>NC_138042.1:5808818-6203823 GCF_964106645.2 Podarcis pityusensis | reverse complement strand
CCTCCCCCACCTTCGGGAGTCTGCCAGGGCTAATTACCCCCATATCAGCCCTGAATTACCAGCACGGCTTGCTGGGATCCACAGAATGCTGTGTGAGATAGTAAGTCTGCAGGCTTGAGGTTGAGAGCAGATGCAACGGGCTGATGCAATCATCCTGCAATACTTTCTATGGATGTGCTGGGTCAGAATGACTCAGCAGTAATGTGCTGACAGTTGATTGGCTGTCATCGGTTTAAAAGGGAAACTTGTCCAGCAGTAAGGTGGTGGGGTAGAGGAGTGTGGTCAGAGAGAAAGAGTCTTCGATATTTGCCTTAAGGTGCAGCCAGGTACTCTGTCTGACTGTATGAACTGCTTCTGTAGATATTTGTATATAAAGCTCACAAAAAATTACACTGCACTGAAGAACCTGGAACTCTGAGCATTTCTGCTAAAGTGCCGCGAAGAATTCGCGACAGGGTTATGGACCCAGCACACTTTCACTGCACCAGAGTACAGGTGACAGTTATCTAGCCGTGGGTGTGGAGGTGAGCTGCAGGTATGGAGCAGTCCAGAGCTGGCATGTTGCTGGAGAAGCTGACGGCCCCAAACTACAGTATCTGGTCGGTCTGCATGCAACACTTCCTGAAGCGTGAGGGCCTGTGGAAAGTGGTGGAAGATCTACCGCAGCCCCCTGAGGAGGATGAGAAGGATGAGAAAGCCTTGGCTACGATCATCCTTGGAGTGGACGACAGCCAGCTGGTCTACGTAGCAGATAAGGTGACGGCAAGTGAGGCATGGAATGCGCTCAAGGCTGTCCATGTGCGAGAGACAGCTGGCTCGCTGATAACACTGACCAGGTAATGTACCGGTGTCGGAAGAAAATGGGGGACTCCCTGGTAAACCACCTAAAGTTCCTAACAGGCTGTTTCCAGGAGCTAGCCTTAAGAGGGAGGCCTGTGGGGGAAGAGGACAAAGTCTTTATAGTCCTGAGTTCCCTTGACAACAGCTATGATATGCTTGTCAATTCCCTCGAGTTGGTAGAGACTGATAAACTGACTCTGGAATACGTTACCGGACGGTTGTATGCAGAGGAGGACAGGCGTGCAGAGAGAAAGACGACCTCAGCCCAGCTGTCGGAGCATCCCAGAGGGAACAACAGCCGGGAAGAGCACAGGTGTTGGGAGCCGGAGAAACAGCCAGGAGGAGCTGCTGCAGACCAGCCGGTGGTCAACAAAGTAAAAAGGTGGTTTTGCTGCAAGTCCAGTGGTCATCTGCTTCGGAGCTGTCCGAGAAAACAACAAAAACAGCAGAAGCACAGGAGGCAGCAGAGAGAGTCTACCGCTTGGGTGTCTGCAGATGGCCAAGAAAATGAAGAGCTGTGGGTTCTGGACAGCGGAGCTTCTCAAACTTTTTGTAAAAGAAAAGCATTGCTGACTGATGCTAGGGCTTCAGACAAAAAGCATGTAAGTCTTGCTACAGGCCAGAAAGCTAATGTGGTCTGTGAGGGTGAGATTGTGTTCCCACAGCTGGGACACACTTTCAGGAATGTGTTGTGTGTGCCTAGTATGCAAAACAATCTCCTGCGTATTCCTGACTTGGCAAAAGCAGGCTTTGAAGTAAACTTCATGGGAGATCAGTGCCAGATAAAGCAAAATGGGGCAGTGTTGGCAAATGCTAACCTTAGAACTAATATGTATGTACTATGGTGTGAGTCTAAGGTTGCGAATGTGCAAAATGTCCCAACCCACGATATGTGTATTCATGTCCTGCACAGGCGTCTGGCTCATGCTAGCTTTAAGGTGCAGCCAGGTACTCTGTCTGACTGTATGAACTGCTTCTGTAGATATTTGTATATAAAGCTCACAATAAATAATATTGCACTGAAGAACCTGGAACTCTGAGCATTTCTGCTAAAGTGCTGTGAAGAATTCGCGAAAGGCTGGGATCCGATCGTACGGGAGTCAGCCATATCCCATCGCCGGAAACAGGAAGCTCAGTTTGAGGGTCTTCAAAGCCCATGACATCTTTGGTAAAGGCTGTTCTCCAACCGGAGCACTCACAGGCCAGTGTTTCCCAGTTTTCAGTGTATATACTACATTTTTTAATATTTGCCTTGAGACAGTCTTTAAACCTCTTCTGTTGACCACCAGCATTACACTTTCCATTTTTAAGTTTGGAATAGAGTAGTTGCTTCCATAGACATCTGAAGGCAGTCTTGTATCGGGAAGCATTTAATGTGTGATGTTCTGATATTCAAAACTTGCTACACACACTCTAGCTGGCAAGATGTTCACACTAGGGCTGGCCCACCCATGAAGCAAGGTGAGGCATGGAAGATGGAGCAAGCTTGTTTTATCCTACTCCAGGGGGCACAATCTGAACCAATGGCTTCAAGTTACAAGAGATTCCAGCTAAACATCTGGAAAAACTTTCTGACAGTGGAATGAACTTCCTTGGACGTGGGTGGCCTCTCCTTCTTTGGAGGTTCTTAAGCAGAGGTTAGATAGCCATCAACCAGGAATGCTCTAGGTGAGATTCCTGCATTGCAAGGGGTTGAACTAGATGACCCTCAAGGTCCCTTCCAACTCTACATGTCGGCAATTCTATGATTCTATGATTCTAAATGGGTGCTGTCTTGAGCAGCAAGATTACACATATATGGGCAGCAATGCAATCATTAAGTCAGTGTTTCTCAAACTTGGGTCTCCAGTTGTTGTTGAACTAGAATTCCCATCACCACTGACCACTGGTTCTGCAAGCTAAGGATTGTGGGAGTTGTAGTTCAACAATAGCTGGAAACCCAAATTTGAGAAACACTGCATACAGCACGTATACACAACTAATATCTAAGGAGTAAAATAAGTCCCCAGTGAACCAGAAAACCCCTAAAGCGTGGGTGTAACAATATGCCACAGACACATGCTAAAAAAAGAGAGAAAAAAAGGAGACAGCTATTTTGAATCCAGCTATACCCTATAGAGAAGGGGGAAACTTCCTGTGTGAGTGAATAATGCAAAGACCGTTTGGTTGCCTATACTATTCGTGAATCATAAATCTACTCTTGGAAGATTTAATTATCTATTTGAAGTCTGCTTACTACTTACAGGGGAGTGATAGTTAATATAAGGCAAATATAAGATTGTGATGCTGATCTTTACTGTAAGTATTAGGAATAAGATATTTGCGTATGGTAGTTCAGCTAATCCTAGCACATGGAGGCCCCAAATACCTGAAAGACAGATTGCAGTCCGTTTCCCCATTACAAATACCCAACATTTTGGCCCAAGTTTAAAACAGAACCGAAAGCGCACACACCATCTGTGTGCTCTGCTATCCAAGTGATGTTGGCTCCCACTCCTGCTACTATAAGGTGTGACAGAAAAGACACTAATGAAAATGGTGCCCAATGATCCTCTTCATGGCTGCTTTCATTTCACTATTCCTGAGACTGTAGATGAAGGGATTCAGCATAGGGGTCACCATGGTAAACATGACAGCGGCTACAGTTTTCTTGGGATCTGTGCTGTTGGAACGTGGCTTGTAATAAACCCAGGTCACAGAGCCATAAAACAAGACAACCACAGCAATATGGGACCCACACGTGGAAAAAGCCTTTTTCTTTCCAGAATTGGATGGAATCTTCAGGATGGTGTAGAAAATGCCCATATAGGAGATAATGACCAGCACAAACGGCCCCAGGATCTCCACCACCCCTTCAGTTGGAATCAGCATTTCTATGACACTGCGGTCTGAGCAAGTGATCTCCAACACAGAAGGAAGATCGCAGAAGAAATGTGGGATCTCTCTAGAGTCACAGAAAGACATGTGGGACATCAAAATGGTGTAAAGCAGAGAGTGGGCAATAGGGATAACCCAGGACACTGCTGCGAGGAGGAGGCAACGCTTACGGCTCATCAGGGCAGAATAACGCAGGGGGAAGCAGATGGCCACGTAACGGTCGTAGGCCATGGAAGCCAACAGGAAGCTGTCTGAATTGCCAAAACACATAAAAAAGAACATCTGGACCAGGCAGCCATGATAGGAGATGGTCCTTTTCTGAGACAACAAGTTTTCTAGCACTTTGGGGATGGTGGTGGAGATGAAGACCAAGTCAGCTAAGGCAAGGTGGCTGAGGAAGAAATACATAGGAGCCTGGAGGAGCCGTAAATCAGAACGGATCAAGAAGATGATTATTGCGTTCCCCAGAAAGGCCAGCAGGTACATGGAGAGGAATAGCAGGAAGAGGAGCTGTTGAAACTCTGGCTGGATTGGGAAGCCACGGAGGAATAATTCAGAGAAGTCTGTTGCATTCCCAGGACTCATTAGGCTAAAGAAGAAGAAGAAATGTTTAGGCTAGTAAATTCCCCACCCTCTGCTTGCTAGCTGCCCAAACTGAACTATGCGGAAATCCCTCTTTCCTCTCCTCATATCATATTCTCCATGTCTGTTTTTGAGATACTGCCAGTCACAGACATACCAAGGGACTTTAAGACTCTGGATTAGAAGCTGAAGGGCCTTAGGGTGCAGGTGGTTTTTTCATCCCTGCTTCCTGTTGAAGGTTGTGGCCCAGGAAGAGAGGGGAAGATACTGGGGGTAAATCAGTGGCTACTCAGGTGTTGTTGTCAGGAATATTTGGCTTCTTGGACCATGGTTTCTGATTCCTTGAGGATGGACTTCTGGCAAGAGATAGGTTATACCTCACAGTGGTCAGCAAGAATGTGTTTGCTCATCAGGAGAGCTTTAAACTAAATCCTGAGGAGGAGGGAGACAATATTACAGACGAAAGGAAAACACCTGGTAGTGGGGTTAATAGCTTTGTTGATGCACAGGAAACTGAGGTGGTGCTACAGAAAGCTGCTAAAGGGCTAAATGTCACATCCACACCAAGTATTTAAAGCACACCTGAAAAACATAATAAGTCTCTCTCTCCCCCCCCCCCCGAATTCTGTGAACCATACTTTGTGGAGGCTTCCGGTGGATCGCGGGAGTGAAAGCAAGCGGGATCTCTCGCTTGAGAGAGTATCCCGCTATTGAGGGGAAAAGGGGGTGCTGCAAGAGCGCCGCAGCCCCCCAAATACTCTTGAAAGGGAATTCAAGAGGCAGGTGTCCCGGCACTGTCGTTTAGCATTTCCCCCGGCCACCAAGTAACCTCCTTTTTGGAGGCGACGAGTGTGGCGGGGTAGAGAAGCCAGCAGCGGGAAGCCATTTCTATCCCTCAATAGCGAAGCTCCGAGCTTGCGCACAGAAGTGATCTGTTCTCAAACAAAAGAAACCGAACTGGAACTATAAGAAATTAATTTACGGATTGGATTAGAACTTATTCGAAGGGGCAAGGTGGGAAAAAGGAGGTCAGCCTTCCCTGAAATTCTACTTATACACAAGAAGAATTTGTGGATCGGAATAAAACTGTAAGTTACTTCAAACGGAAAAATTGGTTGTGGATATATCAGATTGTTTTTTAAGGCTTTTCACAAAGACTATAATTGAGAAAAGGGGGAGATTTGCTGGGAAGCAGCAAGTTGACAGTCTGTCGGTGAGTCGGCTGCAAACGTCGGGGGAGAGTGTGCGGAGTTGGTTACTTTCACTTTTAAAAAAACATGCGTAATAGGAGATATGGACCTTAAGGCAACGTCAAACAATTAAAATAACCTCTTGGTTTAAGGGATAGAAACGGAAAAATAAGAATAGAAACACTGTATCTTTTATTTGTTTGGATTTTTAAGGACTTTATGGGACTACAAAATTTTTTTTTCTCCCATTGAAGTCTGTCCCCCCCCCTCGATTCATAAACATTGGATACAAATCACCATTTTGTTGCCTAGCGAGGGGATCTCTTCTCTCCTTGTGGATACAAATTGACATTTGGTTGCGTTGACAAAAGGGCTTTTACCCTCCTTTTGGAGGGAAAGTAACTAGACTTTCTTTTTCCCAGTAGAATAAGGGATTTAATTCCGCTTTTTATTCTGGTGGTTCCTTTTCCTTCTCCTATTTATTTTTATTTTTGGGATCAAGCGTGCTGTCGTCTCTGCAGTGTGACTTTTGGGGGTGCTCATGGAACTGGGAGCACCTTTTGATTTGTTGTTTGGATCTTGCAACCAGTAAGTCGGATATAGCCATGCAAGTGGCAAGAAGGTATTGAACAGATTTAAAATCGGTTTGCGAATTTATAATCGATTTGTGGATTTAGCCATATAAGTGGCAAGAAGTGGCAAGAAGATTGTCCTGGTTTTTCCTCTTCATTTAAGGAGTGACTTTCATATCCCTTACTACATTATTATTTTGTTTAAACATAGATTTGGTGGTTATTTTCTTCCATCGGCTATTGGATAATAATTGACTTATTTGACTTATTTGTCTTAAAGACTTAAATAGCTTACATAATAGGGATCTCACTATGGTACTACCGAATTGAAATTGGGGAACTCTTTATTTATGGGATATAAGAACTGATTAGTAAAGGAGGCTTTGGAGTTTTAAGAATGACACATTTGCAGAAAAAGAGTGAAGGTGCAACACCGGGGGAAAGAAAGAGTTCAAGACAAGAACCAGATTGGAAAGGAGACATAATAAAGATGTTCGCAGAGTTAAAGACTGACATTAAAAATAGTGAGAATAATATTGAGACTAAATTAGGACAGATGGAGACCAAATTAGAGCAAGTGGATAAAAAAATAGATGTAACAGTTAACGAATTAAAAGGACAGATGAAAGAAATATCCAAGAGAACACAGAATTTGGAGGAGGGGATGAAAAGAACAAAATTAGAAATGAAAGAAGTTAGAAGGGAAGAGGAAAAAATCAGGGCGGAAGTATCAGAAGTTAATAAGACGCAGGAGGAGTTGTGCGATGCAGTTGCAATGAATGAACTTCGACAAAGGGAGACAAATCTGAGATTTAGGTCTGTGCCAGAAGTTCAGGGAGAAATGATTAAAGAGAAATTGATGGCAGAAATTGCCCAATGGTTAGACATGCAAATAGAAGACGTTGACAAAACGATTCAAAATGCTTTTTGGATTAAAACAAGGACAACCAGAGCAAAGAAATTCCCAGGAGACTGTATGATTGTTTTTAAGGATAGAGAGATGAGCAATTTAATTTTGCAAAAAAATAGAGAGAAGCAAAAAAATAGAGAGAATATTGATGGGAATTATATAATTATTTTTAATTTAAAGAGTTGAGGCTTTTGAAAAAACGAGACCAGTATAAACAGTTGGTACAAGTTTTGAAGAAAAATCAAATTGAATTTAAATGGGAATTTCCAGAAGGAGTGGCATTTACCTATAAAGGGAAGAGGCACAGACTGACAAAACCAGATGAAGTAGATAAGTTTTTCAGAAGATATAAGGGGCTGACTAGAGAAGGAGAGGAAGCAGAGACGGCAGGAGCAAGAGGAGATGAAGGAGATTCCCTGGAGCTGGAAGAGGAAGAAGAAGGGAGTAGAAAGAGGAAAGACAAAAGAGGAAAAAGAGGAGAAGAACAGGAAGAAGAGGAAGAGGTAGAAGAAGGACAACAAGAAGAAGAGAAATAAAATAACACAATATAAAGAATATTTAATTGGCAGACACTATGGCATTGAAATTATGGACATGGAATGTGAATGGAATGAATGATAAAAGAAAACAAAATAAAGTTGGACAATATTTAAAACAAAAGAATCTGGACATTATATGTTTACAAGAGACTCATGTAAAAAAACTCATAGAAAAATTTTAATTAACAAAAAATTAGGAAATGAATTTTTTTCATCTGACAAAAGCAAGAAGAGAGGGGTGGTATTGTATATAAAGAACAAGTTGGAGGCACAACAATTATTTAAGGATGAAGAATTATAGCAGTTCAAGTCAATTGGCAAGGTGAAAATTTGATAATTATCGTAGTATATGCACCGAATGGTAATAAAACAGAATTTTTTTAAGGTCTGGAGGAAAAATTATTTGAATATTTGGATCAAAAAATTATAATAATGGGTGATATGAATGGTGTGGTTTCAATGGAAATGGATAGATTACGGGCTAGAGGTAAAACAAAAGAAGGGAAATTACCAAAAACTTTTTTTGACATGGTGGAAAATTGTAACTTGATTGATATTTGGAGGCTGAGACACCCATTAGAAAAACAATTCACTTTCCATTCAGAAGTAAATCAATCAATGTCACAAATTGATCAGATATGGATATCCAATGAATTAACTTCGAGAATTACAAAGACTGAGATTCAACTAAAAGTTTTATCGGATCATAATGCGATCAAATGTGTTCTAAAGGGATATGAAGAAAAATATTTCCGGTGGAGAATAAATGAGAATCTTTTTGATGATCAGAAGATTGTGGAAAGAGCTTAGAGCTATTTTGTAAATAATGCAAATAAAGGAATCAAGATGAGTACTGTGTGGGATGCTAGTAAAGCAGTAATGAGAGGTTTCTTTATACAACAAAACACAATCAAAAATAGAATGAGAGAAAAGGGGGGAAAAGAAATCTTGAAACAAATTATGGAAAATGAACGGAAATTGATTACTAGGCCTGGAAATGAAAGGGTGAAACAGAACATAAAAATGCTTCAAACACAATTTGCAATGATAATCAATAAAGAAGTTGAATGGAATATAAAAAGAATGAAACAGAAGAATTTTGAATTTGCGAATAAGTCAGGGAAATGGTTGGCATGGCAGATTAAAAAAAAAAAGAACAGAACACAATAGAATTAAAGATTCTGATTTGACTCAAGATTCTGATTTGACTCAAGTCAAAAACTATAGGCCGATTTCGTTGTTGAATAATGATTACAAAATGTTTGCAAATATTCTAGCAAATAGGATGAAAAGGATTTTAAAAGATATGATACATAAGAATCAAGCAGGTTTCCTTCCTGGTAGACAGATGAAAGATAACATAAGAAATATAATTAATATAATGGAGTATCTGAATAACAGGAAGGATAAACAGGCAATGTTGATATTTATAGACGCGGAGAAGGCCTTCGATAATGTTTCTTGGGAATTTATGTTAAAGAACTTCGAGTTAATGGATATGGGCCAATCTTTCTTAAATGGTGTAAAGGCAATATATTCAGAACAAAGAGCAGAATTAATTGTTAATAATGTAATAATGGAAAATATTGCCATAACTAAGGGTACAAGACAAGGGTGTCCTTTGTCGCCGTTATTATTCATTTCGGTCCTGGAAGTCTTCTTAAGATCAATAAGAAATAATGAAAATATAAAAGGAGTGTCAGTTGAACGTAATGAGTATAAGGTTAAAGCATTTGCCGATGACTTGGTTATAACAATAGAAGATCCCACAAAGAGTGTTAAAGAAGTGTTGGAGGAGATAGAACAATTTGGACAAGTGGCTGGCTTTAAATTAAATAAGAGGAAAACCAAAATAATTGTGAAGAATATTGATCAAGAAGCAACTGAAAGAATACAGCAACAGTTAGAGATAGAGGTGGTCAAGAAAGTAAAATACTTAGGGATTACGTTAACTCCCAGGGGTATTGATTTATTTCAAGATAATTACGTACCAGTATGGAATAAGATTAAGAGAGACCTGGAGGTGTGGGGGAGAATGAAATTATCATTATGGGGAAGGATTGCAACGATAAAGATGAGTGTGTTACCGAAAATGTTGTTTTTATTTCAAACAATTCCAATAATTAAAGGTGTGTCAATATTTAAAGAATGGCAAAGAATAATATCAAGATATATCTGGCAGGGCAAGAAGCCGAGAATAAAATTTAAGATATTAACAGATGCAAGAGATAGAGGAGGCTTCGCCTTGCCAGATTTAAGATTATATTATGAAGCTTCATGTCTTTGTTGGGTGAAAGAATGGATGAAGTTAGAACATACAGAATTGCTGGATTTGGAAGGTTATGATAATAGATTCGGTTGACACGCATATTTGTGGTATGATAAAAAACGAGTGCATAAGTGTTTTGAAAACCACATTTTTAGAGGATCTCTGATTGAAGTATGGAGTAGGTATAAAAACCTATTAGAGCTTAAAACGCCATACTGGCTATCACCATTGGAGGCAATGAGTGTTAAAAAGATCAATATGACAGGGAGATGGATAACATATGAGAATTTAATAAACAAAGAAGGAAATAAATGGAAGTTGAAACCATATGAAGAAGTAAAAGAATATGTGAATGACTGGCTGCATTACTTTCAGTTGAATGAAATGTTTAAAAAAGAGTTATTAGAGAGAGGCTTTCCTGAAAAGGAATCTAGGTTTCAACAGGAAATTTTGAATAATGAAGTGAAATTTTTATCCAAAATGTACAAATTATTGCTAGAGTGGTACACAAAGGATGAAGAGGTTAAATCAGTGATGATTCAGTGGGCCAAAGATTTTGGATATAATATTCAATTTGATGATTGGATAAAACTGTGGAAGGAAGGAACGAAATTTACTGCATGCACTACAATAAAGGAAAATGTTATGAAGATGATATATAGATGGTATGTAACACCAGTAAAGCTGGGTAAGATGTATAAGGTTAGCAATAAATGTTGGAAATGTCAGGAAAAAGAAGGAACATTCTACCATATGTGGTGGGAATGTAAAAAGGTGAAATGTTTTTGGGAAATGATTTACAATGAGATAAAGAAAATGTTGAAATATACATTTGTTCAGAAACATTTCTATTGGGAATATTAGGTAATGAAATTTTAAAAAAGGATGTGAAGTTATTTTTGTATGCAGTAAGAGCAGCTAGAATATTGTTGGCCCAGAGGTGGAAACAGGAAGAAATGCCTACGAGGGAAGAATGGAGAATGAAATTGATGGAATACGCAGAAATGGACAAATTAACAGGGAGGATTCAGAACGGACGAGACCAGAGATTCATCAAGGACTGGAATAAATTTACAGAGTATATTAAAAATGTATGTGATGAACAGTTAACGTTTGTTGGCTTTCAAGACGCTCTGTGAAAATTATTGGTAGAAATATTGCTTAAAAAATATGATAAGATTAAGAATGTTATAGTGCAATATAAAATTGAGAAATGTGAGTAAAAGTGATAATACGGAGAATTGTCAGACATGCTGATGGAGGTCTAAAAGATGTGGTTGATGAGAAGTGGATGTTAAATTTTAGTTAAATGTATATGGGAAAATTTAATAAAAAATTATTACAAAAAAAAGAGAACCATACTTTGTTAGGAGTGCTGGGAAATGCTTCTCTGTGAGTGGTAAAATACAGTTCCCAGAAGTCTTTGGGGATAGGCATGTGCTTTAATTGTACTGAGTGAATTCTTCAGATACTGATTAGTAACCATTAAAAAATCCTCAATAGGTTTCTTGGATGTTAGAAGCTTTTAAGTGGGTAACACATTGTTTCACCAATCTATGAGCAGTGAGAGATTCTAGAGGTACCAGTGTGATAGGAATTTTGAGGTCTTAGATATATGGTAATGTTCATAAGTGTACCAACCAAGCACGTACATAGATCAGCACAGGAAGACCAACCTGAAACCATTTTGTTTTCTCTGCAAGGTCAAAGGAAAATGGAAAAGCCTCCCCATTGTCTTTTCCTTCACAAATCCTGACTTAAGGGTATGTCTATGTTTGAATAGGGTGTGAACCTGTGACATGGCCCAGGAACTAAGTATTTATCATTACAAAAGACTGGCCAGGCTCCCCAGGCAATCCAATCTAGTAAGCAGGTATCCAATCAAGTAACCTGCCAGATAGGAGAAAAACAACATTCACATTTCTGTTTTAGACCGCCTTTTCTGTGATGTAGGTATGATGTATCTGAGGGGTGGTCTTAGGTTACACCCCTTCTGTGATGTATGTATGATGTTTCTGGGGGTGGTCTTGATCTACAGGGTAGCAATTTCAAAAGTCCATATAAGGCCTTGCGCGCCATTGTTCTGGGTTCTTCCTCCCTCTTTTGTGTAGTGAGTGAGGACCCTGTTGCAACACATCAATAAAGAACAGGCTTACTAGCTGCTTTGCTTCTCAGTATTCTCTGGTTGGCCTCTGTTATTTTCTCCTACCAATAGGGAACCTACGTAAGGACTCTATATGGGCTCTTGGATACCCCATAAGGGAAAAGGGCAATTTTTGTTTACAACACCAGGCATGCTTACCAGGGTCTGTGTTTACTTTTGGAACAATGAGGCCAAGTGGAGTTCGTGATCTCTTTATGATACAGGGTTTATTTACATATCTAGGCAACCTGTGTCTACATGAAGAGAGATCAGAGCATTCACACCCCAAGAAGGTCCTGTTTCTTCCATTGCTGTAGCCTCAGATTCCAAGAGACTCCAAATATCATGTCTGACCTTTGCTGCAGCTTGAAACAGACTGCCTGCTTCATGCTTTGCCCCCCACTCTCCAGCTTCAAAAAGTGACAATTCTTTCCTGTTTGCTTCCTCATTGCCCACTGCAGTTCTGCTCCACCCTCCTGAAACTCTGTCCTTTTGTCTCTGCTAATCATCTCTTACCTCAGCGAGGGCTTTCTCCAGCCCAGACAGAAAATGGCCTTCTTAATGGGTGTTTCCTGGACATGGAAAAACCGCTTTAAACTCAAGGCCCCATTAGGCCTGGGAATTTAGGGGTTTCCTTACATTTTACCCCTGCACTGAATCCAGACATTTTAGAGGAGTCTTGCTCCCACCCCAAAAACATAAGAATATTCACACTTACTTAAGTAAAGGCACTTCCTGTTTGCTCTCTTACTCCTGTCAATGTGAAGAACAAAGTGTTGCAGGAAAAATCTGAGGGCTCCCTTGGACAAAAATAAAACACCAACCAGAGCAAATTGAAGCAAATCAGCAGCCTGTAGGCCTGGTCTTTATTGAAGAAAGACTGTCGCGACAGGGTGCTCCCCTCACTCGCAGGTGAGAGGAAGGACCCAGAAAAATGGTGTGCCAGGTCTTATAAAAACTTTTGAAATTCCCCTCCTCTAGATCAAGCCCACCCCCAGAAACATCATGCATACATTACAGACAGGAGGGGTTGAGGGTGGAGTTGTGGTGGTAACATCATGCATACATTACAGAAAGGAGGGGTTGAGGGAGGAGTTGGTGGTAACCTGAGTGTCTTGTCACCTGGCTGGTTCCTCCCTTCCCCCCTACCCCTCGAGTCACTTCCAGGAGACAAAAGGGAGTTTGCAGTTTCCTGCCCCCTGAGGGAAGATCTGATCATTGTCCTTTGTTTCAGTCCATGCTGAATCCACTCCCATATGCAGGTTCTTTGTGATTTTGATTGTCTTCTGTCTGGGATCATCTGGGCAGGGCTCCTGCAGATGTGCTGAGACAGTGAAGGGATTTTGGCTGACCAGGGTCAAACCCCCCTCCCCTTTTCTTAGTTCTTGTCATATGGAGTAAAATAAAAATGGAACAGTGCAAATCCAATGTATGGTTGATTTTCTATGAATTTATAACAGAAATGTGGCGTATGTAGTGTGTGAGTGTGTGTGTGTATGAAGTTTGTACAAGCAGAATGATTGGGGTGGGGGGGTTCCTGCTACAGTTCCCCCCTTCGGAGATAAGATTGCAAAGGTGGCTACTTTGCAATCCTTTTCTCCGCACAATTTAAGGTGGTAAATATTAACCTGCTATTCTCCGTGTGTCCATGTGAACGTGAAAGGGACTTGGATGTCATGCTTCTTAAGGATATTTGCATAGAAATATAATGGTGTAACAGTGCACATAGTTAGACATAGGATATCATGCAAAATTAATATTTTGTTGCTCAGTTACTTGTGGCATTCTAGTACCTTGGAAGAGATATTTTCTCAATAGTGGCGTATGCTTTACATTTAGCAGGAAGGTCCACTAATGACTGAAAAATGCAGTTCGCTTTGTCCCCCGCCATTTTTGTGTTCTCAGGTGTCAAGGTAGCTCTTCTATGGTCTCACACTGGCATGGTGTCACAGCAGTGGCAATCCCTGGTGAATCCACTTAGGGCTTTCATATTAACCATGTTGTATGGCACCCACCATAGCTGGCACAGGTTTGGGCACGTCATGAGAGAAGTGTCTTTGCCTTGGCCGCTCTATGGGATTATTATTATAGGCTCTGGTCTTGCAGTCATGGGAAGTTGCTCACTTGCACTTTAAGGACCAAAAGCTAATTGCAGCCTGGATACACTTGCCCAATTCAAACTGAGTCCAATTTGAATTTATCTTGCCCCATGGTTCCCAACTTCTCAAACCAATCTGTTAAAACAAAACCATTCTTGGAGGGCATTTGTCCAAATAAGTCAATTTAACTCTATAAGGGATTATTCCTGCTAAACCAAAGCATATCCACCTTCATGTATCTTAGAAGCTTCTCCTTAGTAAAGCGAGTTTTAGCACATTTTTAAAATGGGTAGGGAAGGTTGGCATAGTGCCAGGTGGAACAACGAAATATGGTTATAAATTTATCTAATTCTAAACATTGGACTACAGAATAGCCTGGTCTCTTAAAAGGCATAAAATGTATGAGAATCCTCCACTGGGTTGTAAGGAATAAGACATTAAACATAAAAACAATTATACAGAAAAATAGCCCCCAAAATAGCCCCCCCCCTTTTAGAACGCATAAAATGTATGAGAATCTTCCACTGGGGTGTAAGGAATAAGACGTTAAACATAAAAACAATTACACACACAAATAGCCCCCCCCCCTTTGTGGAAATAACACACTGTCAGACACATCCCAACATTCCCACGCAATAACACACAATACAAAACAAACCAATCAAACACCAGTTGCATATCTTGAGATAATTGTGATTTTCTCAATCCTGAAGCACAGTCTTTAAGGTTCAAAAATGAGAAAATGTCCTTGCAACTCAACTCCACCCCCCCTCTCCAGCCCCACTCCCCCGCCAGTCCACATCCCTTGGTGTCTGTTGGTGTCTGTTGTTGGTGCAGCCGGTGGCTTTTTCATCATAGGTCTGTAGCAACACATCTGTAGAAGTGACACCCCGCAAGGGGCAGGGGTTTGGAGACTCAAAAGACAAGAGTCAGGAAAAGAAGGGGCAAAAGGCCCCTCCCCAAGATAATCTCCTTGAGTTATCAGCTGCAAACAATAAAATCCCAGCATGTTAAGCATCTCACTCATTTCAACACTATCATCACACTTCCACACAACCACTGTCACCATCTGCCAAGTTCGCCCGCCCTCCCCCACTTTGGAGAGAAAGAGAACTGAAAAAAAAACACAAGGTTAAAATAATGAAACACACACACACACAATGACCCACGAGGAACGAAAAATAAATAAATGCCAAGACACACAACTTCAAGCAACCTGAAGTAACAATGAAAATAAAAGAGTGTTTCTTGATGTGACAACATCGGCTAGAATGTTAATAGCAAAATGCTGGGAAATGACTTAATACCAAGAAAAATGAATGGCAATTTAAAATTGTGCAAGTACCTTGAACTAGCCAAAATGACAGAATTAATAAGAGATGCTCAGGCAAAGGTAAACAAGTACCATTTCACAAACAATGTTTGGTTGTGCTTCGATTAACTTCATAGACATCATGGAAAAACAGATTAAATACATGAAAACAGATTATTTGTAACTTTAAAAGTGTCAAAGCCACAAAGAGATGGAGGTCACTAATATAGCAGGGATTCAGACTTGTTTCACAGATCAGAAAGAAAGTTGCTGTGGGAGGAAAAAAAGGACAAACACTTTGTTATTGGGGTTCACATATCCTGTTAAAAGGGAAAATTATTTCATGTGAGAAGCCTGTCAGAAAATGCTGTTCCTAAGATGCACACAAACAAAGTCTGTGATTTAAATTCCATTGAGGGGGGGGAATGCTTTGATATTTACCTGTGAAAAGAATTTTGGCATGTTAAGATTTGGAACCTGGAAAGCTCTTGACTTTTGATGGGCTAGTTTTTTTTTTTTTTTTTTGACCCTTTTGTCTTACGTAGCCCCTGGAGCAAAGACACATTGAGGGTGATTTCCCTCAATGGTTCTAAGTTTTTTTACATAAGGAAATTTGAATAAGTTCCTCCCTGCAGCCCAGGTCTTGTGGAAACCTCCTCTCTACACCCTACAGTTCCCCCCTTTCCTCTCTCTCTCTCTCTCTCTCTCTCTCTCTCTCTCTCTCTCTCTTTTTTTTTTGACTGATCTAGCCTCTGTGTATGTGCAGAGTTCATGTCTCAGCAAACCTTTTATACTATTGAAAATGTTGCATCTTTTGGCTAAATTAGAATTTGAATAAGGGAAGGAAAGGGTAAGGAGTAGATTTTAAAAATAGGGTTAGGTTTTAAAACAAAAAGGAGAAACTCAGCAATTCAAGTATTCACCAAAGCTAGCAATTGCAGCCCAAGCAAAGGACTGCTTCCTTTATGTACAGGAAAGGGCTAATATCCCTCTGGCTATTCGCAGAACAATGCCACGCCCTTATATATGGGGAAAATGGCCAGAGAGTCACAAATCATAGGATATTATTATTATTATTATTATTATTATTATTATTATAAATATTCTCAGTCATTTCAGCCTCACCATTTGCAGACAAAAATTTTTTTTCTGCCCTTTATTTACAGGATTGGTCAAGGCCCCCATATGTATTTGTATGTGCTTAAACTTTGAATTGACTCTGAAGTCTGATCCCCCCCCCCAATGATAAACAGTGTAATCACTCAAATGTTTGATATTACCCGTTGTGCTTCAAAACATCACAGCTTCACCTCTCACCTTTTAAAACTAAAGAGCAAAGCTAGGCTGATTTTCAACTCCATCAGCACACCAGAATTTAGGAATTACCCTCCAATGCTTGCAGACACATGTTCCTTCCACACAGCCACAAATTGGGAGAGTTGAAAGAGACCTTGGGGTCATCTAGTCCAACCCTCCAAAATATAGAGTTCACAGCAAGATTTCACAGCAGGATTTGTACTATCAAAGAGACATACACATTTAAGTACAGATTTTCAACTGGGAAAGGAAACATCTATGCTCCTATCATGTACTAAGGAAGAGGAAAATAAAAGTACCCAACTTTACACAGAACCCTTTTTGCAGATCTTGAGATAGTGTGAGTGAGTTTGCTTCCTTAGACTAAAGAATGCAAGTTCTTAGAGAAATTATCTTTAAAGGAAGATTGAAGTGAACATTTTTCCTAAGATAGGGAGAGGATCTCTTATAAAGCAAAGTTAATTCAATTGATATAACCACTCACAAATAATTAAAACAGCCATAGATTTGATTTAAAAGGAATACAAGAGTGAACAATTTTTCCTGAACTTGCAGGGGAATAGTAAGCCCCCCCTTGCAGTTTCCTTTAAAGGAAGCTTACTCAGGAGTAAATGCACTTGGCACAGAAGTAAGAAGGAGAAGAAAGAGAGAGAGGGGAAAAACCTGAAAGAGACAGAATGAAACAGGGGGGGGCATCTTCTAAGAAAGAAGCCAGGAAGTCTTATAGAGACTGATATTTGGACTGGACTCATAGAATTTTGCTGGCCATGGAAGCCTCTACATTTAATAACAATTTTCTTAGAAAGAACACCACACTTTCATAGGCATGTGCTTAATGAAATACATACACTGCATTTTAGCTTGAGAGAGCAGTTGGCTCAACTAGGCTTTTGCAGCAGAAACATTAGTTGTTGTTTTTTTTCACAGTACATTTCAAAATACTGGAACAAAAGACTGGAAAACGGATGTAGACTCACAAACTCAAAAGTTACAAGAAAACATCATTTACCACTAGACTTAAAATCACCCTCCTCTCTTAAATTAGAGGAAGGAGGTGGGGTAATCCCCCTTTCAGAACACAGGTAGCATGTATACAGGATTTTACCACATGGGAGGAAAACTCTCTTTTAGAGCTTTTCTCAAATAATAAACATTTGCACACTTCATTCTCCATTTTGTTTTGTTTAAGATTGGCAAGGCCCAACATGGCTTCCTTAGTTTTTAAAAATTTTGAAGCAAGTTTGCAATTTAAAACTATGTGCATTTTAAGAACAGTCTGTGGATGCCGAGGCCAATGTAAATACAAACCCTTGAAATATTTCTAAATCTTTGAGTACATCTCTTATTCATTTATTATTATTATTTTTAATAACTAAGATCTCTATAATGCGTGGGCTCTCAGGCTGGGCTGTTATTATATCTACTGCCTTCTGAGCACCATTAAGTTTACGGTTTCATGTTCTAGCTTTAGGTTATAGTTTAACAACACAAATTTGATGTTTTCAGCTCTCCCTAAGGGTTCACACCCTGATTTTGTTGAAGGATCCCTGAGGTGGCTGCTGTGCCCTGGGTTCCAGGTGGTGAGCCTAAGCCACCCACTAAAAGTTACAACGGTCTCATACTTTGTACTTGAAAGACCATTTTGCCCCTTTATTTTTTTTTTTTTTTTTTTTTTCAATTGGAGATGACAAGCTGGAGAGGCATATTAGAATCCTCTCTGGGGCAAAAAGGCTTCATGGAAGCTTTGTTGCCAGGAGGAGTCCAGCTAGGGTGTTTTAGTGAGCTCCCATTCTCTCATATGTCATTATTGGGCTTTTTTTCGTTAACGACGTACACTAAAGACAGAAAGAGTGGAAACACACACACAAGGGAGGAGGGGCAATGGGAAAGAAAGGGGGGACAGATAAAAGATCCTTTCAGTACTCAAAGTACCCTTGACTAACACAATTCCTACTTATCTATAAACCACGAATTAATTTCTGGAGATCTCAAACCTGAACCTGAAACTCAAAACCACGGGTCCCTCTGCCCGAAAACTCAAACCACGGGTCTCTCTGCCCGGAATTCCTTTACCTCAGCGCTGTTTACAAGACTAAACCCCCTCTACCACCCACAACAGCCTCCTGCCTAGCCTTTGAGACTAAGTTCGGAATCCCCTACTGAACGCCTGCGCAATGCAGTGCCAGATCGGGGTCCAAGAAAACAACCAAGGTTTGAAAGGAAGCAAATGACCTTGTGTTAAAATACTTTTGAAAAGATGCCACCGGACGACTCCGAGGGAAGACATCAGAGAAACAGTAAAAGAGCCACGCTTTCCCGGACTCAATTCCAAGACAGAAAACGGGGGAGAAAAGGGATAGGTAGATTAAGGCGTACCCGGACGACTCCGAGGGGTAGCGCCGGAAAACAGTAAAGTTCCACAATTTCCCCGGCTGCACTCCGCGTAAGAAATTGAGGGGAGAGAAGAGAAAGGCTTTGGCGTACCCAGACGACTCCGAGAGGTAAGCGCCAGACAGTAAAGCTCCGCGATTTCCCTGGCCACTTTCCGAAAGGGGAGAATCGGGGTAGAAAAGGACAGAATTTAAACGTACCCGGGCGACTCCGAGGGGTAACGTCAGAAATGAAAGAAGGAAAGTCTGGCTGTCGTGAAGATGTTCCTTTTCCACCCCCCTCCCAATGTATTTACTTCAAACCATACTCACGTTCGAAGATGTCCCCTGCGGATTTCAGGATCCTTTCCCCTTAGCCGGCTTGACCTCGCCTTTGCTTCCCCTGGTTGGGCTTTTGGTGACGATTGATTACCGCCCGCAAAGAGGAGGCAGGGAGAGGAAGAAGGATCCCTGGGCTAAGGTTGCCCAGTGGCGCCTGATCCCCTCTATCTCCCCTCTCACCTTTGCAGGAGAACCAAGTGTCCCTTCGAATGGTCGCCAACTGTTGCAGGAAAAATCTGAGGGCTCCCTTGGACAAAAATAAAACACCAACCAGAGCAAATTGAAGCAAATCAGCAGCCTGTAGGCCTGGTCTTTATTGAAGAAAGACTGTCGCGACAGGGTGCTCCCCTCACTCGCAGGTGAGAGGAAGGACCCAGAAAAATGGTGTGCCAGGTCTTATAAAAACTTTTGAAATTCCCCTCCTCTAGATCAAGCCCACCCCCAGAAACATCATGCATACATTACAGACAGGAGGGGTTGAGGGTGGAGTTGTGGTGGTAACATCATGCATACATTACAGAAAGGAGGGGTTGAGGGAGGAGTTGGTGGTAACCTGAGTGTCTTGTCACCTGGCTGGTTCCTCCCTTCCCCCCTACCCCTCGAGTCACTTCCAGGAGACAAAAGGGAGTTTGCAGTTTCCTGCCCCCTGAGGGAAGATCTGATCATTGTCCTTTGTTTCAGTCCATGCTGAATCCACTCCCATATGCAGGTTCTTTGTGATTTTGATTGTCTTCTGTCTGGGATCATCTGGGCAGGGCTCCTGCAGATGTGCTGAGACAGTGAAGGGATTTTGGCTGACCAGGGTCAAACCCCCCTCCCCTTTTCTTAGTTCTTGTCATATGGAGTAAAATAAAAATGGAACAGTGCAAATCCAATGTATGGTTGATTTTCTATGAATTTATAACAGAAATGTGGCGTATGTAGTGTGTGAGTGTGTGTGTGTATGAAGTTTGTACAAGCAGAATGATTGGGGTGGGGGGGTTCCTGCTACAAAAGGAAGTGGACTTGCTCTGCATAGGACAAAACTGGCCTCCTTCATCTGCTGAGGAGATTAGCTCTGTGTTTTCTGATGCAAGGAAAGCTTTTGTTCATCTCTGCTTAAGAGTGGTGATCTCCAGGGTCCAAGGAAGACTCAACCAGGTTCCCCCTCCAGAATTAATAGAATGCAATAGCATAAACTCTGGAGAATCATCATTCAGAGACCCAACCCATCATTCAGCTTAACAAATTAGCTCGTCCTCATTAATAAGTGTTCGAAAAGTTTTTCCCTTTGAGTATGGATGTTGGAGGATTCTGGTTTGCTCCACATCTGGGAACAAGTATGAAATATACTTGGAGTTGAGTGTGAATTTCATGCGCTTTATTCAGCTCATAGTAGCAATGAATGAAACTTTCCCCAAAATATCTAGCTATATATACAGTGGTACCTCGGGATGCGAACGGGATCCGTTCCGGGGCCCTGTTTGCATCCTGAATAGAACATAAGACGCAATGGCGCATGTGTGTGTGCGCGGGTCGCGTTTTGCCTGAAGCAAATTCAACTCAAAGGTAAAGGCTGTTCTCCAACTGGAGCGCTCACTGGCCCGTGTTTCCCAGTTGTCAGTATTTATACTCCATTTTTAAGAGTTGCCTTGAAACAGTCTTTAAACCTCTTTTGCTGATCACCAGCATTATGCTTTCCTTTTTAAAGTTTGGAATAGAGTAGTTGCTTCCATAGACATCTGAAGGCAGCCTTGTATCGGGAAGCATTTAATGTGTGATGTTCTGATATTCAAAACTTGCCACACACACTCCAGGTGGCAAGATGTTCACACTAGGGCTGGCCCACCCATGAAGCAAGGTGAGGCGATTGCCTCAGGCAGTAGGATCCACGGGGCAGCAGATCTGGCCTCCAATGAATGAATTGGCCACTGCCGCTGCCACAATGGTTGGCAGTTGTGGCACACACCTTAAGAGACCAAATCTGCTGCCTCCCCCCCACCCCCGCTTGTACATTGGCCTCTTGATGAATACGAGGCACTGCTGGTCTCTTCCAATACATATATTTATTCCCTCTCCTTCCTGGTCTAAATCTTCACTCATTCCTTCTTCATCAGAGGGGGACACCATTGTGTGGTTCACTTCACGTACCCAAAGGTCTTGCACTGGCCCTGGCTCACGCATTAGAAATATTTAAATTGTACAACTCTGAGAGGATTGGAATCTTTTCTGTGAAGTCACTGAATGCATCCATTTAAAATGGGTGTATACATTTACCCTTATGCCCAACAAAGAATTTACACACCAGGAAATAGAGGAAGATTGGTTTATTACACAGAAATGAAAGCAGTGCCCAGCAATGCAAGGAGGGAGCTGAAGAACAAAATAGGAAAAGGTAAGGGAACACCTAGCTACTTGAAATGAATTACAATCTTCAGGGAATGATGAGCTGCACCAAGGGTCCTAGAAGGAGCTTGAGGATGTAATCTCAGAACCTCTGTCTATAATCTTTGAGAATTCTTGGAGAACAAGTGAGGTCCCTGCTGTGTGGAGGCAAGCAATTTTTGTCCCCATCTTCAAAGGGGGGTGGGAGGAAGACCAGTCAGCTTGACACTGATACCAAAAAAGGTCCTAGAACAAAGAATTATCATACTTGATCAGTCTGTGAGCATTTAGGAAAGGATGCTGTGATTACTAAGATCAGCAACTACTGAAGATCCCAAAGCGCTGCATCATAATCTGCTGAAAGAGACAAGGTTTCATAACTTTTATAGACCTTATAACCCATCACTGGAATGGCATTCCTGCTGCCTCTGGAAGAGTAACATCTAGAGAGAACTTAATAGTACATAATATTATTGCATTGTACATTATTAATTGAAAATACTCCCCAGCTCTTCTCCTATTATTTATATATACTTTTCGTATTTTCTTCCCCCTCTTTATTCCTTTACAAATTATAAATAGCATTATTATTACTTTCTCTTGCTTTATTTTTCTTTTACCCTCCCATCTTTTCTTTGTTTCTTTCTTTTGTAATTTTCTTTTTGGGTTTTTTTTTTGCTTTGTTTGTTTTGTTTCTCTGTTTGTTTCATTTTTGTTGTTTTTCTGGTTGTGTTTTTGTGTGATCTTCGACTTGTGTGGTTTTGTCTTGTGTTTTTGTCTTGTTTTTTGTTGCTGTTTTTCTGTTTTTGTTTGTTTTTCCTTTCGCCATCTATTGGTAGCTATTGCAGCTGATATTAGCATCAGATGTCATTAGTTTTGTTGCAAGGTGCTGATAATTAATCAGTTTAAAGATTTATATATATGATCTATCACCCTGAATGAGCAAGTGAACACAAGGATTGCAATCATTTATTATATTTATTTGATCTGATGAATCTGTGATATTGCTGTATTGATGATAGGCTGTAACTAATTAGATAATTGTTCATAATCAATTTCAAATATATTTAGTGAAACTGGTGAATGTAAAGAATTAGTGAATACATAGGCTGAAGATTATTATCAGATTAGTAAAATTGTTGTGATTGTATTAAGAAAGATTGAATTTAATTGATATCCAGTCTGTAAGACAGAAAGAAAGAGAACAAATTACCTTGTGAGCTAATTGAATTTCATAGTGATGTTTGGTAAAAAAACAACTGTGTCAGGTTCTGCGGCAGTTTCAGCCTCACAAATCAGGAGCACTTCTGTAATTGACATGGATCAACCGCTAAATACGAGAGAATTAATTTTAAGTTTGAAGAAAGATAGCCAAGATTTAAAAAACAATGTAAATGAAAAGGCAAAAGCAACAGAAGAAAAACTTATTTCAATGGGAGTTAAAATAGATGAAAATGTGAAAATAACAGCTGAGTTATCAACTTAGGTCAACAATTTAGTACAAAAAAATTCAGAACTGACGAAAATAGTGCTAGACCTTAAAGGTAAAACACAGACTCCAGAGGAAGCTCAGAAAAAATTACAAAATGAAAATAGAGAGTTGAAAAGGGAATGCGATAAGATAAGGAAAGAAACAGCAGTTCTGAAAGCGCAGCAGGATTCAACTCTGGATTCTGTTGCGATGTTGCAAATGCAGAGAAGGGAGAATACCCTAAGATTCAGAGGATTAACAGAGGATGCAGAGGAAATAACTAGGGGGAAAATCTCAAAAGAGCTAGCAGCTTGGTTAGACCTAGAAGAAGCAGAAGTAGCACAAAAAATAGAAAAAGCATTCAAAGTCAAATCTAATGTAGCAAAAGCAAATAACTGGCCGGCTGATTGTTTAGTGTCTTTTAACTCTATGGATATCTGAAACAGAATTTTACAAGCTAGTAACAAGAAGAAATTCCAATCGGAAGGAAATGATATTATCGTCCACAAGATTATCCCAAATCGATTGATAAAAAAGAGAGAAGCTTACAAACCTCTGGCCGAGGCACTAAAGGCAAAGGCAGTGGACTATAGGTGGGAGTACCCTGAAGGCATCTCCTTTTTCTTTAAAGGGAAATGTAGAAAGTGCTTGTCGGCATTAGATGCGGACAAGTTCTGGAGAAAGTACCGGAAAGAGCTCGGAGGAAAAAGACAATTGTTGGGAGAATCAGAGGAAACTGAACAAACAGTTGAGAGTTAGGAGACAGATCTAGGAAGGGAATTTATTAAAAGTATATTGAGACCTTGAATGTGTAATTTTTTTATTTTATTTTTTTAACCTGTTGACTTATCATAAGAAATAAAGTATGGATTATAAATCTATTACTTGGAACATAAATAGTTTAAATGAAAAATCAAAAAGGAAAAAGATGGAACATATTCTGGTTAAAAATGCTTGTTAAAAATGTAGCCACAAAAGAAAAGGACGACTTAGAAAAAATATTGGGCCTGAAAATCTCCTCAAAAGCGAAATACCTGGGTATTTGGATCACCCCCAAGAATATAAACTTATTTCAGGATAATTACACCAAAACTTGGTTAGAGATTAGAAAAAACTTTGAAACCTGGAGTAAATTAAAATTAACATTTCTGGGTAGGTTTTCCATTATAAAGATGTACGTGCTTCCAAAATTAATCTTTTTATTTCAAATGATTCCAATACTGGGCGAAGCGGGTTGTCTCAAGATATGGCAAAGAGAAATTTCCAAATTCCTGTGGGAAGGGAAGAAACCTTGGATTAAACACCTGGTCTTAATAGACATAAAAGAGAGAGGAGGCTTTTCTCTACCCGACCTAAAACTTTACTACGAGGCAGCCTGTTTCACCTGGCTAAAAGATTGGTGCACGTTGCAGGATCTGGACCTCCTGGACCTGGAAGGTTTTGACAACCATTGGGGATGGCACGCCTACCTGATATATGGAAAAGCGAAAATTCACAAAAAATTTACCAACCATATAATAAGAAAGTCACTCTTTGCTGTATGGGAAAAATATAAAGACCTGATGGAGCCTAAAGTCCCGTGGTGGACTTCTCCAATACAAGCCATAGCAGTAAAACAGAAAAATACCCAGGAAAGCTGGCCAACATATAAAACACTTCTAAAAATGAAGATAACCAAATAAAATTTAAAAACTTCGAGGAAATAAGAGAACGCATCTCAGACTGGTTCCAATACCATCAGTTATTTGAAAAATTTAAATCTGACAAACAAAAGGGGTTCTCAACAGAAATTTCCTGATTCGAATCTGATCTTGTAAATTCTAAAAGAAAAACTATTTCCAAAACTTAGCGACTCCTCCTTGACTGGACAGTCAAGGAGGAGGAGGTAACAGTGGCAATGGTGAGGTGGTCCCAGGATTTTGGCCATTCAATAACCACGGCCCAATGGGAAAACTTATGGAAGATCAATTGGAAATATACAAATTGTTACACGATTGGAGAGAACTTTCAAAAAATGCAGCACCAATGGTACTTAACACCATGGAAACTTTCAAAAATGTATAAAAATGTGTCAAGTAATTGTTGGAGATGCAGAGACTCAGGAACTTTCTACCATATGTGGTGGATATGTAGGAAAATACAGGTATTCTGGGAGAGTATCCATGCAGAACCGCAAAAAATGCTAAAGATCTCTTTCAATAAAAAACCAGAGGCCTACCTCCTGGGAATAACAGATTTGGATATTCCGCAAAAGAGGAAGGGGATCTTTTTATATGCAATGGCGGCAGCAAGAGTTCTGATCACGGCAAAATGGAAGAGTAATGAAATTCCCTCTATACAAGATTGGATCCAAAAGCTGACAGAATATGCCGAATTAGATGGTCTATCAGAAAAAATAAAGAATAAATCAAAACAGGAATTTGTTTCAAAATAGGAGGTTTCCAAAGAATATCTGAAAAATAAATATAGTAGTTTAAATTCTGTTGCAGAGTTCGAGGAACTTCAGTAATAGTTACAAGGTAGATATAAGAAATCAGATATATTAAGAAAAAGTTTAATTATGATAAAAGTGTGTATTGGCAATAAGTAATATGAAATCAAAATATGGAATAGACAAGAGGTTGGGTCTTTAGTGTTAAGACCAATATATGTCTTATTGTTTGCTAAGAAAAATATGTGTCTATGGCTATTCCTGTGTGTAATTTAGTATTTGTGTTTTTTTCTTTTGTCTTGCTGTATCAATAAAAATCTGGAGAGAAAAAAAAAGACCCAGCATGGCTTTCTCAAAAACAAGTCATGCCAGACAAATCTCATTTTTTTTTTTTATAGCGTTACAAGTGGATCAGGGGAATGCTGTGGATGTAGAGAGTCTTGATTTCAGTAAGGCTTTTGACAAAGTCCCCCTTTAGAGGAGACATGACAGTCATCTTCAAATACCTAAAGGGCTATCACATGGAAGATGGAGCAAGCTTGTTTTATCCTACTCCAGGGGGTACAATCTGAACCAACGGCTTCAAGTTACAAGAGATTCCAGCTAAACATCTGTAAAAACTTTCTGAAGACAGTGGAACGAACTTCCTTGGATGTGGGTGGCCTCTCCTTCTTTGGAGGTTCTTAAGCAGAGGTTAGATAGCCATCTTCCAGGAATGCTCTAGTTGAGATTCCTGCATTGCAAGGGGTTGAACTAGATGACCCTCAAGGTCCCTTCCAACTCTACATTTCAGCAATTGTATGATTCTATGATTCTAAATGGGTGGTGTCTTGGGCAGCAAGATTACACATATATGGGCAGCAATGCAATCATTAAGTCAGTGTTTCTCAAACTTGGGTCTCCAGTTGTTGTTGAACTAGAATTCCCATCACCACTGACCACTGGTCCTGCAAGCTAGGGATGGTGGGAGTTGTAGTTCAACAATAGCTGGAAACCCAAGTTTGAGAAACACTGCATACAGCACATATACACAACTTATATCTAAAGAGTAAAATAAGTCCCCAGTGAACCAAACCCCCCCCTAAAGCGTGGGTGTAACAATATGCCACAGGCACATGCTAAAAAAAGAGAGAAAAAGGGAGACAGTTAGTTTGAATCCAACTATACCCTATAGAGAGGGGGGAAACTTCCAGTGTGAGTGAATAATGTGAAGTGTTGGACAGCTGACTGGGTTCGGTACGTTTCCACTGCTCCAGAATTCCCAGGCAGTAGCAGAGCAGCGGCACGTGCTTGATGTGTAAGTGAAGAGAGAGTCCATACGCTGTTTCTTTCTAATCTAAGCAGCTTTATTTACACAAACAGATAAAATAACAAACACCGTCCGAGACAGCAGACATTGCGTGTGTCTCTCTTTCTTCTCCATTGAGAAGTGAAAGTAACTCACAGACAAAGAACTGAGCTCCCGGATGTAGGAAGCTCCTCCCCAGATGCAGGACACATAGAGGTTAACCCTATAAGCACCAAACCTCACACCCCCTCTTGTCCTGTATCTGGGGGAATGTAAGTACAGTGGTGCCTCGCAAGACGAAATTAATTCGTTCCGCAAGTCTCTTCATCTTGCGAGTTTTTCGTCTTGCGATGCACGGTTTCCCATAGGAATGCATTGAAAATCAATTAATGCGTTCCTAGGGAAACCGCCTTCAGACCAGGTCCGGGGACAGTCTGTCCCCGGACCTCTTCTGAAGGCTGGGGGGGGGGACAAGGGCTTTTCTTCCCACCCCCAGCATTTTAAAAAACCCCGGGACAGCGGAGGACTTCGCCCCCCGCCCGCCTTCAGAAGGTGTTCCCGCCCCCCGCCCCGCTTCGGTGCAGCGTTCCGAAGCGGGGCGGCTGGGGCAGGTGTTCCCGCCCCCCCGCCCCGCTTTGGAGCAGCGTTCCGAAGCGGGGCGGCTGGGGCAGGTGTTCCCGCCCCCCGCCCCGCTTCGGAACAGCTGGGGCAGGTGTTCCCGCCCCCCGCCCCGCTTCGGAACAGCTGGGGCAGGTGTTCCCGCCCCCCGCCCCGCTTCGGAACAGCGTTCCGAAGCGGGGCGGCTGGGGCAGGTGTTCCTGCCCCCCCGCCCCGCTTCGGAGCACCGGGAGAAGCGATCTCCCCGCAGCCCCTTGCTTCAAAAGAGGTCCGGGGGCAGCGGGGAAGAAGCGCTGCGCTTCCCGCTGCCCCCGGACCTCTTTTGAAGCAAGGGGCTGCGGGGAGCTTCCCGCTGTCCCCGGACCTGGGGCTGCGGGGAGAAGATCGCTTCTCCCCGCCGCCCCTTGCTTCAAAAGAGAAGACCCGCTGTCCCCGGGGCAAGCTTCGTTTTGCGAAGCAAGCCCATAGGGAAATTCGTCTTGCGAGGCAACTCCAAAACGAAAAAACCTTTCGTTTTGCGAGTTTTTCGTCTCGCGAGGCGTTCGTCTTGCGGGGTACCACTGTATAACCACTTACCCCAAACATAGACCTTCACAGAACTCCCCATGATGCTGGAATGTCAGCAGTTTTGTGAAACCATCTGCCAAGTTTTTAGCAGTGGGACAGTATTTCAGTTGTACTAATCCCGACCGAACATTCTGGCACACATTCTGAAACTGGATGTCTAGGTGTTTGGTTCTGGCCTTAAACTGCCCAGACTCCGCCAACTTCAGAAAGGGTTGATTGTTCTCCCAAACCGTGACGGGCAAACAATACTCTCCGCAGATCTCTTGAACCAATTACACATAGAACTCCAATTCCCTGCAAATCTCAGACAGCGCACTGAACTCAGCTTCAGTAGAGGAAAGCGCTATGAGACTTTGCTTCCGGGACTTCCACCCAACCAAAGAGTCCCCGAACTTCACCACCATACCAGACATGGACTTCCTGTCTGCCAGATTCGCCCAATCACTGTCTACCCAGCACATCAGCTTGACGTCGCCCTTGGCTGACAGCTTGAGGCAAAAGTCTTTGGTATCTTGCAGGTAATGCAGCACCAGTTTGATACAATTCTAGGCTTGTACGCTTGAGTTTGTAGCTTCCCTGCTGAGCAGATTGATAGCAAACGCTATATCAGGTCTGCTCCACTGGGACAGATACAACAGACTACCCAGAGCTGACTGAAAGAGCTCAGCATTTTCGAACACAGAGCGTTCTACTTGCTGACTGTCTTTCACATAGCTAGTCTCCATGGGTGTTCTGACCCCTGCACGTTCAGACATCCTGAACTTCTGAAGCAACTGCTCAATTTTGCCTTTCTGACTGAGCAAGAAACTTCCATCTTCTGAAAATCTCCACACCTAGGAAGAAACTTACTGCACCCAGGTTCTTGAGCTTGAACTGTTTACCAAGGTCTTTGGCAAACTTTTACACCTGTGCACGTGTCTTTGAGACATGGACTATATCATCAACAAAGATTAAAATCAACTCCTGTGACTCACCTGACCCTTTAAGGTACAGGCAGCTATCAGCAAGACTTCTCTTGAAACCTAGCTTCTCTAAGGCTTCATTCAGACACAAATTCCAGTTTCTGGCCGATTGCCTCAACCCATAGATCGATTTAGGCAATTGCCAAACGATGCCTTGCCCCTTGGCCTCAAACCCTGGAAGAGGAAGCATGTACAACTTCTCCTGGAGGTCTGAGTTCAAGTAGGCTACATCCACATCAAAGTGATGCACCTTCCAACCTCTTTGTGCAGCTATGGCTAAGAGCATGCACAGTTTCACTTCTGAAAATAGAAGCATACACCTCGGTGTAATGCAGCCCCTTCCGCTGCGTGAACCCTCTGGCTACTAACCTAGCCTTGTACTGCTGTTCTCCAGATTCTGTGTGTTTAAGGCGATAAACCCACCTGCTGCTCACAGCCTGTTTGCCAGCCGGCAATGTTGTGAGGGAAAACACACCTAGAGACTCCACTGAGCTCATCTCCTTCTGTATTGACTCTTGCCATTTACTGGCTTCTTCTTGAGGCAACTTCTGAACATCCTCAAAACTTTCACGTTCACACTGAGCCACCCCAACCCACACACTTGTGGCCTCAAACTTGTCAGGCGGTTTACCCTTCGTGGTTCGGGTTGATCTCCTCAGTGTGAGCTCCGGTACCCGCTCTGACCCACTAGGGCCAGCTAGACCATCCCCAGCATCAGAGAGCTCCCCCTCTGACCTGCTGTGTCTTTTGAACCTTACAGCTGGACCTGTGGGTGAGGACGGTTCACTCTTTGGTTCTGTCTTGACAGCCTTTGGAGAGGTTCTAGGATGCGCCTGCTCTGGACTCTGTTCCTCAGTAGCAGGATCAGGCTCCACCTCCTCCTCCTCATCTGTGTCAAGAAAACTCTCCGAAAGAACATCTGGGTTACCATGTATGCACGTCCACCCACTTTGCTCACAAAACTCAGCACTGCTGCTCACTAGCAGCCTGGATTGATTACCTTCTGGATAGGCAAATCTCCACCCCTTGGTACCTGGTTCATACCCAACGAAGATCGTCTTCCTGGACCTTGGTCCCCCTTTCTGCATTTGGCCTTTGGTATAAGTACCCAAGCCTCGCAGCCAAAAACACAGAAGAAATGCAGCTTGGGCTTCTTGCCGTGCAGCAGAAAATAGGGCGTGTCCCCTACAGCAGAAGAAAATGAGCGATTCTGAGAAAGCGACGCGCAGCGCCAAGCTTCAGCCCGAAAGCGCTGTGGGAGCCCAGAATCAAACAGCATAGCAGCCATGGCCTCTTGCAGTGTTCTGTTCTTGCCTTCAGCAACACAATTCTGTTGAGGACTGTGTGGTGCTGTCAACCTGTGACCAATACCCTTCTGGTGGAAGAAATTCTGCAGCGCAGACCCAGTAAACTTCGCCCCTCTATCACTCTGAACGTTGTGGACCTGTGTAGAGAATTGCAATTCTACAGCAGAGATCCAGTCTTTCACCAATGCAGCAGCTTCCCCTTTGTGTTTAATCGAGAAGACCCAAGAGTTCCTAGAAAATTCATTCAAAAGAAGCAAAATAAATTTTGCCCTGCCCAGACTGCCTACTGGCAAAGGGCCACACAAGTCTGCATGCAGCAGCTCAAAAGGCTTGGTTGTTTCTCTGCTAGATTTGGGGTATGTGCACGTTTTTACCTTGGACTGCTTACAAGCTCTGCAATCTAAAAACTTATCACATGCCTTCATTTTACACCCCTCTGTACACCCCGGGGCCCTTGTGACATAATTCCAATTCATATGTGCCATCGTGCGATGCCATAGGTGGGAACAGCCATCATGTGTTGGGACATTTGCACACTGCACCTGTGCTACCTCAGTGGGACTGTTATTTGCAATAGGCATTTCCACCACGAACAGCCTGCTCTTGCATTCAACACTGAACAGTTGTCTCCCGCCCCTGGAAAAAGAACACATGTTATTCTCAAAACAAATGCTGAAGCCGTCAGCGACTAATGCAGAGACAGACAAAAGACAGCTGGACATTTCCAGAACCACATAGGCTTGAATCTCATGCTCCAAGAACGGACAATAAAGAGTCCCAGACATAGTCAGAGAGCAACGACTTTCATATGCCAGCGTGACAGTTCGACCATTCTTAACAGTCTTGCAATCCCGAAGAAGCCTAGCAGATGGAACCAGAGAATGCGTTGCTCCACTGTCAATGACGAAGGTCAGCCCAGCTTCCTGTTTACAGCCTTTAACCTTTGCCATGGAAGCTGCAAGATGATACTGAGATGACTTTTCTTTGCTTTCACCTCGGTTGGAACTTTTGGACATCTTCCCACGCCTTGCTGCTGTGGAAGAGCCCCTTATCTACATCTGTTGCTTGACCTTGCATTCATGAGCCTCTGCCGGACAGTCTCTCACCCGCATCTGTAGCAGTGTCTCGAAGCAAAGGCTTTTACAGACTCCTCATTGCTTCTTGCTGCACCCCCACTCCTCCTTGGGGCACATCCTGCATCTGCTCGCCCAGCTCTCAGTCTCTTCTCCTGTTCATCAACTAATCTCCCAGTAATATACTCCAGAGAAAGCTGGTCCGATGGCATAGTCTCCATCGTCAGAACCAGGTTCTCATAACTGCTGTTCAAAGAGCTCAGCAGGGTGTATGCCTTGAGCTCATCAGGGAAAGGTACATTCAGCTGACGCAGCTTAGGGAAAATGGACAGCATCTGTGTGATGTGATCACGTACCGATTACCCTGGAGACAGCCTCTTCTCAAAAAGAGAGCGTATCACATGGATCTAGGCACCAGCTGTGGTTCTTTGATGCACTCTGACCAAAGCCATCCAAATCCCATGGCAAGACAATAACCCATCAATGTGAGGTAGCTGAAACGCCTCAAGAGCCATTACAATATGGGACATAGCTTTCTGGTCCTTCTTAACTGCGGCATTAACTCTCTCAATCTTAGCAGCATTTGCCCCAGCAGCTGCCACTGGCGGCTCATTTTGGGTGCACTCCCAGAGTTGCTTGCCCAACAGCCAATATTTGATCCGCTTCGACCAGTCCTCCCAATTGCGGTCATTCAATTGCTCAAAAGGGACATTGAAAGTCTCATGCGATTGAGATGGCTTTTACTGCACCATCTTCCTGGGGCTATAAGCTTACTCATGCTTTCTGCCGGCCGGTTGCTTCAAAGATGCTTGCTGCAGCAAGCTCCGCTTTCACCAGTGAGATCACGACTGCCTCTGCCCCTTTCCCAGCAGCAGGCAGGATCTCAGAGCTGGACTCCGCTTTGTCTCATCCTCACACTCAGCACAAACGTGGCCTGGGTCATTCCATAACCTGTTGGACAGCTGACTGGGTCCGGTACGTTTCCACTGCTCCAGAATTCCCAGCCAGTAGCAGAGCGACGGCGCGTAATTGATGTGTAAGTGAAAAGAGAGTCCATACGCTGTTTCTTTCTCATCTAAACAGCTTTATTTACACAGACAGATAAAATAACAAATACCGTCCGAGACAACAAACATTGCGTGTGTCTCTCTTTCTTCTCCGTTGAGAAGTGAAAGTAACTCACAGACAAAGAACTGAGCTCCCGGATGTAGGAAGCTCCTCCCCAGATGCAGGACACATAGAGGTTAACCCTATAAGCACCAAACCTCGCACAAAGACCGTTTGGTTGCCTATACTATTCCTGAATCATATATCTACTCTTGGAAGATTTAATTATCTATTTGAAGTCTGGTTACTACTTACAGGGGAGTGATAGTTAATATAAGGGAAATATAAGATTATGATGCTGATCTTTACTGTAAGTATTAGGGTTAAGATATTTGCTTATGGTAGTTCAGCTAATCTTAGCACATGCAGGCCCCAAATACCTGAAAGACAGATTGCAATCCGTTTCCCCATTACAGATACCCAACATTTGGGCCCAAGTTTAAAACAGAACCGAAAGCGCACACACCATCTGTGTGCTCTGCTATCCAAGTGATGTTGGCTCCCACTCCTGCTACTATAAGGTGTGACAGCAAAAGACACTAATGAAAATGGTGCCTAATGATCCTCTTCATGGCTGCTTTCATTTCACTATTCCTGAGACTGTAGATGAAGGGATTCAGCATAGGGGTCACCATGGTATACATGACAGCGGCTACAGTGTCCTTGTGATCTGAGTTGTTGGAATGTGGCTTGAAATAAACCCAGCTCACAGTGCCATAAAACAAGACCACCACAGCAATGTGGGACCCACACGTGGAGAAAGCCTTTTTCTTTCCAGAGTTGGATGGAATCTTCAGGATGGTGTAGAAAATGCCCATATAGGAGATGACAATCAGCACAAACGGCCCCAGGATCTCCACCACCGCTTCAGTCCGAAGCAGCATTTCTATGACACTGCTGTCTGAGCAAGAGATCTCCAACACAGGGTAAAGATCACAGAAGAAATGTGGGATCTCTCTAGAGTCACAGAAAGAAATGTGGGACATCAAAATGGTATAAAGCAGAGAGTGGGCAATAGGGATAACCCAGGACACTGCTGCGAGGAGGAGGCAACGCTTACGGCTCATCAGGGCAGAATAACGCAGGGGGAAGCAGATGGCCACATAACGGTCGTAGGCCATGGAAGCCAACAGGAAGCTGTCTGAGTTGCCAAAAGACATATAAAAGTACATCTGGACCAGGCAGGCATGATAGGAGATGGTCTTTTTCTGAGACAACAAGTTTTCTAGCACTTTGGGTATGGTGGTGGAGGTGAAGCCCAAGTCAGCTAAGGCAAGGTGGCTGAGGAAGAAATACATAGGAGCCTGGAGGAGCCGTAAATCAGAACGGATCAAGAAGATGATTGTTGCGTTCCCCAGAAAGGCCAGCAGGTACATGGAGAGGAATAGCAGGAAGAGGAGCCCTTGGAACTCTGGCTGGATTGGGAAGCCACGGAGGAATAATTCAGAGAAGTCTGTTGCATTCCCAGGACTCATTAGGCTAAAGAAGAAGAAGAAATGGTTAGGTTAGTAAATTCTCCACCCTCACCTTGCTAGCTGCTCAAACTGAACTATGCAGAAATCCCTCTTTCCTCTCCTCATATCATATTCTCCATGCCTGTTTTTGAGATACTGCCAGACATTGACATAGCAAGGGACTTTAAGACTCTGGATTGGAAGCTGAGAGGTAGTTCTTTTTCATCCCTGCTTCCTGTTGAAGGTTGTGGCCCAGGAAGAGAGGGGAAGATACTGGGGGTAAACCAGTGGCTGCTCAGGTGTTGTTGTCAGGAATGATTTGGCTTCTTGGACCATGGTTTCTGCTTCCTTGAGGATGGACTTCTGGCAAGAGATAGGTTATACCTCACAGTGGTCGGCAAAAATGTGCTTGCTCATCAGGAGAGCTTTAAACTAAATCCTAAGGAGGAGGGAGACAATATTACAGACAAAAGGAAAACACCTGTTAGTGGGGTTAATAGCTTTGTTGATGCACGGGATACTGAGGTGGTGCTACAGAAACCTGCTATAAAGGGCAGGAAACTACAAGAAGGAAGCAGCTGGACGGAACATATTGTGGTTTCAGTTGTCTCTATACAAATGCACAGAGTATAGGAAACAATGAAGACGAATCTGAACTCTTAATAAAGGGTAGCAGACATTACTGAAAGCTAATAGACATTATTGAAAGCTGGTGGGATAAGACACATGATTGGAATGTAGAAATTGAGGGGTACCGCGTATTCAAATGGAATAGACCAAACAGAAAGAGTGGAGGGGAGGAGTATTATATGATGTCTACACTTGTGAAGAGATCCATGACCTGGAGCATGGAAGGCAAGTTGAGACTATATGGGAGGAAATTGTAGGAGAGAGGAACAACAGTGACCTTACTGTGGGTGTGTGTTATAGACCTCCAAGCCAGAGACTTGGATGATGCAGTCAGCAGTATGCTTAAGGAGAGATATCTGTACAAAACATCCAGCCCCTGGCATTTATTTCTTGTTGCTATGCAAGTTTTAGCAAGCTATCTCCATCGTCAGAAGATGCCAAGAGGCCACATCCACACCAAGCATTTAAAGCACATCTGAAAACATAGTAAGTCTCCCCCCACCCCAAGAATTCAGAGAACCGTAGTTTGTTAAGGGTGCTGGGAATGGCTTCTCTGTGAGTGGTAAAATACAGTTCCCAGAATTCTTTGGGGATAAAGGTAAAGGTAAAGGTACCCCTGCCCGTACGGGCCAGTCGTGTCCGACTCTAGGGTTGCGTGCTCATCTCGCTCTAGAGGCCGTGAGCTGGCGCCGTCCGAGGTAACTTCCAGGTCACGTGGCCAGCGTGACGAAGCTGCAGCTGGCGAGCCAGCACCAGCGCAGCACACGGAAACGCCGTTTACCTTCCCGCTATAAAGCAGTCCCTATTTATCTACTTGCACTTAAGAGTGCTTTCGAACTGCTAGGTGGGCAGGAGCTGGGACCGAACGACAGGAGCTCACCCTGCCGGGGGGATTCGAAGGGCCGACCATACGATCGGCAAGTCCTAGGCACTGAGGTTTTACCCACAGCGCCACCCGTATCTTTGGGGATAGTCATGTGCTTTAATTGTATTGGGTGAATTCAGCAGATACTGATTAGTAACCATTAAATAATCCTCAATAGGTTTCTTGGATGTTAGAAGCTTTTAAGTGGGTAACACATTGTTTCACCAGAGGTACCAGGCATGCTTACCAGGGTTTGTGTTTACTTTTGGAACAATGAGGCCAAGTGATCTCTTTATGATACAGGGTTTATTTACATATGTATGCAACCTGTGTCTAGATGGAGAGAGATCATGGCATTCACATCCCAAGAGGGTCCTGTTTCTTCCATTGCTGCAGCCTCAGATTCCAAGAGACTCCAAATATCATGTCTGACCTCTGCTGCAGCTTGAAACAGACTGCCTGCTTCATGCTTTGCCCCCCACTCTCCAGCTTCAATTCTTTCCTGTTTGCTTCCTCATTGCCCACTGCAGTTCTGCTCCACCCTCCTGAAACTCTGTCCTTTTGTCTCTGCTAATCATCTCTTACCTCAGCGAGGGCTTTCCCCATTTTCTGTCCAGCCCAGACAGAAAATGGCCTTCTTAATGGGTGTTTCCTGGACATGGAAAAACCGCTTTAAACTCAAGCCCCCATTAGGCCCGGGAATTTAGGAGTATCCTTAAATTCTAACCCTTCACTGAATCCAGACATTTAGGGGAGTCTTGCTCCCACGCAAAAACATAACAATATTCACACTTACTTAAGTAAAGGCACTTCCTGTTTGCACTCTTGCTCCTGTCAATGTGAAGAACAAAGGAAGTGGACTTGCTCTGCATAGGACGAAACTGGCCTCCTTCATCTGCTGAGGAGATTAGCTCTGTGTTTTCTGATGCAAGGGAAGCTTTTGTTCATCTCTGCTTAAGGTTGGTGATCTCCAGGGTCCAAGGAAGACTCAACCAGGTTCCCCCTCCAGAATTAATAGAATGCAATAGCATAAACTCTGGAGAATGATCATTCAGAGACCCAACCCATCATTCAGCTTAACAAATTAGCTTGTCCTCATTAATAAGTGTTCGAAAAGTTTTTCCCTTTGAGTATGGATGTTGGAGGATTCTGGTTTGCTCCACATCTGGGAACAAGTATGAAATATACTTGGAGTCGAGTGTGAATTTCATGCGCTTTATTCAGCTCATAGTAGCAATGAATGAAACTTTCCCCAAAATATCGAGCTATATATACAGTGGTACCTCGGGATGCGAACGGGATCTGTTCCAGAGCCCTGTTCGCATCCTGAATAGAGCATAAGACGCAATGGCGCGTCTGCTTGTGCGTGGGTCGCATTTTGCCGCTTCCGCGCATTTGTGTGACGTCATTTTGAGCGTCTGCGATGCGCGAGCTGTGAAACCCGGAATAACACACTCCGTTACTTCCGGGTTGCCGCAGAGTACAACCCGAAAGCACTCAACCTGAAGCACATTCAACACGAGGTATGACTGTACGTTATTTACACAATGGGCCCCGCGTGATTGGCTAATTCTGGGCTGCTCATGTAGGCCAATCAGGTTGCTGATTCACTTCATCCAGGGGCCCGATTGGCTGATCCTGCAGGCCAATCAGGTCACTGATTCACTTCCACCTGGAGTTGGATTGGGTGGCTCCTGCGGCCAATCAAACTGCTGCATTCTGGATCCTATTTTTCTAGGACTCAGCTCAGTACATAACAAAGCATAATCTCTGGGGGCTGGGGGCGGTCTTTGCAAAGATCAGAACAGATGTGAGGGATAATCTACAAATCGATACCCAAAGGAGCATGACAGCACAACAGTATGCAATGGTCTAAGGGCTGCGTCCTTTTTAAACATTTTACATTTGCAAGATTTTGATTTGGAACAGGAGATGGGATAGACTGGGATGGACTGGGCCCCAGAAAGGAGATTCTCCATGTACCAGAGAGGAAGCAACTGGCATCCTGGAATTGTGTTTGAAGCAGCTACAGAAATTGTCAGCAGGGGTTCAGCTTCTGCACTACTCAGTGAGTTTCAGGGGATACAATGGAGATCTCTTCCATGTCTTGCATAAAAGAAGGAGTGGGGAAAAGAGCAGAAAAGACTGGGGGATAGATCACCCTCCCTCTTACTCAGTGGTGTGTGGTCATTGGAATAGGGGGACTAGGCTAGTTCCCTAAATGTTTCCCTTGCGCCTCCTTCCTAAAGCCTGGGAAGCTTCTGCCTGGCTTAGGAAGAGAAGTGCGATGCTCCGAAGAGTCCAAGAGCCCTCCCTCCACCTTCCCAAAGCCCACCTAGCTGTAGGCAGGAGGCAGCAGAGCTCCAGCATCCTGTTAGAAGCCTGGTGCCTCATTCCCAAAGCCCGGGAAGCTTCTGCCCAGCTTAGGGAAGGAGTAGCAATGCTCACAGGCTCAACATCAACACCCCCCCATCGCCCTGGCAAGCTGGTGCCCCTACGAAAAAATTCACCACACGCCACTGCTCTTACCCCAAGTATAATTGGAGCCACATTTTTCACCAGCTGCGGCCTCTGAACCATCTTCAAGGGCAGCCCCACATAGAGCGCATTAGAGTAGTGCAAACAGAATTGTCCATTAGAAAAATTTTGTGCCCAGCTCCATTTTTTGCAAGACTTGAAATAAATATCTCCATTCTACTCTATCAAACACTTTTTCTGCATCTATAAATAACAGTCTGTAAGGATTGCATTGTTTTCTAATTATATAATTAATATTCAGCTAATATTCAGTTAGATGCCATTTTGCTATTCATAAGAAATGCTCTTTTATCATTCTTGTCAAAAAATGTAAATCTTGCCACCAAATACCTGCCCAGTGTTTAAAATATTGGTTAAGTAATATGATAGGCTTTAAGACTAAGCTTAAACTGCATATATCCCTGGTGTGGCAATCTTTGCTTTGCTCCCCGCCCCCCATGACTGTATTGAGAGATTTTAATAGATGATTAATAAAATTATCTGGAAAATTCTCATAATACTCAGCTTTAAAGTCATCTGGGCTTCAGCCAGGAGTTTTGCTGCCCCTTTGTCTTTTAATCAACTGAGTTAATTCTGCTATTGTAATTAGGTTTTAAATAATTTTTCTTTCATCAAAAAAGATTTTAGGTAAAACGTTTTCTTTACACATAATATCCATTCTTTCATAATTGATATCAAAAAGTACTGCTTCGTCAAATCTGCATTAATTCCAGCACAAAATAAATGAAGTCCAGTTTTGCTATTAAAAAACTTGGGTTCTTTTCTCTTGTAACTGTCATATCTAGTAATTTTATTCAGTAGGATGGTGTTCCAGTTCCTTCTCAACCACTGATTGGTTAATGACTCATAACATTTTGTTGTATCATTACATGTACAATACAAATTTTCAAAAGCACACGCCTGAAAACCATCCGATGCAACATTGGTCCATGATTGTCAAAGATTGACTTCTACCGTTTTTTCTTCTTATTTCTGAAATCACATGTCATGGTCTAAATCTGAATGCACTTTTAACTTCTGAAGAACTCAGAAAAAGTCACATTCCTGCAAGTGTTCTAAAGGAAGGGATAGATGTCTCTTGGGCTTCTGAAATTAAATTTGCTTGGACTGCCGTGCTAAAACTATTGATATTTAACATCTTTTGGATTGAGTTTTAAAGACATCCGGGGATTTCAAAGCTCATCTTCCCCCTTTAATCCCTAGATACTTCCTCAGAGACTGCTGAATCTCAGAATTCCTCAGGCTGTAAATGAAGGGGTTCAGCATGGGAGTCACAACTGTGTAGGCCACAGACATCACTCGGACCTTGGAGCCAGAATAGGTGGAGGACGGGCGGACATACACAGCTATAACAGTTCCAAAGAACAAAACGACTGTGGTGAGGTGAGCGCTGCAGGTGGAAAAGGCCTTTCGCTTCCCAGCAGCTGATGGGATCTTGAGAACCTTGGAGAAAATGAGGATGTAGGACAGAAGAGTGACCATGAAAGGTCCCACCATGGTCACAGTGCCCTCAGTGAGGGTCGTCATCTGGATTGCTGAGGTGTCTGAGCAGGAGAGCTTGATCAAGGGATGGAGGTCACAGAAGAAATGGGGGATCTCCCCGGAGGCACAGAAGGAAAGGAAAGACATCATCAGGGTGTAGAGCAACGAGTGGAGAAAGCCTAGGACCCAACAGCCTGTAGCCAACAAGAGGCAGTGTTTTGCGTTCATCAGCACAGCATAGCGAAGTGGGTGGCAAATGGCCACAAAGCGATCATAAGCCATGGAGGCCAGGAGAAAACTTTCAGTGTTTCCAAATCCCAGGAAGAAAAACATCTGTGTCAGGCACCCTCGATAGGAGATGTGTTTGGTATGACTCAATAGGTTCTGCAGCATCTTAGGGACAGTGGTGGAGGAAAACCCCATATCGGCTAATGAGAGATGACAGAGGAAGAAATACATGGGGGAGCAGGAGAGCCGGACATCGCGGTAGATGAGCAGGACAATCACTGAGTTGCCCAGTAGAGTCAGCAGGTACATGAAGAGGAAGCCAGGGATGAGGAGACACTCGTATCCTGACTGGTTTAAGATAAGACCCTGCAGGATGAATCCATCGGGATACGTCAGGCTGCCCTGAGGCTGAGAAAGAGTGGGGTAAACAGAACTGACGGCATGTTCCCATTGTACACTTGACAGTAACAAGAATACAAGAGGACACTCCACAGAAGGAATGACAAAGCAAACACATTTCCTTTCCCCATGCTTCCAATGTCAGCGATGGTGAGGAGGCAGGTGAGTTCCCCTGGTGTGTTTGCATCTCCCAACTGCAAAAGCCTGGGGACAAGAAATGTAAAATCATTTGTGTTTTCCTCTCTCAATTTTTCTGGGGAACACACCTAAATCCGGAAGTAGGATTTGAGCAAGAGGTTATCACTTGGCTCTCCTAGTCCCAATTGTGAAAAAGGTATATATTTATCAAATGGCACACTTGTAGGTCACACCAAAGAGTGTGCATGGGAGATCACACTCGGTATGTGCACTATCAGGAAATGTGGTGATGGGGCCCTTCAGTGATTCTGGGGCCCAGAATCATGGATACTAGGGCCCTTCTATAGATTCTGGGGGCCAGAAAATGTCCAGCCTTGCCCACTGCTGCTGCCGGTCACTTCTGAAATTGCGTTGGGGGGAAACTGGTAGAAAACAGGTGGGGCCAGGATGGCTAATAAACAGGTATGATGGGGTTTGTAGTGTAACAGCATCTGGAGGACCACAGGCTAGCCGCCCCCCCCCCCGCTTTATAGCAAAGTGGGGTTGGGGGGGTTACTTTTTACCACAAATGGACCACACAGGTAAGGCAAGCAGAGGCTTTCCCCCCACACCCCATTTTCTCTCACCGTGCACTCCATTGCATGCAGCACTTTTTGACCCCGTCCTGCATGAATTTCTGGGATCAGGGGTCAGGCTGGGAGGGTTGGGACTTGGGAGTCTGCAGCAAAGGAATGTATGGGGGTGGGGGAGATCCTAAGGAACCCTGTTGAGGTCAAACGTCAGCCTCCTTCCTATTTTAGATGTGAATGGGGAGTGGGAATATGAGAATAGCAAGAATGGCTTCCGCCATCCGTCTCAGGTAAGCGATTCAGAGCTTTCCCATATTCCAACAGAATATTAAAATACAATAGTCTGTTAAACATTAAAAGCTTCCCTAAACAGGGCTGCCTTCAGATGTCTTCTAAAAGTCTGCTAGTTGTTTTTCTCTTTGACATCTGGTGGGAGGGCGTTCCACAGGGCGGGTAACACTACTGAGAAGGACCTCTGCCTGGTTCCCTGTAACTTGGTTTTTCACAGTGAGGGAACCGCCAGAAGGCCCTCGGCGCTGGACCTCAGTGTCCGAGCTGAACGATGGGGGTGGAGACACTCTTCAGGTATACTGGACCTGAGTAATAATATTTTACACCAGCAGTTCTATGCAGTTGTTTCTTTAGTAGCCAGCCAATTTAATGATTGCTCTGTATTGCTTTTAATGGCTTTTAAAAAGTTTTCACATTGCTGAGGACTCCCCGCAGCATAGATTATAGATTCCCTCTCATAGATTACTCTATGAGAGGAAGGTATATAAATATTTTAAGGAGACGAACAATTTTTCAGTTGAAGTTAAAGTGTTACAAAAATCAGAATTATTAATCATTTATGTTTATTAGAATGAATTAATCATGCTTGATTTGCTTTTGTACTAATTGCTTGCTTCTAAGTATATTTTTTCTAAAGCACAGGACAGTCAGAGAGGAAATGGAATACAGGCTATGTGTAAGCAGATAATATCAAGAACAGAGCTGTCAGAACCAGCTAGCAGAACAAGGGTTTGCAACATATTTGGCTGGCAGAGAGGAATTGGCAGTGCAGTGCAGGATAGATACCATGGCAAATACTCCTTTGTTTAACACTGTTTCTCTGGAATGCATTTTTTATATATAAACTGTGATTTCTTTCTGTATCATGCAGACCCTTTTTCTGACCTGAGAAGTCAGCGGTCTGTCCCTTCTTTAGGTAAAGGTAAAAGGACCCCTGATCATTAGGTCCAGTTGTGGCCGACTCTGGGGTTGCGGCGCTCATCTCGCTTTATTGGCCGAGGGAGCCAGCGTACGGCTTCCGGGTCATGTGGCCAGCATGACTAAGCCGCTTCTGGGGAACCAGAGCAGCGCATGGAAACGCCATTTACCTTCCCGCTGGAGCAGTACCTATTTATCTACTTGCACTTTGATGTGCTTTCGAACTGCTAGGTTGGCAGGAGCAGGGACCGAGCAACGGGAGCTCACCCCATCGCTGGGATTCAAACCGCCAACCTTCTGATCGGCAAGTCCTAGGCTCTGTGGTTTAACCCACAGCGCCACCCGCGTCCCTTCTTTATTCAGCTGGATAAACCTGAGTTCTGCCTCTAAGAAGTCTGACTCCCTTTCCTTGAGTGGAAAATCTGGAACACCTATCCAAGGGAAGAACAGCATAGATTTCTGCAACAAAGGATTTATAGTGTGATCCTAATCTCCCAAATATACCAGCTGGGAGAGTTTAGAGTGTGGGGTGAAATCTCCCTTGATCCTGGCCATCTTCACTTGCAGAGGAGATCTGCTGGTGGATGCAACCCCTGACATAGCTGCCTCATTAACTTTTGTTCTGCAATGAAACATTTTGGGGAGGTTAAGATAATGGGACTCACCAGGGCAGGAGACGTTGACATGGTCAAACAAGTAGTTCCATCACATCCTGATGTTGTGATCTGTGCAAAGAACAGAGATTTTGGGGGAAAAACTAGGTTGAGGCAAACCGTTGACAGTGGCAAGAGATGAGGATTCCTTTGCTGGCTGTAATTTTTGATGCCTTAATTTATAGTGAATTGCCCTGAGACCCCTGGGTATAGGGCGGTATATAAATTCAATAATAATAATAATAATAATAATAATAATAATAATAATAATAGAAACCTGGTAACTTTTTAAAACTAACCATTTCAGAGGCTTCATAAGTGAGGAGTGGGGGATTCCTACAATAATGATATTCCCAACTGAGAGAGGAAACATCTCAAAGTTAATATATTCAATGTCTATTGCAAGAGGTGATCATTTTGTGGCAAGATCACCCAGTTGGTTTCCCTGTTCTAATGAATCAGGGGGCTGCAGCATGTCTTTCTCCTCCTTAGTTCTTTGGTCAGCAGACTCTTCTTACCCTCTCGGGTCCCAGGTGGATTAGAACATCACCAGAGCCCTGCTGGATCAAGCCAAATCTCTTTCGAGTCCAGCATCCTGTTCTTAAACATCCTATCAGATGGCTGGGGGAAGACGACAAAGAGCAGGCTCTGAATGTGACTACACTCTCCCCACCAGTAATCTCTGGCAACTGGTATCCAGAGATACATGACTGGTATTCTGAGCCAGACCATTAATCCGTCTGGTTCAGTATTGTCTACACTGACTGGGTGCAGCTTTCCAGGGTTCCAAACAGGGAATTTCCCCAGTCCTACCTGGAGATGCTGGGGACTGAACCTGGGATCTTCTGCATGCAAAAGAGATGTTCCACCACTGAGCTATTGCCCTTCCCTTAATTGTGTGAACCTGTCGCTATTTCAATAGATTGGGAGGTTTTCTCCAGAGGCAGCAGCAGGTGCCAGCTGGGTGCATGTGAGGCTTCTTAATCAAACCACTTCTCCCTTCTTGAGAGCTATACTTTCTTAGATAAACTCAAGAGAGAGCCCAGATCAGAAGGTTTGTAATCACCAGTGATGCAATTTTCCACACACTGGTGCATGGAACCTCCTCTCTCAGGGTGGCCTCTGAGCTATTGCTGAAGGTGGTTCTCTCCCTCCCCCCCCCCCGACAATTTATGTCTATTCACATGCAACAAGTGCTCAAGGTTGCTGGCTTATGGGAGTTTCCTGGAACATTAACACCAGCTTTTCCGTTTATTAGCTCCAAGGTGAATTTTTTAAAACCACGTTATTTAGTCCTCCCACATTGATTGACATATAGTCTGATTCAGCTCTGATTCAGTTGTCATAAAGAGATCCTGTGTGGTGCAGTTGCTAGTGTTGAACGAGAAGCTGGGAGAGCAGACAATGGAACACACATTGCCAAAAAACAGATAGTCAAACCCAGTTACAGCTTTAAGCCAACACAAGGACAGCAACAGCTTGTTCCTTTCAAGCAGGTTCTCAGGCCACCTGGATCTCTTCAGGCATTGCTCCTCTTCCTTGTTGGGCACTCCCAGTCACTGTTCTGTATCCAAGATGCTGACCCCATCCTTGGCATGCCCAAGATGAGCACCCAACACATTTAAGCCTAGATGTAAGCCTAGGAATTCTAATCTAGGAATTAGAAAGGAGCTCAGGCTTACAGCCTTACCCCCACCCCAAATTCATAACAATATACCATATTTTTCGCTCTATAAGACGCACCAGACCATAAGACGCACCTAGTTTTTGGAGGAGGAAAACAAGAAAAAAAATATTCTGAATCTCAGAAGCCAGAACAGCAAGAGGGATCACTGCGCAGTGAAAGCAGCAATCTCTCTTGCTGTTCTGGCTTCTGGGATAGCTGTGCGGCCTGCATTCTCTCCATAAGACGCGCACACATTTCCCCTTACTTTTTAGGAGGGAAAAAGTGAGTCTTATAGAGCAAAAAATACGGTAGTTATTCTGAGACCATCCGGTTAATGTGAGTATTCTACAATGTTACCTGATCCAACAGGGGACATAAGAAGTGTCCGTTGATGTTAATATGTTATAAATGACCACTGTGCTATGTCAAATTTGTTGTTGTTGTTGTTGTTGTTGTTGTTGTTGTTGTTCTTCTTCTTCTTCTTCTTCTTCTTCTTCTTCTTCTTCTTCTTCTTCTTCTTCACCCCTAACCACTTAGTTGTGATATGTTCTGAAAGTGCTACATACTGTATTCTAACACGCCAAACCTTCACGATGAATCCTTTAGATCAGGGGTGGGTAACCTAAGGCCCAGGGGCCGGATGCAGCCCAATCACCTTCTCAATCCGGCCTGTGGACGGTCCAGGAATCAGCCTGTTTTTATATGAGTAGAATGTGTCCTTTTATTTAAAACGCATCTCTGGGTTATTTGTGCGGCCTGCCTGGTGTTTTTACATGAGTAGAATGTGTGCTTTTATTTAAAATGCATCTCTGCATTATTTGTGGGGAATAGGAATTTGTTCTCCCCCCCAAAAAAATAATAATAATGGTTCGGCCCACCACATGGTCTGAGGGATGGTGGACTAGCCCACGGCTGAAAAAGATTGCTGACCCCTGCTTTAGATAGGGCACGTTAAAAACCATGTCTGAAGCACAGTGTGTTTGAAGAGCATGCTCTCCTTTCTTTTTGAAATGCGATCGTAATAGCCAATGAATTTATTTATTTTTAGGGTTAAAGGATTTGTGCCTTTGGCACCACCAGGGGAGATTCCACTTCCATGGGTTGTGATTTGAATGAAGAGAGAGATCCCAGAGAGATCCTTTAGAAGACTCACATAGAAACAGTCATCGTGCTCCGAAGCCCAAATTGAGTATTTATGAAGTGTACAAAGGGCTACTCTGGTTTTCTCTCTCTCGCTTTTAACACTGGACAGCTCCCTGGACATTGGCTTCAAAGGGTGGGATCTTTGCTACTCAGGATGAATGCTTTTTAAAAAATGAGAACAGCCATAATTTAGTATGTAGAGCAGACTAACATTGATGAACACCCCTGATACCTTCATATTCATCCCAATTTCTTCCCTTTCCTGATTTGATAGCTATGTAGCTTATTCTTTATATATGTCTGTTCATTATAAATGACCCAGCTGCTAGATGAGCACCTTTTAAACTTGATGTACAATATTGCCTTATTCTTTATATATTTCTATTTTTATTTTCACATATAAATTCATTGCTAGATAAACAAAATATAATTAAATTTTTCAAGTTAAAGCAACTGGCAAGTTGCACTGTAAACATTTTTTATGTTTAAATAGAGTAACTTAATCTAATCTAATTAAATTAGAGTAATACAAACTATAGTAAACTCACACTGTGGAAGCAATGAGGTTGCTCAAGAAAAAACCTTACTCTTATTCCTAAAAAACTTATGTTGGGGCAAAAAGTAAGCACTACTTTCATCATTAGCCTCTGACTTGCCTTATTCAATGGAGGGAACCTCTAGACCCCTCAGTGACGCCATGGATACCCATAGCGATTTGAAATGTTCATTTCTTTCTCCCGCTCCACAAAATATTTCACCCTCCCTATGGAAGTCCAGTGTGATGCCTCCTCCCGCTCTCTCTGAGCTTGCCTTTTCATTGCCTCTCGGATGGGCCGTTGTTCTTCGGTTATCGGCAAGGATTCCTCGAGGTCGTCTGGAGGTGTCCTCCAGGGAATAAAAGTATCCCCTCGGTACGGTGGAGAGGCTGGTGGTTGCAAGGGCTGAGCTCTAGTTACAGATGGTCGGATGTTGCTTAGGAACCTGGAGCTTTGACGTGGCACAGCTGGTGGGTGAGGTCGGGTGGGCAGCCTCCCAGCATTGGTGGGATGTGGTCTTAACCAGCTGGTGTGGGAAAGCTGTGAGGTGGGTGGCCATCCTTCATATGTAGCTGGTGGCTTTGGCCATGGCTTTGGCAATGGATGTTCACAATGGGTGGGCAATCTCTGGGAAGAAGAAGAAGAAGATTGCTGCCTAGGCACGGAGAAGGGTGCCAGCCTCCGTGCCAAGTGGGGTGCCGGCCTTGGCAGGGAGGGGGGCTGGGTTGTGGGCACTGGCTTATGCAGGGACTTCAGGAGAGGTACCTCCTGTGGAGCCTGTGAGTTCCCAGAGCTACTGCTGGTGGCAGTTAGTGGAGGGAGATTTCTGGCCGCCATGGATGTACTCTTCTTCTTCCCAAGGGGATGGAAGACTTGCACAGACTCCATCATGTGCCAAGCCAGATTGGTCCTTGGGATTGGCACCAAGGGGCGCTCTTCCAATTTGATCTTTTTCCCTTTAATGCCTGGTGTGCTCCCTTTCACTGTGGCCTTATCTTTGGTTTCAGGTCCCATCTCATTTTTCTCCAACCCTGTCTGGCAGTGTTTGGAATTTCCTCTTTCCAGATTGTCCTCTTCATATTTTAAACTTCCCTCCTCTTGAAACGGAAGCTTTCTCTTCTCCTTACATTTTTTCTCCTGACTAGGATGACTTTCCTTAGAGCCCGTTATGCTTGTTCCCTCTATGCTCAGAATATACTTGGGAAACTTGGGTGAAGCGTCTGCCTTTGTCGAAATGCCTTTCCTTTTCCCCTTAATCTCTGGTAATGCCTTTGGCTTCATGGACTTTTCATGGGTGGGCTGGCATTTTCTAGAGCCCTCTGGGATAGGTTCCAGAGTGATTCTGGGGAGCTTGATTAACGTCTGGGACTCAGCAACACCCCACTTTCTTCTCCCTGTCATGCTGATGGGTTTGCCTTCAATTTTCCCGTTCCCCTCGCGTTTGCCTTTGCTTTGGGTGGAGTCACATTTTGACTTCTGGGTTTTCTTCAAGGATTTGGGTCTCAGAGGATCTGGTGGAAATGGAAACCCGATATCTTTTAAGATGTAAACTGGGCGCTGGATCAGTGGATTACATGAGGGCTTATTCAGTTTTGTATCCTGCTCATCTGTTGGAGGAAGTGATGCCTGTCCCTGTGTTGCTGAGCCCTTTCTGACTATGCTCACCTCTGTGCCCTTGATGTTTGGATCATTCACAAAGGAATGTGGGTGCTGGGCTTTTGGCACCTCTTTGCATGGCTCAGGGGCATCCGGGATTGACTTTGCCTCTACTCTGAAAGACCTTGTGGGCACTGGTGCTAATGACTGGTGGCTCCCCAGGGCTTCCTCTGGAAGGCAGGCCTCCGCCAGCATTCCTTCACTGCCTTTGGTTGTCTCACTGGAAGCAAGAGGTGGAAAGAGGCCTTCTGGAATAAGCGGCTCCAGTGAAGCAATCAGGGTCTCTATCTCGGGATACTTGGAGAGGAGGTCCTCTGGCAGCTGGAACTCGTCTCGGAGGAGACTTTCTTCATCGGCTGGTTGGGGAGGTGGCGGCGGATGTTCCACCACTGAAAGAAAACAAATGAAAAGCATAGCAGTGACTGTTTGAAGACAAAGAATCTACTCCGGTTGGCTGAGACAAACTCGAGGAAGTCCAAGACTCCCATGATTAGCTGTTAGAGCATCTCCATATTAAATAAAGTTAAAAAGTGGCAGATGGATCTGGCTCCATGTTTATCATGTGTAGATTCTTAGCTGACCTATCAGAAGTGCTAGATTAGGCCATGACATCTGGCCCGGAAGGCACACTTGGAAAGCACATGGTCTCAGTCACTGTATGTTCCCACACTTACCATTCAGAGCAGCACTGTTGAGTTGGGTTCCTTCCAGTTTTTCTTGTGCTATAGATGCACCTAGGACATCTGCCACTTGGGCACTGACTGCTCCTGTCCCCTGAAGTCCATGTGGGACTTGTACCACTGAAAGAAATTAATCAGGAGGGATCAGTGATTCTACAGCCAAGGAAGACCATTAATTAATTAATTCAGTTACTCTTTCTTCTGTCCAGAGGAAGGTAAGTTGAAGGCCTTGTTCTCTGTCCTAGGGAGGCTCAGCAGCCATAGACTTTCCAACTAGATAATGCACAAAACTGTCTAAAGGTGGGCAGGCTGGCTGCCTGAAGGTGGGTTCAGGGGCTAAAGTGGCCTAGTTGCACTACTGGGCTCAGTGTGTTATCAGTGATATAAACTGGGGTCCATTTTTATATACCTCAAATTTCAGTGTTCAGTGATGAGGTGACAGCGGGGAAACTGAATAGTATAAGGTAGCCTGAATCCAACATTGTCCCAGAGGATTATGGGTGGTAGTATATGGTGTGTGGTATGCTCACATGACATGCTGTTTTGGATTAAGAACATAAGCCTATGAGAAGAGCCCTGGCTAAAGGCCCATCGCGTCCAACATCCTGTTCTCAGATGCTACAAGGAGGACCTGCGTACGACAGTGTTTTCCCCACTTGTGATTCTCAGCAGCTGAGAATAGGGAAGGTAGAATATGGCTGTTGTGGCCAGTAGCCATGAATAACTTCAGCTATGAAATTGGATTGTTATTCTAAACAAACTTGTCTCTCTGCTGCGATGAGAGGTTGTCCCTTGCTATCATAATCTTGCCAGAATTGTGCACTGTACAATATTCCAAATGTGGTTGCACCGTAGATTAGGATAACAGCTTTTGGATATTGGAACTTACTCTGTTCCATAAGAATATGCCCAACGCTCACCCACATTGCGGATGCAGGTGGTGCCGTTGGTTAAACCACAGAACCTAGGGCTTGCCGATCAGAAGGTTGGTGGTTCGAATCCCCACGACGGGGTGAGCTCCCATTGCTCAGTCCCAGCTCTTCCCTACCTAGCAGTTCGAAAGCACGTCAAAGTGCAAGTAGATAAATAGGTACCACTCCGGTGGGAAGGTAAACGGCATTTCCGTGCGCTGCTCTGGTTTGCCAGAAGTAGCTTAGTCATGCTGGCCACATGACCCGGAAGCTGTATGCCAGCTCCCTCAGCCAATAAAGCAAGATGAGTGCAGCAACCCCAGCAATCCGCGACTGGACCTAATGGTCAGGGGTCCCTTTACCACCCACATTGCAGGGCCATGTGGAAATGGTACTAGGAAATGTTACCTACTGAGGCTAGGTTAATTGCCTGATGGGTTAGAGGGTCCCAGACACCCATTAGAAAGCAAATGATTCCTTTACAAAGATGAGCACAAACCTTGTGAGGCTGGAAAGTACCCAGTGGCTGGGGCAGGTTCCAGGGTGGACTGAGGTTCCACCTGCTGGAGGACCAGGAGCATTTCATTGTTCGCAGCTGGTGGCATAGGGACAGCGCTACCAATCCGGACGATCGGGTTCCTCTGCTCCAGTGGGATGGGAGCTAATGTTCCATGGTGGTAGAGGCCCACCCCATCCTGGAAGGTGGTTGGGCGAATGGGTCCAAGACCAGGAGGCTGCACCTGAACCAGCTGGAGGTGAGGTTGTCTATATAATTGATTCATAGGTCTGGCTGTTGCAAAGTCCCTGTGCTGTGTTTGCAGTGGTGCATACAAGGGCACTGAGAGATGTCCAGTTGTGCCCCACCCATGGAAAGAAGGACGGAGAGCTACTGGGGTGAACAGCTGCTGCTGATCATTCGGTACACCCTGTAAGAGAGGTATTTCACCATGAAGGTATCCCTGGGTGGTGGTGCTGCCTTGGTTTGGTTGGAAGGGCAGAGCTGATCCTTGAGCCTGCAGCCAACCGCTGTTCTCACATGGTGCTGATGAGTGGGAGATGCTGTGTTGACATTCTCCCACCGTGGAGCTGGTAGTCACTGTGGTGCTCTGAGGCTGGCTGTTGCCCCCTTCGGTCCGCCTGGTGTTCGGAGCCTGATCTGCAATGCAAACAAAGTGAGCAGGAGTGTAAAGATCCCTGCAGTTTTTGATCAGCCTTCGCAAGAATGAGCCCTTCCTTAGCAAAGTGGTTTTCTTATTGTTAGGTCAGCCTCTTTACCACTTCTAATTGTTAGGTATTTTAGAGACCCTTTTCTTCAGTTCCCTTTCTACTCTTCAGTGCTGCTCTCCATCCCTCCTTCCTTTGGGCCTTAACCCCTCATGAATGTATGCTGTTCTCAGCAATGCCCACCTTGTTTGACTTTTCCCCAACTTCTGTTGCTGGAGGTTCTAAACTACTGGATCTTTGAAAAGGGTTGTGTAAAATGCTGATGAATGGCCTTCTTTTGCTGCCTTGAGGTCTTCCTGCTATTCTATTATCCCCTAGTATCTGGTTGCTTATGATCCCATTGGGGAGGAATCTTTTCCCCATCCTATCTCCCTCCCTCTCTCTTCCATGGAGAAATAGCGCCACCCTGCTGATGTTGCCATAACACATTCTGTCTTTCATGATGCTCTGCTATGTCCCCCCCTCCCCCGGGTAAACATGAGGGTGAATTTTTCCCCAGTGTTCCTCACCCATGCTCAGTGTCAATTCTAGTCAGCATCCCTTAGGGTGGACCTATAGATCTGGGATCATATGAACCTGTTTACTGCTGTCACCACAGTAACCAGCAAGATTCTAACTGGCCAGAGAATGTTATGATGCAAAAGGCAGTGCAGAGTCATGGGCAGTTGGCCTGAACTGAAGGTGCCAGGAAAACAAAGATGTCTGTTAGCGGAACTGAAGAGTAACTGAAGTTATGGCCAGTTTGAGGCATAACAAGCCCTACCACACTCTCCACCCATTGTAGGCATCCCCCCAGTATGACCGGGTTAATCTAGATACCTAGTGAAGTGACGGGCACCAGCTACCGTAAATCTTACACCTTTTAAAGCCACCTGTTTATATAACTTGGCGAGATAGGGGTCACAACAGCAACAAAGAGCATCATTCATCTAAGGACACCACTCCTCTCAAAGAACAATTGCTGTTTCTGGCTCTCAGATGAGAGCAGAATCAAACCAAACTTCATTTGGCTCTGGATCAGTGGATAATTTATGGATATGTACTTATTGATCTATAAAAACCCGTAAAAGAAATGGAGTGGCCCTCATAGTCAACAAAAGAGTGGTGAAAGGTGTACTGGGATGCAATCTCAAAAATGATAGAATGATCTCGATATGAATCCAAGGCAGACCTTTTAACATCACAGTAATCCAAATTTATGCACCTACTGGTGCTGAAGAAACTGAAATTGACCAATTCTATGAAGACTTACAACACTTTATAGAAGTGACACCAAAGAAGGATGTTCTTCTCATTATAGGGGATTGGAATGCTAAAGTAGGGAATCAAGAGATAAAAGGAACAACTGGCAAGTTTGGCCTTGGAGATCAAAACAAAGCAGGGCAAAGGCTAATAGAGTTCTGTCAAGAGAATAAGCTGGTCATCACAAACACGCTTTTCCAACAACACAAGAGACGACTCTACACATGGACATCACCAGATGGGCAGCATCGAAATCAGATTGATTATATTCTCTGCAGCCAAAGATGGAGAAGCTCTATATAGTCAGCAAAAACAAGACCTGGAGCTGACTGTGGCTCAGATCATCAGCTTCTTATAGCAAAATTCAAGCTTAAACTGAAGAAAGTAGGAAAAACCACTGGGCCGGTAAGATACAATCTAAATCAAATCCCTTATGAATACACAGTGGAAGTGAGGAACAGGTTTAAGGATTTAGATTTGGTGGACAGAGTGCCTGAAGAACTATGGATGGAGGCTCGCAACATTATACAGGAGGCAGCAACGAAAACCATCCTAATGAAAAGGAAATGCAAGAAAGCAAAGTGGCTGTCCAACGAGGCCTTACATATAGCGGGGGGGGGGGGAGAGAAGGCAAGCAAAATGTGAGGGAGATAGTGAAAGATACAGGAAATTGAATGCAGATTTCCAAAAAATAGCAAGGAGAGACAAGAAGGCCTTCTTAAACGAGCAATGCAAAGAAATAGAGGAAAACAACAGAATGGGAAGAACCAGAGATCTGTTCAAGAAAATCAGAGAAATGAAAGGAAAATTTTGTACAAAGATTACCATAATAAAGGACAAAAGTGGTAAGGACCAAACAGAAGCAGAAGGCATCAAGAAGAGGTGGCAAGAATACACAGAGGAATTATACCAGAAAGATATGGGTGGCTCGTACACCTGAGGTAGTGTGGTCGCTGACCTTGAGCCAGACATCCTGGAGAGTGAAGTCAAATGTGCCTTAGAAAGCACTGCAAATAACAAGGCCAGTGGAAGTGATGCTATTCCAGCTGAACTATTTAAAATTTTAAAAGATGATGCTGTTAAGGTGCTACACTCAATATGCCAGCAAGTTTGGAAAACTCAGCAATGGCCAGAGGATTGGAGAAGATCATTTTACATCCCAATCCCAAAGAAGGGCAGTGCCAAAGAATGCTCCAACTACCGCACAATTGAATTCATTTAACACGCTAGCAAGGTTATGCTTAAAATTCTACAAGGAAGGCTCAAGCAGTATGTGGACCGAGAACTCCCAGAAGTGCAAGCTGGATTTAGAAGAGGCAGAGGAACCAGAGACCAAATTGCAAACATGCGCTAGATTATGGAGAAAGCTAGAGATTTCCAGAAAGACATCTACTTCTGCTTCATTGACTATGCAAAAGCCTTTGACTGTGTTGACCACAGCAAACTATGGCAAGTTCTTAAAGAAATGGGAGTGCCTGATCACCTCATCTGTCTCCTGAGAAATCTCTACGTGGGACAAGAAGCTACAGTTAGAACTGGATATGGAACAACTGATTGGTTCAAAATTGGGAAAGGAGTACGGCAAGGCTGTATATTGTCTCCCTGCTTATTTAACTTATATGCAGAATTCATCATGCAAAAGGCTGGGCTGGATGAATCCCTAGCCGGAATTAAGATTGCCAGAAGAAATATCAACAACCTCAGATATGCAGATGACACAACCTTGATGGCAGAAAGTGAGGAGGAATTAAAGAACCTTTTATTGAGGGTGAAAGAGGAGAGCGCAAAATATGGTCTGAAGCTCAACATCAAAAAAACAAAGATCATGGCCACTGGTCCCATCACCTCCTGGCAAATAGAAGGGGAAGAAATGGAGGCAGTGAGAGATTTTACTTTCTTGGGCTCCATGATCACTACAGATGGTGACAGCACCCACAAAATTAAAAGACGCCTGCTTCTTGGGAGAAAAGCAATGCCAAACCTAGACAGCACCTTAAAAAGTAGAGACATCACCTTACCAACAAAGGTCCGTATAGTAAAAGCTATGGTCTTCCCAGTAGTGATGTATGGAAGTGAGAGCTGGACCATAAAGAAGGCTGATCGCCGAAGAATTGATGCTTTTGAATTATGGTGCTGGAGGAGACTCTTGAGAGTCCCATGGACTGCAAGAAGAACAAACCTCTCCATTCTTAAGGAAATCAGCCCTGAGCGCTCACTGGAAGGACAGATCGTGAAGCTGAGGCTCCAATACTTTGGCCACCTCATGAGAAGAGAAGATTCCCTGGAAAAGACCCTGATGTTGGGAAAGATGGAGGGCACAAGCAGAAGGGGACGACAGAGGATGAGATGGTCGGATAGTGTTCTCGAAGCTACCAGCATGAATCTGACCAAACTGCAGGAGGCAGCGGAAGACAGAAGTGCCTGGCGTGCTCTAGTCCATGGGGTCACGAAGAGTCGGACACGACTAAATGACTAAACAACAACAACAACACTTATTGATCTACTGCTTTTTCTCCCAATGTTCTGTGTTGTTGCTCCCTGGAAACTCTTGGCTTGTGAGCTGCTTTGGACAAAGTGCAGTGGACCTTATTCTACAAAGTGCAATGTAGGTTGACAGTGGTTCCGAAATAATTCTGTGATTTTGAAGGTGCCTCAGTCTTGATTGGCACATCTCGTGAAAGTTGTATTGAAGACTAAGTCCCATTGAAGAACACTGAATAGGACTTAGTCGTGGCTTATCTAAACACCATGGGTGGTACTGGGACTCTGACTACCTGGAGTGGACTGTGCCTGGTAACTTTTGAAAGGAATCCCCCTTTCTCCCTATTCTCTTGCTTACACTTCCACGTATGTTGCCTTCTCTAAGTTGTTGAAAGATCTACACCATTTCCCTGCTATAATCCCTTAACTTCTCAGATGGCTTCTCTGTCTGCTTCATGGGACAATGAAGCAGAACATCTGAACATTAAATGGAACCATTTCCTACCTGCCATGCCGATAGGAGCGCTCAAATAGCACGAACATAAAACCAACCAATGGAGAGCAGTGCTTGCACTTCTCATGGATCCAGTGTCCGGTAAGAAGTGGGCAACGGAATGGTGATGGTACAAAGCTGTTCATTAGTGTCTCTATGGTAACCCTGCAGAATGTGAGGAAGGGGCTAGGAGAATATTTGAATCAGAAACAGATGATGTCATCATGGAAGGTGGAAGAGCAGCCCAGAGGTGAGAAAAGGGTGATCCGTTCACACTACCTTGTTGACAATTCACAGGCTCCCTTCAAATTTTTTAACATGGCCATCTAAATTTTCCTTGGGGGTGGTATTTTTGAATGGAAGACCAATGTATTCTTTTTTTTCCTTATTAAATGCTAGCTCCACATCCTGTTAAGGTCAACGCACCTGCAGCTGTGTCCCATCATGTTAAGTATAATGGTTTAATGGAGATTGAAATGGAAAATGCTTGTATATATGTTGCCAAAGGTTTACGGTAACTGGGAAATTCCATTGGGCTATATGGAAGCTAAGAAGAGCTATCTGAGCACTGAGATGGGTTGATAATTAACTGTTGATGTTCTCTGCTAGCTCTCAAATGGTGAGAGAGGGATTCAATTGCAAGTGCAGGGATCTCAACTCAAGCATCCATGACAGATGGACATCCAACCTCTGCTTCAAAACCTCCAAGGAAGGAGAGTCCACCACCTTCTGAGATAGTTTGCTTCACTGTCAAACAGCTCTTATCATCAGAAAGTTCTTCCTGAAGTTTAGTCGGAATCTGCTTTCCTGTAACTTGAAGTCATTGGTTTGGGTTCTAGCCTCCAGAGCAGGAGAAAACAAGCTTCGTCTTCCACGTGGCAGCCTTTTAGATTATTTGAAGATGGCTAGCATATCTCCTCTCAGTCTGCTTTTTTCCAGGCTAAACATACACAATTCCCTCAACCGTTCCTCATAAGTTTGGGCAAGGAACAAGGTGACTAGAACGAGATGTGAGACCGATTGTAATGTCAGTGGAAAATATTAATGTTCACCCCAAGGTGAAAGACAGAAACCTGTAATTCACAGGACATTTTGATGGACAAGTGACATGACGGGCACTACAATTTATCTTCAACGCCTCCTCTTCCTGTGACATGCCATGACAGGTTATTGTTGTCACTCTTTTTCATGGGGTGGGATTGCTGTAACAGTTTTGCAAAAACAATCCCATTATGCTCTTTATTTGGGGCTGCTTCTTCCTCTAGCCTTTGGGAGTGAAAACCTTGTTGCAACAAAATAATAGTCGCTTTGCTTCTTGCCTGGCTGGTTGCAACTTCTGATTATTTTCTCTGACTGACAAGAAGGACTTGTGGGATCATGGTGAGTCCCTTGAGCCCTAGGGGTGGGCAGTACAGAGTGACCCCCTATTTCTTAAAACACAGGTTATATTGAAAGCCCCCCTAAACCTTAAAAGCCCCCTGAACCCTGGAACAGACCCCACACCTCTCGAAATCAGGACAATCAAAATTCCTCTTCCTAATTCAGCTTTCCCTATCAGCACTTGCCACCGTGGTCAGCATACCAGTGTACTGGAAGAAGCAAAGATCACCAGTGTTGAAGCAATGCTTCTTCAACATCAACTTCGTTGGACTGGTCATGTTGTGCGGATGCCTGATGATCGTCTTCCAAACCAATATTCCGAACTTAAAAATGGAAAGCGTAATGCTGGTGGTCAACAAAGGAGGTTTAAAGACTCTCTCAAGGCAAATCTTAAAAAAATGTAGTATAAACACCAACAATTGGGAAACACTTGCCTGCAAGCGCTCCAGTTGGAGAACAGCCTTTACCAAAGGTGTCATGGGCTTGGAAGACGCTCGAACTCAGGACACAAAGGAGAAATGTCCTAAGAGGAAGGCACACTTGGCAAATCCACACCGTGATCAACTCCCGCCCGAAAACCAATGTCCCCACTGTGGAAGGACGCGTGGATCCAGAATTGGCCTCCACAGTCACTTATGGACTCATTATTAGAACCATGTTTATGGAAGACAATCTTACTTGGCTATGAGTGATCGCCGAAGAAGAAGAAGAAGAAGAAGAAGAAGAAGAAGAAGAAGAAGGCAGGGGCTGAGGGGAGTTGCAGTTCAGAGCCCGCAGGGGCCACCAGGTTGAGGGGAGCTGCACCAATTCATTATCAATGCATTTATCCTCGCCCTCCCTTCCCCACACTGAAAGCTGATGAAGACTGCAATTTGAAGAGGACAGCTCGCTACATTGCCCTCATATTAAGGTTCCTCTTTCTTTTGTATTTGCATTTCCCTGTTGTTGTTTTTTAATTTCATAAAAGTTATATACCAGAGATCAGTGGCATACTGTGGAGGGGCCAGGGCGGCCATGGCCCCAGATGCAAAATTCTGAGGGGGCAATGATTTACAGATGGTATTTAACTCTGAGTAGGCTTGCTAAGATGTATAAGACTGAATCAGATAAGTCCTGGGGATGCAAAGAGGTGGAGGAAACGTTCTTCCATATATGGTGGATTTATAAAAGGGTAAAAGAGTATTGGGAAATGATCCATAATGAACTGAAAAAGATGTTTAAAAGTACTTCCCCCCCCAAAACCAGAGTCCTTTCTGTCAGGGATAATTCAGACTGAAATTCCCAGGTGTCAAAAAAGGTTATTTATGAATGCCACTACTGCGGCCTGAGTTTTGTTAGCCCTGAAATGGAAAACGGGTGAGGTCCCAACCAAAGAAGAATGGCCACTTAAGTTGACAGAATATGCGCAGCTTGCAGACTTAACATATAGAATAAGGGAACAAGAAGAACATATGTTTAGAGAAGATGGGGAAATGTTTATTCAATATATGGAAAATGACTGTATACAGCTGAAAACGTTGGCAGCATTCAGATAAATTCAACAGTGTAAATAGGTTTTGATGGATGTAATAATGGAATAATGAATGGTATAGTTTCTGTAAAATATGCAAGGATTTGTGTATTGTAAAATGAATCATGGAAAGAGAAGAAGGGAAGTCAATGGTATCTTAAGGATATAAAAAATGAGTACTTTTGTAAATTGTAAAACAGAAATATATATATATATATATATATATGTATGTATATACACACACACACACACACCGTATATATATAAACAAAATTATGAGAGAGCACAACCAGGCACTCACAGGCAGCCACCAATTTCTGCTGGGACCCCTGCCATAGTGATACGTGTTCTGGTGTGCCCCATCCCTGGCTCCCCATCCTTCCCTTCCTGCCTGTCGCCTGGGGTCTCTCTGCCTGGCCTCACTGCTGCATCCCTGGCAGAGCCTGGCAACTGTGGAGGCTCTGCACAGGCCAGGCAGAGGACTCTATCCACCTTTCTCACGCTCCCGAGTTTTTTAGCTATTCAGCTATGTCAAATGTCCCGACAGACTGTAAACTCCCAGCGCTTGGTGAGCAGGATGAGCATGAACAGGCCTGCAGATCACCATAGGCAATATCCCACAGCCTTTGCTCTAGTGATCTGAAGGCTATGTTGAAGCCCAAGTGTTCAAGAAGAGATGGGGACAGCCCAGTTGAGTAGGTTTTTGGGTGTTGTGCTTGGACCATCAACTTTTAAAATCTAACAAGATTCTTCCGAACCTTTGGACTCCTCTCCTCTCCTCTGTGGGTCCTTCATATATCTACGTCAACTGCATATTATAATTCATCCGCATTACAGTGGTACCTCAGGTTACAGACGCTTCAGGTTACAGACGCTTCAGGTTACAGACTCCACTAACCCAGAAATAGTACCTCGGGTTAAGAACTTTGTTTCAGGATGAGAACAGAAATCGTGCGGCAGCGGGAGGCCCCATTAGCTGAAGTGGTACCTCAGGTTAAGAACATTTTCACGTTAAGAACGGACCTCCAGAACGAACTAAGTTCTTTTTAAAAAATTTTTTTATTGGAATTATATTTACAACATAACATAAAGCCCTCACTCCCCCAATACACAAATCCACCCTCATTAAATATGAACATAACATACAATGAGGGACGCGGGTGGCGCAGTGGGTTAAACCACTGAGCCTAGGGCTTGCCGATCAGAAGGTCGGCAGTTCAAATCCCCGCGATGGGGTGAGCTCCCGTTGCTCGGTCCCTGCTCCTGCCAACCTAGCAGTTCGAAAGCATGTCAAAGTGCAAGTAGATAAATAGGTACCTCTCTGGCGGGAAGGTAAACGGCGTTTCCGTGCGCTGCTCTGGTTCGCCAGAAGCGGCTTAGTCATGCTGGCCACATGACCCGGAAGCTGTACGCCGGCTCCCTCGGCCAATAAAGCGAGATGAGCACCACAACCCCAGGGTCTGTCACGACTGGACCTAATGGTCAGGGGTCCCTTTACCTTTACCTTTTAACATACAATGAGCATAACATAAAACAATACAAACAGCCAAATAAAAGACTTCCTTTATCCTGTATCTGGCCTCCTTATTTACTTCTTATAAACTGTTTCCATTACGAATAATTAAGATTTTTCCAATTGTAACTTAAATATCCACAAAGTCTCCTGCAGACATTAATTGAAACAAGTCCAGGTATGTCAGAACGAATTAAGTTCTTAACCCGAGGTACCACTGTATAGTCCTCCAAAGTAACCAAAGTCTTTGTAACATTGCAAGAGTTATTGAATACCTGCCAAAGAGCTCAAGTGAGTACTAGTGGCCAAGCTGCATGCTCCAGCCCTGGGGGCAGAGAGCAGGCTGGGGCATGGCTGGTGCGCGTCCTGGGGGGCGTGGAGCCCGGCGCGGTGGGGGGTGCGGCACGTGTCCAGGGGGGGCAGCCGCGATGGTTCCCCCCCTCCCTGATGGTGCCGGGGGCAGTGTGCTCTCCCCCGCCCCCATTCTTCCACCAGTGATCTTTTAAGTACAATCTGTATTTATCCCATTCCCTATTGAAGTTTTGATCCTCATGATTTCTCATCTTCCCTGTCAGCCTCGCCATCTCTGCATACTCTAGTAGTTTCATCTGCCAGTCGGCTTTTGTTGGCGTCTTCTTCGCTTTCCATCGCTGGGCAAGGAGCATCCTTGCAGCTGTTGTCGCGTACATGAATAGTCTTCTCAAATCCTTCGGTATGTCTGCACCTAAAATTCCTAACGAAAAGGCTTCTGGTCTTTTAACAAACATTATTTTAAACATTTTTTTTAGTTCATTGTATATCATGGCTGGCACGCGTCCCGGGGGTGTGGAGCCCGGCGCGGTGGGTGGGTGTGTTAGCGGCACGTGTCCAGGGGGGGCAGCAGCGATGGTATCATTTCCCATAATTCTTTATTTACAATTCCACCCCATATGATAAAAAGTGTCCTCTTTTCCCTTACATTTCCAGCATACATTTGAGTTAGTTCTATACATTTTTGCTAACTTACTGCGTGTTAAATACCAACGGTACATCATCTTCATATAATTTTCTTTCAGCATGTAACACGCTGTAAATTTTAAGTCTTCTTTCCATAATTTTCCCCATGCTGTCAACTGTTTACAGTATTATATGCAAAATCTCTTGCCCATTGAATCATTACAAATTTGACTTCTTCATCTTTAACAAACCACACCAACAACAATTTATATATTTTCGATAGAAGTTTCACCTTTTTTTGTAACAATTCCCTCTCAAAACTCGATAATTCAGTAGTGAAACCCTTTCTTTTATCCATTTTAAAAACATTGTTCAGCTGGTGATATTGTAACCAATCTGTTAATAGGTCTCTTGTATGTCATCATATATTTTTTTCAATTTTAGCTGATTTTTCTCCTCTCTAAGCAATTCTTTATATGTTGCCCAGTCTTTTTTCATATTCAATTTTTTCATGGTAATTGCTTCTAGTGACGATAACCACCATGGCGTTTTTTGTTCTAACAGATTTTTATATTTATCCCATACCACATATAGGGACTTCCTTATTACATGGTTCAGGATTCTTGTGTACCTTAACTTTTTCATACCGTAAATACGCATTGGGCAGCTGTTTTGGCACCAAATGCTTTGATGGCAGGTGGAATATATTGACCTCCTTTAGTAAAGAAGTAGCACAGTAGCTGACTGACAACCTGTGCTTTCTGGAGGACTGCAGTTCTATGGGTGGGTCCATGTCATTGCGTGATGGAATGTCAGCCCCAGGTATTGGAAGCTTCTAATCTAACTGAGGGCATGCCCATCTTGTGACTATTTGCACTGCAGAAATGTCTTCTTAAAAACCAAGATTTTAGATACCCCAAAGTTAATTTTTAGATCATTCTGTACGCCATAAGACATGAACCTCCTCAAATTGGTAATATAGACCTGGTCTAGAACATGAGAGAATAGCTGTGTCGTTAGCATACAATGGAGTCCTCCTGACCCCAAGTCTGGGCAGGTGGCCAAGTGGGTTCATTAGGGCACCATCAAGGTCCTTTAAAAATATGCTAAAGAAGGAGGGTGCAGGGATACAGCCCTGTCTGACTCCTCAAGACGTTGATATTTCACTCAAAAGCTGTCCCTGGGCACCGCATCTGACTAACAAGGGCCTTGATGAGGCAGAAAAGTATTTTGACAACCAGAACCTGGTCCAACTTTCCCTGTAACTTGGCTCTGGAGATGAAATCAAAGACTGATTTTAGTTCCATAAAAGCTACATTTAGTTTGCCTTGTAGAGGTTTTGAATATATCTTGGCAAGGTGGAATAGAACTAAACAGTGGTCAGAAGTTGAGTAGTTCTCTCTAAATGCAGCTCGTGCCTCAGTAAGGATGCTATTCACATTTAGAAAGGCAGTCAGTGTATTGCAGAGGCAGTGGGCATACTTTTCTCCCACTATTGGTAACAAGCTAATGGGTCTATAGCAGCAGCCTCTCCCATTATTGGTAACAAGCTAATGGGTCTATAGCAGCAGCCTTGCCTGGGCTGGTTCACTCCCACGGAGATTGCTCTGGGGCTCTCTGCACAGACGCAGTTTCCAGTGCCACAGAAGCAAGTCCCCGCTCCATGCTGTGCCGGTTTAGCGCAGCGCGCGGGGACTCGCCGAGCGGGCAGCTCAGTTTGGGGGCAGCTTGTGGGCCATTTAAACGACCCCCGTGGGCCGCTTATGACCCGTGGGCCACAGGTTGCCAACCCCTGGTCTACAGTTCTCAGGGTCACTGGGTTGGCATTTCTTGGAGTTTGGGACCATTTGTGTGGGATGGAAAGGTGAACTCAAGGAAGAGGATCCTTAGTCACATGATGAGTTTATTGGGGTAACAATAGGGTTGGAGATGGGATGAGAGTTCTTTCTTTGCAGGACATGGAGGAAGTGGATCGGATCAGCCATGTCTGGCACCCTCGAAGAAGGAAGAAACTGAGTGGGGTGATTAAGGCCAAAATGTCTTTAAACAGCAAGTTGAAGCTATACTGGTGACTGGGAGCACGGCTGTCAACTTTTCCCTTGTGAGGAATCCTATTCGGAATAAGGGAATTTCCCTTAAAAAAAGGGAAACGTTGACAGCTATGACTGAGAGTGGCTGCTGGGACCATATAACACTGGTCCTAAAGGATCTTCACTGGCTCCCAGTATGCTTCCGAGCACAATTCAAAGTGTTGGTGCTGACCTTCAAAGCCCTAAATGGCCTTGGCCCAGTGTACCTGAAGGAGTGTCTCTACCCTCATTGTTCTGCCCGGACACTGAAGTCCAGCTCTGAGGGCCTTCCGGCGGTTCAGTATGATGTTTCAATATGATTTTATGCTGTAAGCCACCCAGAGTGGCTGGGGAAACCCCACCAGATGGGCAGGAAATTACTACTACTACTACTACTACTACTACTACTACTAAATATAAGAATGTAAGCTTTACCACCCAACCCCTCCCCCCTCTTTTTCTTCCCAATCCTATGCAGCATATAACACTAATATCTTACATCAAATGTAATTGATCTGTAGAAATCACAACCTGAAAAAAGAAACAATGCACATACTTTTTAAACTAAGAAAATCTTTAATAAACACAAACTGTTCAACTATAAAACTGTTAAAAGGCTATGAGACTATTAAAAGATAATAAAGATAATAAAACAATAAAAGCAAGACTTGCAAGCAGCGTTACAACAACCTCGGCTATAAAATTGGAGGCTTCAACAAAGCTACTGCTGCCAACACCATTTTCAACTCCTCGCTTGGCATGCTATGTGACCCGGACAGCAGGAGCAGCAGCCCATGCCAATAGTGAGCGGGCAAGGACTCCCCAGTAGTCCTTGCCCTAGACCCCTCAGTAACCCATAGCAAGTTGAAATGTTCATTTCCTTCTCACGCTCCACAAAATATTTCACCTACGGAAGTCCAGTGTGATGCCTCCTCCCTCTCTCTCTGAGCTTTCCTTCTCATTGCCTCTCGGATGGGCTGTTGTTCTTCAGTTATTGGCAAGGATTCCTCGAGGTCGTCTGGAAGTGTCCTCCAGGGAATATAAGTATCCCCTCTCCATGGTGGAGAGGTTGGTGGTTGTACTTGCAAGGGCTGAGCTCTAGTTGCAGATGATTGGATGTTGCTTAGGAACCTGGAGCTTTGACGTGGCACAGCTGGCCAGTGAGGTCTGTTGGGCACTGTCCTAATAATGGTGTCCAGTGGTCTCCAACGTCTGGTGAGGAAAGCTGAGAGCTGGATGGCTATCCTTCATGTAGATGTGAGCCTGATGGCTTTGGCAATGATTTTGGCAATGGGTGTTCCACATGGGTTGGCAGTCTTTGGGAAGAAGAAGATTGTTTCCTAGGCAGCAAGAGAGGTGTCAGCCTTTGCACAAAGTGGGGTGCTGGCCTCAGCAAGGAGGGGCGATCAGAAGGGGGGTCTTCATTAATTCCTCGGACTCTGGAACACCTCAGTTTCTTCTCCATTTCCCTTCCCATTTGCTTTGGGTGAAGTCTGGAACAAAAAGAAGAAGGAGGTGCAATCATTATTTTAGATGCAGCTAGTTTGTCCATAATGGAAAGTCTTAATTTATTCCATTGTATTATAACCATATTTCTACCTCCAGGTTAAACAAGCATTTTGTTCAGAATATAGGGATCATTTGTTCTTGCAACCACCTGAAGGTAGGCTGTATGAATTGTGTATTGCTTTGTAATGATTTGTTGGGTCTCTGGACCGTAATAAAGATTGATGATGATGATATTTCTACCTTTCCATGCTGACTATAATTAAACTGACCCAACTTGTTCAAATTTTGGGTAGTTTGTACCCCCAGATATCTAAAACTTTTCCTAGCTTTTGGAATCTTAAACATTGCTGTAAAAGTCTGCTATATATGTGGTGATGTATGAAAAAATGTTACCTCTGCTTTCTTAAAAGTAACTTGTAATCCTGAGACCCTGGAGGAACTGTTCCAGTTCTGTGCATAATATTTTGCCTGCTCTGATAGGGTCAGAGGTGCATAAAATTATACCATCTGCAAAGAGGTCTGATTTTTGTTCATTTCTGTTTATAACCACTCCTGTACCTTGGGGGGGGGGGTTATTTCAACTATAATTGGTAGAGTGGAGGGAGAAAAATGTTTATGTATGCTACCATTGCTGCTTAAATGATTTATGCCCAAAGATGGAAGAAGGAAACAGTTCTGAAAGAAGAAGATTGGCAATGTGGAATATGTAGAAACAGCAAAACTAACCAGAGAAATAAGAAATCAAGAAGAGAGACTTTTTAAAACAGAATGGGGAAAATTTATTGACTATTTGAAGATACATTGTAAACAAATCAAAACATTACTGGGACCGATATAAACACATGCAGTAAGAGACAATAAAAGGGGAAATAGGAGGAAAATAAGGGGGAAATAGTGAATATATTTGAATTGGACATGCAGTAATAAAAAAATATAAAATAAGTAACTGACAAAGGAAGGGAGGGAAGTTGAGCGGAAGGTACATGAGATCTGTAAAGATTTTCGGTTTTTTGTTAACATATTTATAAAACGTGGAAATGGAAAATAAATATTTATAAAACAAAAATGTTTGTAACCATTCCTGGACAAGAGAGGGCACTGCATACTTTGATAGCAAATGGTTCTAAAATTAATACAACCAACAGGAGTGACAGAGAACATCCTTCCTTCTGAACTAAAAGGCCCCAAGCTGTCCACATAAGGGAGTTACTCCAACCCCTGGATAATTTTAATTGCTTATGATCCCATTGGGGAGGAATCTTTTCCCCATCCTATCTCCCTCCCTCTTTCTTCCATGGAGAAATAGCGCCACCCTGCTGATGTTCCCATAACACATTCTGTCTTTCATGATGCTTTGCTATGTCCCCCCCGTCCCCCCCGGGTAAACATGAGGGTGAATTTTTCCCCAGTGTTCCTCAAATTCACCCATGCTCAGTGCCAATTCTAGTCAGCATCCCTTAGGGCGAACCCATGGAAGTGGGATCATATGAACCTGTTTACTGCTGTCACCACAGTAACCAGGGAGATTCTAACTGGCCAGAGAATGTTATGATGCAAAAGGCAGAGCAGAGTCATGGGCAGTTGGCCTGAACTGAAGGTGCCAGGAAAACAAAGATGTCTGTTAGCGGAACTGAAGAGTAAATGAAGTTATGGCCAATTTGAGTCATAAGAAGCCCAATTACACTCTCCTCCCATTGTAGGCATCCCCGCAGTGTGACCGGGTTAATCTGGATACCTAGTGAAGTGACGGGCACCAGCTAAATCTTACACCTTTTAAAGTCACCTGTTTATATAATTTGGTGAGATAGGGGTTACAAGAGCAACAAAGCACATCATTCATCTAAGGACACCACTACTCTCAAAGAACAATTGCTGTTTCCGGTTCTCAGATGAGAGCAGAATCAAACCAACTTGCTTTCGGCTCTGGATCAATGTGGATAATTTATGGATATGTACTTATTGATCTACTGCTTTTCCTCCCAAAGTGAATGTTTTGTGTTGTTGCTCCCTGGAAACTCTTGGCTAGTAAGTTGCTTTGGACAAAGTGCAATGTACCTTATTCTACAAAGTGCAATGTAGATTGACCGTGGTACTGAAACAATTCTGTGATGTTGAAGGCGCCTCAGACTTGATCGGCACATCTTATGAAAGTTATATTCAAGACTAAGTCCCACTGAAGAACACTGAATAGGACTTAATCATTGCTTATCTAAACCCCATGTGTGGTGCTGGGACTCTGACTACCTGGAGTGGACTGTGGCTGGCAACTTTTGAAAGGAATCCCCCTTTCTCCCTATTCTCTTGCTTCCATGTATGTTGCCTTCTCTAAGTTGTTGAAAGATCTGTACCATTCCCCTGCTATAATCCCTTAACTCAGGGGTCTGCAACCCGCGGCTCCAGAGCCGCATGTGGCTCTTTTACACCTTTGCCGCGGCTCCGGGGCGGATACTAGCGAGGGGAGGAGGCGCATTGTGCGCCCCGACACTCCCCACTGTGGCGGGCGCTGTACTGGCTGTGACGTCGCATGGGGGCGGTGCGTGTGTTAGTCACGCACCGTCCCGACGTCACCTTCCCACCCGCCTGCTACATTGTAAGGGGCATGTACGCTGGTCACTGCATTGAAAGGGGGCATGTACGCTGGTCACTGTTTTGAAGGGGAGTGAAGAACACACACACACAAAAAGGTAACTTGTTAATTTAACGTTTATTTCTATGAGGAGGAGTAATTCTGAGGGGTCAAACAAAGAAATAATAAAAAAGTGACAAAAAAGTTATTTTTATAATGACGAGTTTTGCGGCTCCCAGTTTTTTTTTCTTCGGAAACGCGTCCAAGTGGCTCTTTTTGTCTTAAAGGTTGCAGACCCCTGCCTTAACTTCTCAGATGGCTTCTCTGTCTGCTTCATGGGACAATAAAGCAGAGCGTCTGAACATTTAGATGGCACCATTTCCTACCTGCCATGCCGATAGGAGCGCTGAAATAGCACGAACATAAAACCAACCAATGGAGAGCAGTGCTTGCACTTCTCATGGATCCAGCGTCCGGTAAGAAGTGGGCAACGGAATGGCGATGGCATAAAATTGTTTATTGCTGTCTCTGTTGAAGCTGACCAGATTGGTCCTGGGGATTGGCTTCAAAGGACGTTCTTCCAGTTTGATCTTTTTCCATACTTCATGTCGATGTGAGCCTGATGGCTTTGGCAATGGATGTCCCACATGGGCTGGAAGTCTCTGAGACAAAGAAGAAGATGGTTGCTTAGGCAGCGAGAGAGGTGCCAGCCTTTGCACAAAATGGGGTCCTGGCCTCAGCAGGGAGGAGGGATCAGAAGGGGGCACCAACTTAGGTAGTGTCGGAGAGGACCTGGGATAGGCTTCAGAGGCCATTCTTCAAATTTGTTCTTGTTCCCTCTAGTACCTCGTATTCTCTCTTTGCTTTCAGCTCCATTTGCTTTTTCACCACACCTTACTGCTGTCACCACAGTAACCACCAAGATTCTAACTGACCAGAGAATGTTATGATGCAAAAGGCAGTGTGGAGTCATGGGCAGTTGGCCTGAATTAAAGGTGCCAGGAAAACAAAGATGTCTGTTAGGGGAACTGAAGAGTAACTGAAGTTTTGGCAAGTTCATTGAACAATTCCCAACCTGCCATGCCGATAGGAGCGCTGAAATAGCATGAACATAAAACCAACCAATGGAGAGCAGTGCTTGCACTTCTCATGGATCCAGCGTCCGGTAAGAAGTGGATGACGGAATGGCGATGGTACAAATTGTTCATTGCTGCCTCTACGGTAACCCTGCAGAATGTGAGGAAGGGGCTGGAGAATATTTGAATCAGAAACAGATGATGTCATCATGGAAGGTGGAAGAGCAGCCCAGGGGTGAGAAAAGGGCCATCAGTTCACCATACCTGGTTGACAATTCATCTTCACAGGCTCCTGTAATAGGAATTTTATGGTCTAAGATATATGGTAATGTTCATAAGTGTACCAACCAAGGACATACATAGATCAGCACAGGAAGGCCAACCTGGAACCATTTTGATTCCTAAACTAAGCAAATGTTTTCTCTGCAAGGTCAAACTGGAAAAGCCTCCCCATTATCTTTTCCTTCACAAATCCAGTCTTAAGGACACATTTAAGATATGAATAGGGTGTGAGCCTGTGACCTGTCCCAGGAACTAAGTATTTATCATTACAAAAGACTGGCCAGGCTACCCAGGAAATCCAATCAAGTAACCTGCCAGACAGGAGATAAACAAGGGCAAGAGAAAAACAACATTTAAATTTCTGTGATGTAGGTATGATGTATCTAAGGGGTGGTCTTAGGTTACACCCCTTCTGTGATGTATGCATGATGTTTTTGGGGGTGGTCTTGATCTACAGGTGGCAATTTCAAAAGTCTTTATAAGGCCTTGCACACTATTTTTCTGGGTCCTCCTCCTTTCCTGCGTGTGAGGGGAGCACCCTGTTGCAACAGATCAATAAAGATCAAGCTTACTAGCTGCTTTGCTTCTCAATATTCTCTGGTTGGCCTCTGTTATTTTCTCCTACCAATAGGGAACCTATGTAAGGACTCTATATGGGCTCTTGGATACCCCATAAGGGAAAAGGGCAATTTTTGTTTACAACACTCCTCACCATTTTTTAAACATGGTCATCTGAATTTTCCTTTGGGGGTTTGTTTGAATGGAAGACCAATGTATTATTATTATTTCCTTATTAAGTGCTTGCTCCACATCCTGTTAGGATCAAGGCACTTGTAGCTGGGTCCCATCATGTTAAGTATTTGTCCCTTCCAATCCACTCTTGTACACAGGTGTACTTGCATCCACAAAGATCTCATACATTAACTCAGTTGACACTCTGTTTGTTGTTAAGGCGGTCTAAGAAAGTAAATTGAGGGAGTCTGAGTCAAACAGTCTGAGAAGAACAGGAGGAAGAGGAAGAGGAGCCTCTCTCCTCATTTCCTGTATTGTTTCGTTTTTTGCTTTCTTGATTCCTGCTTCCTGCTTCCACCAGGGTAATACCACCTGTCAAACACTGTAGGAATTTCAGCCTTTTAGCTCTTGTGATTCTGGAGGTACTGTATTAAGATGCAGCACTGCTCTTTTTGTAACCTGGGAAATAAGATACTGCAAGGAAGAGGCACATATGAGCTCCTAAGAATCAATGAAACGGCTAGAGGCATGGAACACAACAATTTGTTGTTGCTGCTGCTGCTTTTTTATAGAGTACACCACTGGTCCACACTCTCTTCGTATTGTTAGTCTCCAGCGTGACCAATGGTCACAGATGATGGGAGCTTGTAGCACAATTACATCTGGGTGGCACCATGTTGACATCCCCCGCTCTACCTTCTGCGCTGTCTTCAAAACATCGAATGGTAAAGTGAAGCAAGCTGGTTGTCAATTCTTCCAGCAGCAACTGATCGCTAAATTCTGCTGGTATTCTGGGGCCGCAACTAGTAGCAACTCCAGCTTCTAATAGTAAAGCGGTGGTAAAATCACCAGGGCAAATCCCCTCTCTCTTCCCACCCCCCCAGCCTCCGAGTCCATTTTAAACAACTTCTTTGACATTTAGTTTTTCCTTGTAGAGTTGGAAGAGGGAGCTTCATTGTCCAAACGTGAATGCCTGGTAGGAAGAGGTCATATCCAGCAATGTTAAGGAAGAATCACTCTATTGTACCCTTTTCCCATTCCCTATCCAGAGGTCACTTAAGGGATTTAAGAGCCCATTGTCACTTGGGAAATAGACAATCTGAGTTAATCATCAATGCTTAGAACTCCAAGGAGGCCATTTCCTATATTTGGTTTTAGATTTAAATATCAGAAGGAGTGATAAATCACTAATCTTGGGGTTCCTGGAGAGATTTTATCTCTCATTCCTTGCTGGACAGCTTTTGTAAGGGAGGCATGATAGTTTATTGATAGAAGATGTTGTTTCTATTCCAGATGATTCCAATTGTGGGGGGACGATGACGGGATGCTTCAGGGAATGGCAGAGGGAGCTATCAAAATTCATTTGGAAAGGGGGGAAAAACCAGGATTAAACATAAATTACTAATTGATATTAAGAATAGAGGGGTTTTTGCATTACAAGATCTGAAGCTTTACTATGAAGCGTCCTGTCTTTGCTGGAACAAAAGAGTGGATGATCTTGCAGAATACTGACTTATTGGATTTGGAGGGATGGGACAATAGATTTGGGTGGCACGCCTATTTAGGCTATGAAAAAGTAAAAGCACACAGGGGTTTTCTAAATCATATAATACAGAAATCACTTTACATGGTGTGGGACAGGTACAAAAATCTATTGGAACCAAAAACACCCTGGTGGTTATCTCCTCTAGAGGCCATCTCAGTAAAGAGGAAAAACCTGGGGGGGGGGGGGGATTGGGCAACCTATAAAGAAATTATAGAGGAGGAACAAAACCAACTCAAATTGAGAAAATTTGAAGAAATCAGACATCACCTCACAGATTGGTTGCAGTACCATCAACTAATTGATATTTTCAAATTTGATCGAAAAAATGGGTTTGCAACAGAGGTATTGAAAAAGATATATTACAGAATAAAAAGAAAATACTACCTAAAATGTACAGACTGCTGCTAGATTGGGAAGAAAAAAGAAGAAAAAAAAAGTGAAGGATGTGATGATTAAATGGTCAGTATACTTTGGTTACTCCATTCAGGTGGCTGCTTGGGAAAAATTATGGAATAAAGATCTAACGTTTACTGCTTGTTATACACTAAAGGAAAACGTTATGGAAATGTTTTATAGATGGTACATGACCCCAAGCAAATTGGCCAAAATGTACAAAACAAATTCAAACATATACTGGAGGTGCAAGAAAATGGATACCATACGTATTGGGGCTGTGAAAAAAATTAAGAACTTTTGGGATATTGTCTATGAGGAACCAAAAAAATGTTTAAACAAACATTTATGAAAAAACTGGAAGCCTTCCTTCTGGGCATTCTGACAGATGATATTCCGAATGACAAGAGGAGGGTTTTCCTGAACGCAACAACAGCAGCAAGAAAGTTGATTGCCAAAAACTGGAAGGGAGAGAAAATTCCAAGGAAGGAAGAATGGCAAATTAAATTATGTGAATACTTAGAACTAGCAAAGATGACAGAGGCAATCAGAAACAAAACAAAACAAAACAAAAATTTAAAACTGAGTGGGAGTGTTACAGAGTACAGTGGTACCTCTGGTTAAGTACTTAATTTGTTCCGGAGGTTCGTTCTTAACCTGAAACTGTTCTTAACCTGAAGCACCACTTTAGCTAATGGGGCCTCCCGCTGCACCGCCGGAGCACTATTTCTATTCTCATCCTGATCCAAAGTTCTTAACCCAAGGTACTATTTCTGGGTTAGTGGAGTCTGTAACCTGAAGCGTATGTAACCTGAAGCTTATGTAACCTGAGGTACCACTGTATTTTTAAAAAAACATTGTTCCAAAACAAAATCTCTAATATGATTTGATTAATTTTTGCAAATTACTTAACAGACAGATAATGTACGCCACATGAGATCAATGAATTAAAAGGTGAAATAGGGCACAGTTAAAAAGAAAAAGAAGAAGTAAGGACCCGCAATGAGGTGGAGGGAAGTCATTTTCAAAGACGTTGAATTATTCTGGTTTTTCTTTATGTATCTTATTATGTTTTGAAGAATGAAATGAATAACTGTATTATTAAACAAACTCAATAAAAAATATGGGGGGGAGAGAGATATGGATAGAAAATGAGACACAAATTTTTGAAGCCTGGTTTTTACTCCATCTCGAATCAGCATGTACAGGTCACAGTCAAAATAATACGAGGTTCAGATTTCATGGGAAATATATTAGGCTATTCCATAACTTATACTCCAGGAATGGGGAACTTGTGACCCTACAAATAATACTGGACTCCACCTCCTGTTGGTGCAGAAAAAAGAAAAAATAGAAAAGAGAATTCCTGGATGCCAAGATCCAAGTTTGGGGCAAGTAATCTTTGGTGAAAGACCCCCAGCAGAGATTAAAAGTTACAAAATATGCAGCAAAGTAAAGCATGAAGCTCTAAACCTATAAAACATGCCCTTCCTCTTCCTCCAGCATAGGAAAAGACCACATATTTGGCAAGCTAAAAATTGGTGTATTTATAAACTCTTCAAAGGTCTGCTTCATGTCATTTTCCATATATCAGTCAGAAAAGTTGCACAAGCAGTGAAACGTAGCTTAGTTACAAGGCGGTGAAAGTTTCTAAATAATTGGTATAGGAACTCAAGAGAGGCTGGTGAGAGCCATGCGGCTTTGCTGGAGCAACCCACTCATACCTCTTCACACACTGAGCTTAGGTAGTTCAACCCTGGGTGTTGAACAAAGGCTTGATTACCTATTTCTTCCCAAAGTAAGAGGAAGTGACATAACTATGCCTGGCAAGACAGCTTACTCTATGGTTTTAACCCCTACCTGCATTAATTAGACTTAATAATGTTGGTTATGTGAGGTTGGTTATCTCACAGTTCTCATCAGCCAATAGTAGGGGATAGTGGGAGCTGTAGGCTGCAGGCACACTATAGCTTTAAAGCATATTCATAGCACATGTCCCAACCTCAAATGATTCTGGGCATTGTTGTTTACCCCTCACAGAGTTACAATTCCCTCTCACTTTCCCAGGTACTGGCAGCAACCTCAGTACAATGGTACCTCTGGATGCGAACGGGATTCGTTCCAGAGCCCCATTCGCATCCTGAAGTGAACATAAGATGCGTCTGCGCGTGCGCGGGTTGTGTTTCGCCGCTTCAGCGCATGCACGTTACATCATTTTGAGCGTCTGCACATGCACGAGCGGCGAAACCTGGAAGTAACATGCTCCGTTACTTCTGGGTTGCTGCGGAGCGCAACCTGAAAATATTTAAGCTGAAGCGTATTCATCCTAAGGTATGACTGTATTGAGAAGCCAGGTAAGCAACAGCGTCCCACCCCACTCTATCTGGCTGGCTGCTACCGTCTAAATAACCTCCAAGTTCACTTCCAATTCTAAATTCTATGACCCTATTGTGCCAGGCTATACTTTGGATCCTACCCAAACTGCTGGGCTTCTTCTATTGCTCACCCCCGACGCAAAATACAGTGCTTCTCTCAGAAACCATCCCAAAGAGAGTGCCCATACTTCAAATTATGGGATTCCTCCCTGGGGCCATCTGAAATGGCTGGGCCCAACCTTCAGTTATGGGCCCACCCAGGACAAAACAATAGGCTCCAACTATATATTCATGACCGTGGCCTCCTGTGAGCTCTGTTTCCCTATCAAGGAGCTCTGTAGGCAGGCCCTGCCCAAAGACATGATTTATTTCCTCCCAAAATGCATTCTTTGTCAAACATTTTATGTCTTACAACATGTATTGGAACATATCCAGAAAACCACTGTTACCAGAATTTTTATAAAGGCTGGGGGGTTGCTTCCAGTTAAATGGGACGCTGCACCCCCAGACCATCCCCCAAACCAACACCATTAAATTTTGTAAATATCCCCATAAACCCACCACAGTTTTGCTACATTGTATCTTGTTCAAGGTTACATAGTATTCACCTTTCCTTTTGCATCAAAACCTTCAAATATTCATATACAATCAGGCCTATTTCAGATCGAGCCATTCCAAATTCATTTTACTCAGAGAAAAGGGGGGACTTGGGAAACTGGTAAAGAAAGCCATAATCTTTGAAACCTGGGATCACATACACAGCAGCCTCTTGCACAAGAGATAATCACTGGCATCCTGGCAAATGGGTGCCAGACAGGTAGTCATCCCATGGACAATAGCAGACCATCCAGGAATGGATTGTGCTCTAGTTCAGGACAAAGAAGTGTGATTATCTGACTGGAAAACCAGGAACTTGTAAATATTTCCATTGTATCACTTGATGGGTGTGCCGTAGGGGGCAAACTTGATAAACCAGTTTCTGCCACAAACCCCTCCCTGTTTGTGACATGTATGGTGTATTTATGATGTATGCATGATGCTTCACAAAAGTTACAGATAGGTAGCCGTGTTGGTCTGCCATAGTCAAAATAAAAAAATCCTTCCAGTAGCACCTTTAAGACCAACTAAGTTAGTTCTTGGTATGAGCTTTCGTGTGCAAGCACACTTCTTCAGATACCTGCATCTGAAGAAGTGTGCTTGCACACAAAAGCTCATACCAAGAACTAACTTAGTTGGTCTTAAAGGTGCTACTGGAAGGATTTTTTTATTTTAGCTTCACAAAAGGTGTTTGTGGGTAAAAGGGAAAACTAATTTTTTTTTTAAAGGGAGCCATCCTTTGTTCTAGGTTTTTTCCTGTTTCTTGCATGTGGTGGGTGGAAGTCCTGTTGCAATCCAAGCGAGCCCAAGGGTTTTCCTATAACCTACTGTATTATGAGGAGTTAGGGGTGATGCCCTGCCAGCTGAGCAAAAGCACGCAAGATGCAAAGCAGGGCCAGTGCAGGGTGTGACCTGGGGAATGTTTCAACATCAGGCAGAGAGGGGCTGATAGGCCATGTTCATCTAACATTCCTGTCCTAAACTGTCTTAGGAACTATGGTTCTCAGGTGCCTGAAACTGCCTGGTTGAAGACACAAGATCTCCCACAACTTTTTTTTTTAAATATAAATTTTTATTATTTTCTCCTTAAACAATATTTCCAACCATACAATAAAATACATAAATCCTTCCGCTCTGCCGAGCCTGTGGCTTCCCTCCCTCCCTTCAGTAGGTTTTCTGCTTTCAAGTCTTTGTCTCACACTTTGACTCCCACAATTTTTTTAGATCCCGCTCTAAAGTATATAATCAAATTACATCAAATGTGGCAAAATTTATTTCCAGTCCTGCCAAACTGCATGAAATTCAGAAGATCCTTTTTCATATCAGAGGGAGCCTCTTCTGGTTCACTGATCATCAGCAGTATCATGTCCACACACTGATTAATAACATGAGTTGCCCCCTGAGTTTTACCCCTTTGTCTCTTCGATTTGCTCACACAGTTGAGGCCAGCATTCTTACCACCACCACTGATTCTGAATTTTTCTGTTTTGCTAAGTTAAAAAGACTCTCCAACATCCAGCATCTAAAGAACAAGCTCATAAAGGGCCATTCTATGCTATCAAATACCTTAATATGGTGACTGGATGCTTGCAAAGCAAGCAAACATTCCAGACCCTGATGATGGACTCTGCCAGCTGATGTCTCGGGATAAAGCCTGTTTTGGTTCTCTCTCTGACCACCTGTAGATCTCAGGTAGCCACTTTGGTTCTGGTTGCTGCTTAGAGGCCCAGTTCTATAGTCATATTTGTTGCTTTAGCCATTTCCCCTTCTTTGTACAATACAGTGGTACCTTGGGTTACATATGCTTCAGGTTACATACGCTTCAGGTTACAGACTCCGCTAACCCAGAAATATTACCTCAGGTTAAGAACTTTGCTTCAGGTTGAGAACAGAAATTGTGCTCTGGCGGCATGGCGGCAGCTGGAGGCCCCATTAGCTAAAGTGGTGCTTCAGGTTAAGAACAGTTTCAGGTTAAGAACAGACTTCCAGAACGAATTAAGTTCTTATCCAGAGGTACCACTGTACTCAGTTTGGCTTCTAATGGGGACAGCCCATTTATAAGCACTGTCTTCAGTCCCTACTTCAGTCAATTCAAATCAGACACATTTGATTTAAAGGAGGTAGGTAGTCAGTTTCCAAACTTTCAGTACATCTGCACACACACCTTTCAGCACAACAGCTTCTTCATCCTCATTCAACTGCTCCGAGTGGCCAAACTATTTTTTTGTCATTAAGCTTAATTTTGGGGAAATCGCTCTCAACCTACCTCCTGTATCACCTCTTTGGTGTTTTATGAAGAATCAATTTAAGTGCCCATGTAAAAGCTATCAATGCTATTTATTACTCATAAAGAGGGGAGCTCTTGAATTACATGTTTGTCCGACTGCTGGCAAGCCACATACACCTCCCAAGACCCCAGGGTTTTAAAATTTTCCAATACAGTTTGATGACCCTACTTATCGGTCAGAATTAAGTATCCAGCCATGCTGTCTGCTAACATCAGCTATCAGCTCCCGTGTATGTGTCAGGCAGGAGCGGAGGTAGATATCTATCAGCAAGCCTAACCAGCTATATAGTTTAGTTACCTAGTTTTATTTTAAAAGTTTTAGTGATTTTACATATACCTGTTTTTAATAGTTTTTGTGGATTTCTGATAGGATTTATCTACAATTTTATTATATACACGGCTCTGAGAGCTCTTTGATTAAGTTCTTTATAAATCATATACCCACTGTTTCTCGATACCTACTGATGATTTAAACTTTTGCTATGGAGTCGCATGCCACAAAAAAGCTAACTTTTAATGTTCTTTGTTTTAGACTTATGAGAGGATATTTGCCAATAGATGCTATACTTAACTTACTGGGGAACCATCAGACTCTAACCATCAGACTTGGTCCCCTGCAGATTTGCTACAACATACACACGTCTCATCACGGGATGCTGGAGCCAAAACAAAATCTCTATTAATTAACCCTTATGGAATTGCTCACTAATAAAACTAATTTTCTTCCAGATTCCCCTAAGGAGACACCCTCTGCTGTCAGCCAATTATGACAAGTAAACAAATGAAAAAGCTAATGAGCAAACTTTTTAAAAGTAAGATTACAATTGTTCTGCAGTGAACTTAAGTAGCCTTAGGGGAGGCAGGCCCTAAGTGGGTAATGAGAGCAACTGGGATATACAGTTACTTTATAGCAAAGGAAGTTTAATATGAGTTGCCAGAAAAAAGAAAATCTCTTAAACTAAATGACAAATTTCGAAAAGAAGACCTTGGGCCACTTTTATATATTCAGTGGAGAAGAGCGTGGGAGCTGCATCAACAAGTTGAAATCTCACACTGTGGAAGAGTAAAGTGAATGATGTGACCAGAATCAGTACTTGCTGAAAGAAAGGATACTAGCTGGGCAGGAAACTAATATTACTTTACCTCTAATCATACATTCACTTTTTTATTGTTTTCATGAAAGACCCTTATCAAACACAACACATGGTCCAGTCTAAAGTCCAGTGAGTGTGGGAAGTGGAATTCCATCAAGGCCACTCCATTTTGCTAACATGTCTCAAACTGGTGTGATGTACTCTGTAAAATGGGGGAAATAGGGAGAGGGTGGCGCTGTGGTCCAAACCACTGAGCCTCTTGGGCTTGCCAATTGGAAGGTTGGCGGTTCGAATCCCAGTGACGGAGTGAGCTCCCGTTGCTCTGTCCCAGTTCCTGCCAACCTAGCAGTTCAAAAGCACACTAGTGCAAGTAGATAAATAGGTACCACTGCAGCTGGAGGATAAACACCATTTCCATGTGCTCTGACACACATCCCGCTGTCCCATTGCGCCAGAAACAGTTTAGTAAAGCTGGCCACATGACCCAGAAAGTTGTCTGTGGACAAACACTGGCTCCCTCAGCCTGAAAACAAGATGAGTGCCACAACCCCATAGTTGCCTTTGACTGGACTTAACTGTCCTGGGATCCTTTACCTTTTACCTTACTCTGTAAAAAAAAGGGGGGGGGGAAGCAACAAACTGTTGTGTTCCATGCCTCTAGCTGCTCCATTGATTCTTAAGAGCTCATATTTGCTTCTTTATCCCAACCAGTATGTAAGTGTTGGTGCTGACCTTTAAAGCCCTAAACTGCCTCGGTCCTGTATACCTGAAGGAGTGCCTCCACCCCCATCGTTCTGCCCGGACATTGAGGTCCAGAGCCGAGGGCCTTCTGGCGGTTCCCTCATTGCGAGAAGCCAAGTTACAGGGAACCAGGCAGAGGGCCTTCTCGGTAATGGTGCCCGCCCTATGGAACACCATCCCACCGGATGTTAAAGAGAAAAACAACTACCAGACTTTTAGAAGACATCTGAAGGCAGCCCTGTTTAGGGAAGCTTTTAATGTTTAACAGACTACTGTATTTCAATACTTAGTTGGAAACCGCCCAGAGTGGCTGGGGAAACCCAGCCAGATGGGTGGGGTATAAACAATAAATTCTCTTCTATTCTATTCTAACCAGGGACTTCTCTGCAATTTGTTGTAGAGGCAACGACCAATTTATACGCGTCCAATTGACATGCAACCCAGAAGTGGCCAGAAAGGGGTGTGGGGCCTAACGGGGTGGGCCAGTTGATGCACACTCCACCATCAGGCGCAATGACCTAGAACTCAACCCCTGCACAAATTGATGTCTGTACATGTCGTCGCTTTCCCCACTGCCACTCAACGAAGTTTCTCCTTGTGATCTTTGTGAAATGACAGAATTATCTTGAGCACAAGGTGTAGTGAATTGAGAGAGCTTGGTTCTTGCATCATCCCAGAAGCCACAGGGGTGGAAAAGAAACACGCTCCAGGAAAGACCTCATTCTCGAGACAGTATTGTAAAGTGAAATCGTGTTTATTAGCTGCAGGATTCTGGTCTATTTGGGGCTTACTGGGATAATGATGGGTTGCAGTTGTTTCAGAATGAGCCACTAGAGAGAGATGTTGCACTTCTGGTGTCCCAAATACCTGCTGGAGATGTGGAAAACCAGGTGGTACCATGTATCAAATGTGGTGGGTGTGTAAAAAGATCAAAGTCTTTTGGAATTATATTTATTTAGAACTTTAAAAAATATTAAAAGCACCTCTTCTTAAAAAACCGGAATCATTCTTACTTGGTATTACGGGCCCTGATATTCCCCGGAATGTAAGAAGGATCTTTCTATATGCCACAGTAGTTGCGAGGGTACTCATTGCTACATATTGGAAAAGTGATAAAATCCCCTCTAGATCACAGTGGCTAATGAAGCTCGTAGAATACACCGAACTAGACAATCTTTCAGAAAAGATCAAAAACAAGCCTAAGCAAGAGTTTATTTCAAATTGGAAAATTTTCAAGAATTACCTCAAGAACATTTGGTATAGCTTAAATTCGGCAGCAGCCTTTGAACAACCTCTGTAAATAATTCATGTAAAAGGAAAATGACATAGATATCTTTCCTTTATTACCAAACAAGTAGATATGTTTATGCAACAGATTTAAAATGTATGAAATATGGAAAGGACGGGAGGTCAGACACTTTGGAAGAAAATTTATTGTTAAAATGTCTGGTATTTTATTTTATGAGTTTTTTGATGATTTAGTCTATCGACAACAATGAATTGAAGTCTATGATGTACAGATGTAAATAAATATAATAAAGCATAATTGGGAGTGGGGAGAGAGATGTTGCACTTCTGACTGAGGCAGACAGAGGAGTTGAGATTCCTGGCAATAAAAGCTTCACCTTTGGTCCATAAGCAGACCATGCAGGTGCTAAAAGCCCCATGGAACCAGAGAGAGAGAGAGAGAGAGAGAGAGAGAGAGAGAGAGAGGGAAAGAGAGAGAAAGAGAAAGATAGGATGCAAATGCTTCTTGCGTTGCAACTCTGCCTAAGAGAGTTCATGATACGTTTTTCAGAGAAGAGCTGGTTTGGGGCATTTTGGAGCCTTAGGCAAAATGTTAAAATGTGTGATTCGTCTTTCCCTCACCCACTTCTTTCCGCTTTAAAGCTGTGGGGCCTATGAGCTCTTCCTGCCCCTCTAGTCCTTTGACTCTGTAGCCCTTGCCAGGGGCTTCTTCAGACATACATGCCATTCTCACAACTATGCTATGGAGATATTCTGAGACTTGGTAAAGGTAAAGGTACCCCTGACCGTTAGGTCCAGTCGCGGACAACTCTGGGGTTGCGCGCTCATCTCGCTCTATAGGTGGAGGGAGCCGGCATTTGTCCATAGACAGCTTCCAGGTCATGTGGCCAGCATGACTAAGCCGCTTCTGGCGAACCAGAGCAGCGCATGGAAATGTCGTTTACCTTCCTGCCGGAGGCGTACCTATTTATCTACTTGCACTTTTTGGCGTGCTTTCAAACTGCTAGGTGGGCAGGAGCTGGGACCAAGCAACGGGAACTCACCCCGTCGTGGGGATTCGAACCACTGACCTTCTGATCGGCAAGCCCTAGGCTCTGTGGTTTAGACCACAGCGCCACCCGCGTCCCCCATTACCACCCGCGTCCCTCTGAGACTTGGTGTCTCATACAAAAACAGCCATCCATCTGCCCTGGTCTTTCTTTCACAACTACCATGAAGTTCAGGGGAATCATGTTCAGTGCAGTTTCTAGAGGGGTAGGCAAAAAGTACAAAGAGTCTGGAAGCACCTTCAAGACCAACACGGAGTATGATTTTGTGTTTAGCCAGTTACTTGCATGCACATCAGTACTGGGAACTGGGAACAGTAAAGTCAGAAGAACGTGTAATACAGAAAAGTAGGATCAGGGTGGGGCAACTGCAAGCATTCTTGGAGAACATGGATTGTTTGGAGCCATTCCCATCTGGGTTCAGGCCTGGCCATGGAACTGGGTCATCCTTGGTTGCCCTGATGGATGACTTTTGCAAAGAGCAGGACAGGGAGCGTGTGACTTTGCTCCTGCTTCTTCATCTCTTGTCGGCATTTGATATCATTGACCATAGAATCCTCCAAGACCAGCTCCAAGGAAAGGGAATCGGGAGAACTGCGTTACAGTGGTTCCAATCCTACCTTCAGGACTGAGTCCAGAGAGTAGCATTGGGAGAGTACCCTTTGAACCCTTGGTGGCTCCATTATCTCAAGTACTAATTAATATCTACACGAAAGTGGCCATTAGGAGTTTCAGGGCAAGGTGCCATCAGTATACTCAGTCCTATTGCTCCATAACATCTGAACTGGGAGAGGCCGTGCAGTCCATTGCCTGAGCACAGTGGTGAAATAGATGAGGAAAAACAAGCTGAGCTTGAATTCTGGCAAGATGGAGGCACTGTGGGTGAGTAGTTCCTGTGTCCAAGAAATTGGTCAGTTGCCTACCCTAGATGGGGTTGGCCTCCCCCTGATGGAGCAGGTTCACGGTCTGGGACTGCTTCTGTATCCAGCTCTGTCCCTGGAGACTCAAGCAGTCTCATGGATTAGAAGTGCCTTTTGCCAACTGCGACTGGTTTGACAGCTACAGCCATTCCTGGACCTGGAAAACCTTGCCACAGTAGTTCAGGTGTTGGTTACTTCAAGACTGGACTACTGCAATGTGCTCTATGTGGGGCTTCCCTCACGCTTGATCTGGAAACTGCAGTTGGTGCAGAATGCTGCAGAGTAATTGCTGAGAGGAGTGAGGCCTTGTCAGCATATAACACCTGCGCTCAGAGATCTGCACTGACTGCCAATTTGGGACAAGTTCTACTACTGTTACTATTGGCATATAAAGCCCTTAAGAACTTGGGGCCAGTTTATTTATGAGATCACCTTAGACTACATGTGCCCACTCGACTGCTGCTATTGGCAGAATTGGCAAGACTACAGGTGCCACATAATATCTGTGCTGCTTTAGGAAGAACTCAACCATTTAAGGTGGCAAGGTTTACACTTTCAAATTCCCTGCTTATTGAGATTAAGCCGGTGCCTTCACTTCGCACCTACTAAAAATATTCCTCTTCAGACAAGCCTACCCAATTGCTTAGAAAGTTGTAATTTTAATCTCTTTTAGTGTTATCACTTTTAGGGAAGCACAATCTTCCACATACTGTCCGAGCTGATGAAGACCAAGGTGTCCAATGAGAGGGGGGAGTTTTGACCACAGCATAAGTGTAGCACTTTGCTTTTCTCTGTATGACAGACCCTCCAAGTGTCTTTATTTTCCAGGGACGTCCCTGATTTAGAGAAGCCGTCCCGGTTTCTGATCTGATCCTTTCCCCACTTTTCCTTAGGATGCCCCTATTTTCACTGGAGAAATGTTGGAGGGTATGGAGTTATCTGACCCCTGAGCCATCTAAAGGCAATCCTGTATAGGAACAGGTTTTTAAAAAATATTTAATGTTTGATTATGTTTTTATATATCTTGGAATCTGCCCAGAGTGGCTGGGGCAACTCAGAAAGATGTGTTGGGTATAAATAGTAAAATTATCCTTATGGAATGGGACGTCTCTATTTTCATAGGAGAAATGTTGGAGGGCATGGGGTGAGTGAATTACAACCAATCACTCAACAGAGGAGAAAGGAAGATAAATATTCCCCTTGCCTGTGGTGACCCTAGACTGCCCCATCAAACTGTCCTGAATTGAAACTCTATGGACCCTCTAAGGGTATTAACAGCGTGGTGTGAATGAGCTGTGGGTTCTGATCTCTGGTTCTGTGTTGCAAAGAGTTGCTGATAGCCTCCTTCCCTGGTCCAATGGGCTCCTTGCCCTCCTCCCTCTCCCCATTCCCACTGCCGCTGAAATCATCTGCCTCCTTCTAACATCAGGCTCTCTCTCCCTCAGCTACTCCTGAGAGGTGGGAATCCCATGCATCAAGATGGAACCAGGGAGAGAAACCTCACAAAGAGAAAATATCCAAAGATGATGGTCCAGTGGCTATGGACAGCCAAGGAACCAGGCATCAAATTGCAGTTCAACAATAGACTCATTTGAGTGGCCTTAGAGCTCAGTTCACCTTCTCCAAAAGAGAATAAGTGTGAGCTACCCCAAGGACGTGGGTGGCGCTGTGGGTTAAACCACAGAGCCTAGGACTTGCCAATCAGAAGGTCGGTGGTTCGAATCCCCGCGACGGGGTGAGCGCCCGTTGCTCGGTCCCTGCTCCTGCCAACATAGCAGTTCAAAAGCACATCAAAGTGCAAGTAGATAAATAGGTACCGCTCTGGCGGGAAGGTAAACGGCTTTTCCGTGCACCACTCTGATTCGCCAGAAGCGGCTTAGTCATGCTGGCCACCCTTGGCCAATAAAGCGAGATGAGCGCCGCAGCCCAGAGTCGGTCACGACTGGACCTAATAGAGCGGTGACCCGGGGGAGCTCCTAGTTGACGTGCCTCAGCAGGAGACTCCCCCTCTATGGTGTTAACCCTTCCCGTGTCTCCAGCAAATGGGCTGGAGCCGGATAGTCGATAGGACCAATGCCTAAGCCAATGCCTCTCATTCCTGAATTCAATAAAGTTGTGGCCTAATTCGCCCATGTAACCTTAAATTATGGTGTCTCGTGTCTTTATTTATCCTGGTGGGGGGCGGGAACTCGCCACGCAACTCCCATCAGGCCTAGGAGGCACAGTGAATGGCCATGGATGATGGGAATTGTAGTCCAGAAGCATCTGAAGGGCCAGAGGCTCCAACCTCTCCCCCACAACCACACCATAGGGTTATTGTAAAGGGAAACATGAAAATGAGTATATAGCATTTTACAAACTTAGGAAAATGACAGAGAGTCCTGCAGGATTTTAAGACGGTGTTTCTCCACTATTTTGAACATACATGGTCCAATCTGAAGTCCAAATAAGTGCAGAACTTGGGGAGTGGGATTCCACTGAGGCCACCCTATTCTGCTAACAAGTCCCTAGCTGATGTGATGCACCCTGTTAAAAACAACAACACAAAAACAAAACCCTGTTGTGCTGTCCATGCCACTAGCTGCTGCATTGACTATTAACAGCTCATATACCCCTCCTTATTCCAATTACAGTATTCTCTGCTGAGGATGCATCATGCCCTATGACTGAGTCAGAAGGCTGAGTCTCCACTACAGTATCTGCTCTCCCAGTTACAGACAGAGAAGCAGTGCTGCAACCACCACCTTCTTAATACCATCAGGATCCCAAGGGCTAAACAGCTGAAACTCCTACAGTATTTGACAGGTGGAAGCAGGTACGGGAGGGGGGGTAGCCATAGGAAATAAGGAGGGAGGCTGGATTAGGACTCTTCCTTCTGTCTTTCTCAAACTCCCCATCCTATTTACTTTCTTAAAGGTAAAAGGGCCCCTGACCATTAGGTCCAGTCGCGGCCAACTCTGGGGTTGTGGCGCTCATATCGTTTTATTGGCCGAGGGAGTCAGCTTACAGCTTCCGGGTCATGTGGCCAGCATGACTAAGCCGCTTCTGGCGAACCAGAGCAGTGCACGGAAACGCCATTTACCTTCCCGCCAGAGCGGTTTCTATTTATCTACTTGCACTTTGACGTGCTTTCGAACTGCTAGGTTGGCAGGAGCAGGGACCGAGAAACGGGCGCTCACCCTGTCATGGGGATTCGAACCGCCGACCTTCTGATCGGCAAGTCCTAGGCTCTGTGGTTTAACCCACAGCGCCACCCGCGTCCCTCTATTTACTTTCTTAGCTCCCTTAAAAAATTGGGTGAACGTATGAGACCTTTGTGGGTACATGTACAGTTGTGTACAAGAAGAGATTGTCATGAATGGCTATTCAGGTCTTCTTTCCCAAGACTCAGAGCTCATCCACACTTTCTTTTTGCCCCATGCTTTCTAGACTATGCCGGTCTATGTCCAAGCACTTTTCCCCCTTTCCCTGAGAAATCCTGATCTTTACAGCTGAATCAGAACAAATGGCAATTGGGGTTTTCTGTGGATTGCTCTTTGATCCGATTCAGCAGTAAAGAGCAGGTTTTCACAAGGAAAGTTCCGGGCCAAAAAGAAAGTGTTCAGACATGGATCTGGAAAGCCCAGACCTGTGCCTAGCAATGCGGGGCAGTTTAGATGAGCCCTTATATACTGCCTCTCAGTAAAAAGCTCCAAAGGCAAGGTACAATAAAATCAACATAAAAACCATAAAGTCACATGCAGGCTCATCAAAACAATAGCAGCAAAAAGCCTGCAAGCTGAAGCGACATCAACATGTGAAGTTCAGCCCCAACCCAACCAAACTGCCTCTGGGCTGCTTTAGTCTTCTTGTTGCCTTTTTTCATCAGCTCCTCAATTCCCTTAAACCCTGCTTGCCCCTAGACGTCAGTTTCCTTCCTATTCAGTTAGGTCCATACTTCTCAGTCCACTTCCTGTTCTGCACCTCCCCCCTCAAGCACCCTAATCTGTATCCTCATCTCACTCCCTTTTCCTCAATCCTCATCCTGCCACACACAGAGTTTCCTATCACTGAACTCTGTACTAGGTTTTCAGCCCAGCCCAGTGTGTAGGTTTGTTTCCATCTGCCACAGAAGCTAAGAAGGTGCACATTCTGTTATGCTCCCTCTCTGCGCATTCAGAGGGTTCATGAACACTTTGTGATGTGACAGTTCAGGCAATCAGTGTTAGAGGTCTTACTGCCATGTGCAAGAATACAATGCATGTTATTTTAAAATAATAATAATACAGTGGTACCTCGGGTTAAAGGTAAAGGGACCCCTGACCATTAGGTCCAGTCGTGGCCGACTCTGGGGTTGCGGCGCTCATCTCGCTTTATTGGCCGAGGGAGCCGGCATACAGCTTCCGGGTCATGTGGCCAGCATGACTAAGCTGCTTCTGGCAAACCAGAGCAGTGCACGGAAACGCCTTTTACCTTCCCGCCGGAGCGGTACCTATTTTTCTACTTGCACTTCGTGCTTTCGAACTGCTAGGTTGGCAGGAGCAGGGACCGAGCAATGGGAGCTCACCCCGTCGCGGGGATTCGAACCGCCGACCTTCTGATCGGCAAGTCCTTGACTCTGTGGTTTAACCCACAAACCTATCCATTCTGAAGGAAATCAGCCCTCAGTGCTCACTGGAAGGACAGATCCCGAAGCTGAGGCTCCAATACTTTGGCCACCTCATGAGAAGAGAAGACTCCCTGGAAAAGACCCTGATGTTGGGAAAGATGGAGGGCACAAGGAGAAGGGGACGACAGAGGACGAGATGGTTGGACAGTGTTCTCAAAGCTACCAGCATGAGTTTGACCAAACTGTGGGAGGCAGTGGAAGACAGGAGTGCCTGGCGTGCTCTGGTCCATGGGGTCACAAAGAGTCGGACAGGACTAAACAACAGCAACAACACCACCTCGGGTTAAGAACTTAATTTGTTCCGGAGGTCTGTTCTTAACCTGAAACTGTTTTTAACCTGACTTTAGCTAATGGGGCCTCCTGCTGCCGCTGCGCCGACGCTGCATGATTTCTGTTCTCATCCTGAAGCAAAGTTCTTAACCCGAGGTAATATTTCTGGGTTAGCAGAGTCTGTAACCTGAAGCGTATGTAACCTGAAGCATATGTAACCCAAGGTACCACTGTAATAATCCAGTAATGAACCACAGCACCCAATCTCCAAATTCAAACCAAGCCTCAGGGTTACAGCTGTGGGTGACTGACGGATGATGGGTTGTGAATTGGGCAGGAAGCCTCACTGCAGACATTCGGTTCTAGCCAATGTTTTTCCTACTTAAAGCAGACGAATTGAAATTACCGTAATGAACATAGATTCATTTGCGAATCGTGTCAGAAGGTTTACTCTTCGTAAATCTTGGTTGTAAAACGCTGTTGTAAAGCTGAGCAACACACCATCCTAAGCATAAGGATGGCAAAGGGTGGGAGCAGGTGGAACAGTGCAGCTACTAATCATACAATTGTAGAGTTGGAAAGAACCATGAATGTCATTGAATCCAATCCCCAGGAAGCTTTTGTTCCATGTGGGGCTCGAACCCACAACTCTGAAATCAATAGTCTCACACTCCACTGCTTGCACTATCCCAGTGCTGTGGGGACATGTGCTAAATGTGTAACCCTGAGTCCCCCTTCAAACCCGCTACACTTGAGTAATGCGTGAAGTAGGTTTAGGTGACTTGCATGTGAAAGTGAAGTGGCTCCATTAGGAAAACATTGAGCTTCAGGTGGCACAGACCAGCCCTTCAGAGAGAATACTTCTCACCTGGGCCATTCCACGCTCCCTTGGCATTCTATCACCATAGACAGGTGGGAGAAAAGAACTGGAGTCAACCTCTGTCAGGTCACCCTTTATACCACGGTGGCCAATGTGATATTCTCCAGATGTTGTGGGACTACGGCAACTCCCCTGAGGCTGATGGGAGCTGGTTTCCAGCAACATCTGAAAGGCACCACATTGCCTACCCTGTTTTTTTTATTTATTTATTTTCTCATTACTAAATTGTACACACATAAATAATAAAACATGACATGGGTCACAGGGGTAAAATATTAAACATATTTTACAGTACACAATCATTAGGTGATTACAGTAAACCAGTAAAATTAATTCTTCTTGGAAAACACAGAGTAATAGGAGTGAGCTAATAATCTACACCACACTGCTTTTTTTTAAATTAAAGATTTTGTTGATTTACAAAAGTGTGTGCAATGTCTCTCTCTCTCTCTCTCTCGCATTTTTCCCCATGGAACATTTTTACAAATCAGTTTCATTTGTTGAGATATTAGGAAGAAAAGGGGGAAAGAGGTGGAGGGGGGGAAAGATGGGTGGGAGTGGGGTTGGGTGGCAATGTTTCTATTTTACTTAATATATGTGGGGTTTTGTGTCAGTGTTGCTTGTGCAGGTTCTCTGCTGTTCACTTGTGTTCCTTTGGTGGTGAGAGAGGTTGGGGTTGGCCTAGAGTGTGGTTATTCATTTGTGGCTGGCTGTGGTGGTCTTTGTTTTCATGTGTGAGTGGGGTGGGTGGGTGTTTTGGCTCAGGTTAGCCATATTGATTTGCATGCTGTTGGTAGATTTTTGTTGTTGTCTTGTTGGGCTGTGTCTATACCACATTGCAATACAGTGGTACCTCGGGTTACTTAATTAGTTCCGGAGCTCCGTTCTTAACCTGAAACTGCTCTTAACCTGAAGCACCACTTTAGCTAATGGGGCCTCCTGCTGCTGCCGCGCCGCCGGAGCACAATTTCTGTTCTCATCCTGAAGCAAAGTTCTTAACCTGAAGCAATATTTCTGGGTTAGTGGAGTCTGTAACTTGAAGCGTATGTAACCTGAAGCGTATGTAACCTGAGGTACCACTGTAAATGTTGTAGGTATTTCTCATCCATGTTCTGTTTTGTATATTTAATAAAATCACCCTATACAGTGTATGGTGATGGGACGTGGGTGGCGCTGTGGGTTAAACCACAGAGCCTAGGACTTGCTGATCAGAAGGTCAGCGGTTCGAATCCCCGTGATGGGGTGAGCTCCCGCTGCTCGGTCCCTGCTTCTGCCAACCTAGCAGTTTGAAAGCATGTCAAAGTGCAAGTAGATAAATAGGTACTGCTCCGACGGGAAGGTAAACGGCGTTTCCGTGCGCTGCTCTGGTTGGTTGGCCAGAAGCGGCTTAGTCATGCTGGCCACATGACCTGGAAGCTGTCCGCTGGCTCCCTCAGCCAGTAAAGCGAGATGAGCGCTGCAACCCCAGAGTCGGTAACGTCTGGACCTAATGGTCAGGGGTCCCTTTATGTTTACCTTTTATACAGTGTAAAAAATCATCTTGTTTTTTCCTTTCCCCTTGCCACCTTCAGTTTTTGCAAACATTCCCATCTCATATGTTTGTATGTGCCTACTATTTGGCATCCTCTCCAACATAATAGAGAGCTATTGTGCTTTATGTAGGCACCTCAGTGTTAAATAACATCCGTGCACAGTTTTTAGTGAATGTGCCTAGGGTGTTGCTGACAGAGATTTATATGGTGCTTTTATCCATAAATTGTTCCGTTTATCCTCTTCAATGTTTATATCCCATTTTAATTCCCACCAGCTTTTTAGACCTTCTCCCAGATAAGTGTATAACAAATCAGCTGATGCAGAGAAGGTATTTTGGGCAAACCTTCATGGGCCAAATTTAGCCTGCAAGCCAGAGGTTCCCCACTCCTGATATAACAATTGAAAATGGGGTCTGTGGTGCAGACTGGTCTTGAAGGTCTGAAAAGATCGAAGATGACTAGCCTAGCCTGTCCGACAGTGCCTCTCCAGGGAATGGGGCAGTTCTGCCATCTAAAATTCTTTAACTAAAGGAGATGCCAGAGGTAAACTTGGGGACAGCTGTCAGGCCATGTGCTTGGGTGGGAATCAGCGTGGATTACATGATAGTGGCTGGATGGACTGAAGTGAGCTACAGAGTTACCTATCTTTGCACCCCTCCCAGCTTTCAGCTTATTTTTCTGTGGTTCTCTCTCCCCAGCTCAAACCCATGGAAAGTGAGAACCACACCAGCCAGCCTGATTTTATCCTGCTGGGTTTGTCCAGTGGGCAAGAGCAGGACCGCCTTCTCTTGGCTCTCTTCCTCACCCTGTACCTGCTGAACTTGCTGGGGAACCTGCTGATTATCCTCCTGATCCGCTCCGATGCCCAGCTCCTCCATGCCCCCATGTACTTCTTCCTCAGTCACCTCTCCTTGGTGGATGTTTGCTTCACCTCCACCACCATTCCCAAGATGTTGCGCAACCTTCACACAGGCCACAAGAACATTGCCTATGCTGGCTGCCTGGCCCAGATGTACTTCTTTGTGGCCTTCGCCATCACTGAGAACTTCCTCCTGGGCTCCATGGCCTTTGACCGCTTTGTGGCCATCTGCCAGCCCTTGCACTATTCCTTGGTGATGAGCCCAATGCGGTGTCATGTGATGGTGTTCATCGCCTGGCTGCTGGCCCACCTCCACTCCTTGCTCCACACCGTGCTGATGTCCAGGCTCTCTTTCTGTTCCCCTCGCCACATCCACCATTTCTTCTGTGACTCCCAGCCTTTGCTGGTGATGGCTTGCTCTGAGAAGAACCTCAATGAGATACTGAATTTCTACGAAGGTGGCAGCATTATAATAGGGAACTTCATCCTCATCCTCATCTCTTATGCGTTTATCTTCCGAGCTGTGCTCCGGGTGTCTTCTTCCCAAGGCCGGAGCAAGGCCTTCCAAACCTGCGCATCTCACCTGACTGTGGTCACCCTCTTCTACGGCTCGGCGATCGGAGTCTACTTCCGACCCCTCTCCAGCTACTCTGGGGACAAGGACAAGATTGCCACCGTCATGTACACCGTGGTGACCCCTATGCTCAACCCTTTCATTTACACCCTGAGGAATGCAGACATGAAAGCTGCCCTTCACAGAGCATTGGAGAAAGTAAGACATGCTTTGGGGAAGCCACACAATGTCAAGCCGTGATGGGAAGGAGGGGAACCTGTGATGATCAGTTGTGAGAGATGCATCGTGAGAGACGTGGGAGATCAGGCGTGAGTCGGAGGAGCATGGATCTTTAAAGGACACCATTGGTTGGTAGACAGTCATCAAGGCTGTCTTATAAGGTGAGCTGGAAGGGCCTGACCTTACCCATCTTTCCCACCCGGATATTCTGTGCAGAACCAGTCAACGTCAGAGGGACGGGAAGGAACTTCCATAGAAATTCCATTGTTTTCCACAGGAGGGAAGTCTGTCTGGGAGCTGGATGCGAGGGTTTTTACTTGGTGCTGGCTAGCAGAGGCAGAACAGGAATCTTGCTGGTTTATTGATCATTCAGGTGCCAAACAACCTCCCTGACAAAGCTGGCAGTGGCACTCTCTAGTATAGTGCTGAAGAACTTCACTATCAGTGTCAAATCTGCCTTGCCTAGGCTAGCTCATGACCTCATGGGTGCCATGATAACCACAGGGCTGTCTCAGTATGTCATGCACATGGCAGGTCATTCCCTAAATCTGGTTTCATGAATGCCCTTCCTGGCAAAGTACACCTGTCTCCTTCATTATTGAAATTTATAAGAAATTTTAAAACATTCCTGTTCACCTAGGCATTTGATGGCTCAAATATACTGGCCATGACAGCCGTAAAATTAATAACTGTGAGGGTCTGTGGTTCCTTTTTTTAAAAAAATTAGATATTCTAAACATTTTTAGATTGTTTGTAATTGTTTTAAATGTGTTTTTTATTGTACTGATTTAATCTTTTAATGTTTGGTATCCTGGGAGGAAGGACAGGATATAATAATAATAATAATAATAATAATAATAATAATAATATATTTCAGATCACCTGAGATTATTGTTTTCCTGTCCAGAAGCAAAAATACCTTTAACTTTAAAAATGAATTACTTGACCTGCATTGATAACACATTGCTATAGCTATTATGAATGCATTTTAAAAGAAACAACAGAGGTACACATTCAGATATTATTCAGATACACCTCAGGTGCAACCAAAGAGCTTCTCTCTCTCTCTCTCTCTCTCTCTCTCTCTCTCTCTCTCTCTCTCTCCCCCCCCCCCCTTATAAACTTTATTTGGTTTTACAAATTCATTCACATTCATATTCATCCATAATAATTTTTTTTACACAAGATTCTTCCAAATCTCAAGACTTCCCTCCTCCCCTCTGTGGATTCTTTGCGCAACTTTTTAACTGCATATTGTAAGTCCATCCAGTTTACAGACCTCCATTGTGTCCAAAATCTATGTGTCATTGCAAGAGTTATTAAAAACCTGCTAAAGAGTTCGAGTGTTTACAATGGTCTTTCAGGCCGAAATATTGGGAAATTCTGGAACAAGAGGGAGATAGATTGAAACTGCAGAGTTTTGAGAAACTAAAAAACAAAGTGCGAGATTGGCTTCATTATTATCAGATAATGGAGGCATATAATTTGGACAAGAAAATTGGCTTCCAGGTGGAAAAATCAAAATTAGAAACAGAACTGTTAGAACCCAAAACTAAGATTTTGTCAAAGATGTATAACTTGCTGTTGAAATGGAATACTCAGGATGAAATGGTGAAATCTGCTATGATTAAATGGGCACAAGATGTTGGACATAACATTATGATGGCTGACTGGGAACAGTTATGGACCACAGGTATGAAGTTTACGGCATGTAATGCCTTAAGAGAGAATATTATGAAAATGATTTACAGGTGGTACATGACACCAGTCAAGCTTGCAAAAATCTATCATTTGCCCGATAATAAATGTTGGAAATGTAGAGAAACTGAAGGTACATTCTATCACCTTTGGTGGACGTGCCCAAGGATTAAGGCTTTCTGGGAGATGATTTATAATGAAATGAAAAAGGTATTTAAATATACCTTCTTGAAGAAACCAGAGGCCTTCCTCCTGGGCATAGTCGGCCAATTGGTGCCAAAGAAGGACAGAACTTTTTTTATGTATGCCACAACAGCAGCAAGAATACTTATTGCAAAATATTGGAAGACACAAGATTTACCCACCCTGGAAGAATGGCAGGTGAAGGTGATGGACTATATGGAATTGGTGGAAATGACTGGCAGAATCCGAGACCAGGGAGAAGAGTCGGTGGAAGAAGATTGGAAGAAATTTAAAGACTATTTACAGAAATACTGCAAAATTAATGAATGTTAGAATGATGTCAGAATGAAGTTAAGTGGTTTTAGCAGCAATGTTATAAAGGTGTATGTAAAAATGGATTGTTAATAGGTGAGAATCCAAAGCTATAATATATTAAGTTAAAGGATTAAGACAAAAACAAAGAGGGAAAGGAATTGCTGAATTAACCAATTGAACTGGAATACAAAAAAGGGAGGTGAGAGGAGGTCAGGGAAGCAAGGAAATGAAATGTAAGGTACGGAAAGATTGATTTGTTTTTAAGTGTTTTTTATTCCCCCCCCCCCTGTATTTTGCATTTTTTTTCTTTTTTTTCCTCTTGTTTCTTTTCTTTTTATCTATGTAATCTTTTTGTTTCTGAAACTTTAATAAATATCATTTAAAAAAAAATACAATGGTCTTTCAAATATAATATAAATTTGTCCCATTCTTTGTTGAAGTTTTGATCCTCCTGGTTTCTGATTTTCCCAGTTAGTCTTGCCATCTCTGTGTAGTCCATTAGTTTCATCTGCCAATCCACCCTGGTAGGCATCTTGTTCTCTTTCATCACCCAAATCACCGCTCCACGGTCAGCCTCAGTCAGGAGTGCAACATCTCTCTCTAGTGGCTCATTCTGAACCTGCAACTCATGATAAGCCCAGTAAGCTTCAAACAAGGAGTTATGCTAATACCAGACCATGTTATTACCAAGGAGGCAGGTTTAGTCATCGGAGCACTATCCCTGCCTCCGGAAGGATACTGGAATCAACAAAGGAGACCCAAGTGGCCTTAAGGTGCTGCTGTGCAATGCCAGGTCAATGATTCATAAGACCGTTGTCATCCACGACTTGATCCTGGATGGAGGACTTAACCTGGCATGCGTAACAGAGACTTGGTTGGATGAAGCAGATGGACCTGTTCTTGCTGCTGCTTGTCCACCAGGTTTCTCTTACGCACAGCAGCCCAGGTCATACGGGTGGTGGTGGGGTTGCAGTGATTTTTAGGAATTCATTAGCTTGCACCAGGCATCCTATCGGAAAGACCTAGTTTTTTAGTGCTTCTTCTAGAAGTTGGACAAAAGGGGCATTATAGGATTCCTTTTGGTGTACTGACCTCCCCGCTGCACCAAGGATTCCCTGCCCGAGCTGCTTCAGGTCGTGGCGGATGTTCTCCTGGAGACACCTAGTTTGGTTGTCCTAGGGGATTTTAACATACATGCCGACATGACCTTACAAGGGGCCGCTCGGGACTTCGTGGAAAGCATGGCCTCCATGGGGCTGTCCCTGAATAAGTTTGGCCCAACTCATAGTCGTGGACATGCCTTAGACCTGGTGTTTACCTCTATGGATGTGGGTGATCTGACACTAAGTAAAAGTGAAACAAAAGAAGTGCCATGGTCGGATCACTTCCTGGTGCAACTGGACTTCTCCATGACCCTTTCCCTCTGCAAGGAGGTGGGACCAATTTGGATGGTCTGCTCCCACCACTTAATGGATCCAAATGGATTCCAGAGAGTGGTAGGGGATGTTTCATCCCACAATGATGGCCATCCAGCTGATTCCCTGGTAGCCCTGGTGGCCCACTGGAATGCAGAGTTAACCAGGGCTATTGACTGTCTGGCTCCACCCCCATCATTCAGCCCGGACACTGAAGTCCAGCACCGAGGGCCTTCTGGTGGTTCCCTCACTGTGATAAGTGAGGTTACAGGGAACCAGACAGAGGGCCTTCTCAGTAGTGGCACCCACCCTGTGGAACGCCCTCCCATGAGATGTCAAGGGAATAAACAACTATCTGACTTTTAGAAGACATCTGAAGGCAGCCCTGTTTAGGGAAGTTTTTAATGTTTGAAGCTTTATTCTGTTTTTAATGTTCTGTTGAAAGCCACCCAGAGTGGCTGGGGAAACCCAGCCAGATGGGCGGGGTAGGAATGATAAATTGTTGTTGTTGTTGTTGTTGTATCCTGACCTGCAGCTAATAAACTCAATTTCATTTTTTCACAATTTTAAAGAAATTAGGTCTTTCCTGAAATACATTTCCCCATCACCACCTTCCTGGACAGAAAATCTGCTTTTGGAGCACATGGGGATATCTGGAAGAAACCAGATATCTTGGGTCACTGCTCCTTGATCTCATGAGAATTTTATCTCCTCAGAAAGATGACAGGGAGGAACTTTGAAAAGTGGTAGTGAGGAAGCTGACAACATGTAGAGGAATGGGATTTCACCACAGGGTCAAGAGATGACAGAGGCAGGTCAATAACTCCTCCACAGACAGTGGTGGGCAAGAACATGTTTGTTTGTTTGTTTGTTTGTTTGTTTGTTTGTTTGTTGTGTTTCTGTATCACCTTTTTTCTCCAAGGAGCTCAAGGTGGCATACATGGTTCTCTCCCTCTTCTTTTAATCCCCACAACAATTCTGTGGAGTAGTTTAGGCTGAGAGGCAGTGACTGGCCCAACATAAGTCAGTGAGCTTCATGGCCAAGCAGGGACTTGAACTCAGATCTGACTTCGCTGTACTACACTGGCTGCTCCTTAACTGGCAGGGAGTTAAGGATAGCTGGATGGAAAAACTGAGCAAGTACCCCAGAGGTGTCTGATTCATGCAGGAAAGCCACTCCCCCACCACACAACCTCACCTTCCAACCCCGCAAGGCCCCAAACTGAGGGTCAGAATTTGAACTCTGGAAGCTGCCTTAGCAGAACACTAGCAAAGCTAGCTCAGTATTGCTAACAGCAGCTCTCCAGGGTTTCAGAGCGGCACCATACATTTAAAGCACATGACTTCCCCCTCCCCAAAGAATCTTAGGAACTGTAATTTGCCACTCACAAAACTACAATTCCCAGTACCCTTAATAAACCACAGCATCCAGAGTCTTCGGGACAAGGCATGTTCTCTGACTGCATAGTACAGATGTTTCTCCAAGCCCTACCTAGAGATGGTGGGGATTGAACCTGGGACCTTGCGCATGCAAAGCAAGTGCTTTACCACTGAGCTACAGTGGCCTGTATAAATTAAGGGACCTATATGGAAGTTGAGTGTGCATGGAAACAATGGAATCCCAAGACTGAGGTCTGAGTTTATCTCTGAGTTCAGGGTGAACCAAAGTGGAAGTTGACTGGACAGCATGAGCATTGTCAAGGTCCAGAGATCCAGAGATGATCCCTGCTGCTGTTTCCTTATCAGGAGCTCTCTTCAGAGTTTTGGTCCTGTTAATGTCTACAGCCCTTAGAAGTACAGTGGCACCTTGGTTTGCATACGTTTTGGATTACAAACACGTCAAACCCGGAAGTGCATGTCCCAGTTTGCAACATTTTTTTGGATTACAACCCATTTTGGGGGGGATTAGGTAAAGGTAAAGGTACCCCTGCCCGTTCGGGCCAGTCTTGCCAGACTCTAGGGTTGTGCGCTCATCTCACTCTATAGGCCGGGAGCCAGCGCTGTCCGCAGACACTTCCAGGTCATGTGGCCAGCGTGACAAGCTGCATCTGGCGAGCCAGCGCAGCACACGGAACACCGTTTACCTTCCCGCTGGTAAGCGGTCCCTATTTATCTACTTGCACCCGGGGGTGCTTTCGAACTGCTAGGTTGGCAGGTGCTGGGACCGAACGACGGGAGCACACCCCGCCGCGGGGATTCGAACCGCCGACCTGACGATTGGCAAGTCCTAGGCGCTGAGGTTTTACCCACAGCGCCACCCGCATCCCTAATCTGTTCGTAATCCCCTGGGGGGGGGATTACGAACAAAAAACTTTGGAGGCCCCATTGGTGAAAGCGTGCTTTTGGTTACAACCTTCTTTGGTTTACAAATGGACCTCCGGAACAGATTATGGTTGTAAACCAAGGTACCACTGTACTAATACGGTGGACGCTCGGGTTGCGAACATGATCCGTGTGGGATGCATGTTTGCAACCTGCAGAGTCTGCGCACATCCAGGTTGTGATTCGGTGCTTCTGCGCATGCGCAAAGAGCAATTTAGCGCTTCTGTGCATGCGTGGCCACTGAAAACTGGAAGTAACCCATTCTGGTACTTCCGGGTTTCGGCGGTCCGTAACCCAAAAAAACGCAACCTGAAGCAGCTATAATCCGAGGTATGACTGTACTAGTATTCAACAATGACACAAAGTAGAATTAACAATGCAAACCATTGCCTTTGTGAACACGCAGTTAGCGTTCAAGATACAAGATATCCATGATCCCAGTTTGCAATCTTAGAATACTGCCATTATACATGACTCTCGTGTGGTCCTATATAAATTTTTTTTCATTCCACCACCTAAAGAAATCCAATTTCCCGCCACAAATGATTGTATTGCATTCTCCCCTCTGCTGTGGAATTTGCTCTGGTGGACCACACAACACTGCAGAGCTTTCCGGAAACATCTGAAGACTTTATCTCTCTGCCCCCTGCAGGGGTTTCTCCCCCCCCCACCCCCGTTGAAGGAGGTCTTAATTGGTGGGTTTGTTTTCTATTGCAGGGTTTGGCTCTGCAATCTTTGCAATCTTTGCCTGGCAGCTTGTCTTTGCAGTTGTAGGTTTTTACTATAGATTTTGTACTGATTTTCTGTGTTTTATTGGAAAGTTTAAATCCTTACTGTCAAAGGTTAACTTTATATTATTGTTCACTTCCTTGTGAGAAATTTTATAAAAGGTGGTGTAGAAATTTATTTTAAAAATGAATAAATAATTACATTTCCAAGGCACCTACACAAAATTACTGTTGCCTTATTTGTAAGTATAATGTTCCTAGTTTTCTGGTGCCATTCCCTCAGAAGCTAAACTTTTGTAGAGAAATCCAACTCTGTCTGGTAGATAATAATATATCACTTACTGTGTCAGAAGATTCCAGTATCAGTTAAAAAGGCTAATTGGAATTCTATTTTCCACCATGAACCAAGATTATCCCCAAAGTTGTTGGTCTAAGTTCATCACTGAAATTGGCCTTTTTCAATGTTATCAGACGTTTCATATGACTGTAACAGCCTCTAAACAATTTGGAACAAGACTTTAGATCATATCTGTGAATCTGGAGTTAATCAACAAAGGATAAGGAAGTGTTGAAAAGGATTCAGATTTGGTCTGTTTTTTTAAAAAAACACCAATATATTTGATCGAATTGTTAAGTGCTCAAAAAAGTTTCATTTCAGGTTAAGGTTGAGAAGCATAAGCAACTATGTTGAGCCATCAGGTAGGTTAAAAAAAAAACAACTTTAATGGGGCCAATAGAATTGTGCAAGCTTTCAAGATCAGCAGAACTATGAATCCAGACTCAGAATCTAGTCTTTAAAAGAAGCATAGGGAATTGAAAAGCTTACACATTAGTTTGTGATAGATCTATTTTGTTGGTCTTAATAAATGTATTGCTGTGCCAAAACAACAGCAAAACTTGGGGTCTCTTGAAGGAGCCCAACTAACACCCCAGAGGACAGGATCACACTTCAAAATGACCTTGACAGATTAGAGAACTGGGCAAAAACAAACAAGATGAATTTTAACAGGGAGAAATGTAAAGTATTGCACTTGGGCAAAAAAAATGAGAGGCACAAATACAAGATGGGTGACACCTGGCTTGAGAGCAGTACATGTGAAAAGGATCTAGGAGTCTTGGTTGACCACAAACTTGACATGAGCCAACAGTGTGACGCGGCAGCTAAAAAAGCCAATGCAATTCTGGGCTGCATCAATAGGAGTATAGCATCTAGATCAAGGGAAGTAATAGTGCCACTGTATTCTGCTCTGGTCAGACCTCACCTGGAGTACTGTGTCCAGTTCTGGGCACCACAGTTCAAGAAGGACACTGACAAACTGGAACATGTCCAGAGGAGGGCAACCAAAATGGTCAAAGGCCTGGAAACGATGCCTTATGAGGAACGGCTAAGGGAGCTGGGCATGTTTAGCCTGGAGAAGAGGAGGTTAAGGGGTGATATGATAGCCATGTTCAAATATATAAAAGAATGTCACATAGAGGAGGGAGAAAGGTTGTTTTCTGCTGCTCCAGAGAAGCGGACACGGAGCAATGGATCCAAACTACAAGAAAGAAGATTCCACCTAAACATTAGGAAGAACTTCCTGACAGTAAGAGCTGTTCAACAGTGGAATTTGCTGCCAAGGAGTGTGGTGGAGTCTCCTTCTTTGGAGGTCTTTAAGCAGAGGCTTGACAACCATATGTCAGGAGTGCTCTGATGGTGTTTCCTGCTTGGCAGGGGGTTGGACTCGATGGCCCTTGTGGTCTCTTCCAACTCTATGATTCTATGATTCTATTATTTGAAGACTAATGCAATCTTATACATATCTATTCAGAAGTGAGCCCCATTGAGTTCAATGGGTTTGCTCCCAGGAAGATGTGTGCACATACCTATTTACCTGTGAGTAAGCCTCAGTGAACTTAGTGGAACTTCCTTTTAAGTAAGCAAAAATAGGCATAATTGCTCTGTAATAGGTCTATTGTGCCCTAACCTTTCCTGAACTAGAACTTAATTTTCAGACCCCAGAAGACAATATGACTCAGTATGGATGTGGTGGTCCTGCCTTCAGGCTTGTACATCTTGGAATCTGATTTTTAATGACCTACAAAAGGTTATAAAGCAGCCTATGGAAAGAACCCCATAACTGGCATTGCTGAAATTTTCCTTAAACCAAAATAAAGACGTACATAAGACTTGCTGGAATGCCTCTTAATCACAACGTTCCTGACTGAAGCCAAACACTGGAAAGACATGGAAGGTACAACGTGGATATATTAGTAAAATACATGGCATATATGGAAAAACAGAGACACAAACTCAAAGTTACGCATGTTCTTTCAAAACAGGATAAAACGAAGTTTGATTTTATCATGCAAGTCTAAAATCTAGGTCCACCACCACAATAAGCCACAATAGGGAATGCACAGTGACCCTACCTCTTCTTTGACATTTTCATGCCTTATTTTGATACTTTTTCTGATACCTCTCCACGTTCTCAGTATTTGTTTCTTTGAATCCTGCTTACAGTCTGGATTATAGGTATTTTCAGGGGGGACCATTATCTGGATGTTTTTATTGATTGCATGTTTAAAATGATGTCACTTCCTTTATAATTAAAACAATAAAGATTTTTTTAAAAAAATAATAGTAAGGAACCTATGCTTATGAGCCCTTTTGTGTTTCCACAAGACTTATTTGATATGGTGCTGCCACCCAGCTACCCTTCTGAGCTTCCTCAAGGTTAGCGTCTCAGGAGTAAGGCTCGATTTTTAAAAAGCTCCATTGAATTCAGCGTCGGAGCCACACATGTCTGGGTTGAAGCGGAGATGGCAGGATGGAAGGCAAGGTATGGTTGGAATCTTGCTCTTCTTGCATCCTCTTTTCTCCTCCCCCCCCCCCATCAAAACTAATTGGCTCTTCTGATCTAATCTAGTCTGAATGTTAATGAGAAGCAAGCAGGGCTCACAGTTCCCCCTTCCTTGCACAATGGTCCATCTCCTTCCCCTCCCATCGCCCTTTGATATTCATGGCTGTAGGAGCCCAACTCCCGCTGTGGGGTGAGACAATGAAGGCTTGATTTGCCCGGGGCCCCTCCAAGAAGACTTTCACAACCTCCATCCATCCATCGAACCAGAAATGGAACCGACTTCAACAACACGAGCTATCTCAAATAAGCAGTCCTTCTTAGATGTTGTGGGATGGGTCCTCCCTTGGGTGGCATAGAGTTCCTAGGGTTGGTATTTGACATGTTTTTACATAGTTCTAGAGAGAGGACCTTGAAGGGACTGTAGCTTTCCCCCCTCCCCAGTCAAGGATCCCGTTGAGCTGAATGTCTCCTTGGAAGACGATCCTCATTGGTTCAAATTTAGAAGGATAAATAACTATGAACCCCCAAATTTCGTGGTTAATGGGGCCAAATTAAGAGTCTTGTGACAGCCTAGAGACTGAACAGATCTATGATGGCATCCGGGATTTATGGAGTAATAACAGTCCACTTTCTCAGGTGTATTAGGATGTACAGTTGGTAGATAGATAGCGCGCGCACACACACACACACACACAGAGAGAGAGATGCAGAGAGGGGAAACAGTAAACATGATGTTCAAGAACAGCAGCCTGTGACAATTATAAATAAAACCTACATTTATATAAGGAAAGCGCATTGACCAGTCACACTGTGAGTTTATCTTGTGTATGGACTGAAACATTACTTGAAAACTACTTTTTGCATGATGTGGACATTTGACTCAATATATTTCCATCTGTGGAACACTTTGGGACTTCATCCATATTTGAATTCTCCCAGTACGTGAGATGTAACAGGGAGTGGGGCTGTAAGTTCCCATTGAATTTTGACCAAGGGATCAACATATTTGACTGAACTCTCATTATACTTCCAGGATTGCAGTCACCCAAAATATGGCAATGAATAGCTCAATCTTCTTTACTTACAGTATTTCCACACTCTGATCTTCCTCTAAAACAGGGATGGGTGACCTATGGTCTTCCAGATCATGTTAGACTCCAACCCCCATCAGCCCCTGCCAGCATGGCCAAAGATGAGGGAGATGGAACCCAATAACATCTCAAGGACCCCTCCTGCTCTAAATGCCACCTGCCAAAAAGCAAACATAAGTGCCAGACCTGCTTCGCTTCAATAACTGAACTGACTTGTGTGCCTTTGGTCCAGTCTTATCCTGTTAATGCAAGGCACAGTCCAATGTCCACATTTCTTCTAAGGTACTGAGGGTAGCATACTCAAGAGTTTCCCCACTTATTCCATCACAACAACCCTGCCAGGTAGGTTAGGCTGAAAGATAGTGATTGGCTCTGGTACACCTGGCCTAAGCAGGAATCTGAACCCATCTCTTACAGGTGGTAAGGTGCATCGTATTGACTCTCCGTATTTGATGTGTCTCACTGTTCATCTGAACATGTGGAGTCAGTTTCCATGGACAGGGGGCAGGAGTTCTCAAGTAAGTCCACATCCCCAGGTGTGTTGCTCCACACCTTCAGTCACTGGCCTTCCCTGCACTGAGCAGGGCAAGCTTATAGGTGGTTTCTACTCATGTTCCCTGGGCAGGGCTGGTTGCCACTGTCAGTGCCAAAGTGCTTGGCTGTGTGATTCCCTGGGCTGATTTGCGATCATTGTAATATCCGATCAGAGGGAACCAAGTGTGGTGCAGTGTTAGGAATGTTAGACTCGGGTTCAAATCCAACATAGCCATGGAGCTATGAATCAGCTGACCTTGGGCCACTCAGCCTCCTTCACAGGGTTCTTGTGAGGATAAAGCGGGAATATGGAGAACTGTGTATGCCACCTTGAGCTTCCAGGAGGAAAGAAGGGATCTAAATGTAATTTAATAAATTTGTGAAAAGTAAACTGGAGGACTGGCAAGAAGACATATTATCTTTGAGGGAGAGCACAAAGAGCTCAAAAAGCAGGGGAGAAGGTGTCCCTCAGCACAAATAGCATATCACAGCCCAAAAGAGCTTGTAGAATTTATTCATTTATTCCATTTCTATCTCTCCTGCATACAGGGTTCCCCCTCTCCTCACTTTATCCTCACAACAGCCCTGTGAGGTAGGATGAACTGAGAGACAGTGTCAGAACTGCATGCAGGAATATACAGGGCTGTGGTTTCTTCCTAGGTTCTTAATTCAGGAATGCAGTGTAGGCGTGCAAAGGTGTGACATAAATGTTTAAACAAACCCACACATGTATCACTATCATTTCCCTCTGGGAAATATCCGAGGTTATGCATCTAGTGAGTTTGTGGCTGAAGAATGATTCGATCCCGGGGAATTTCCATACCCACCACGCAAGCTAACATGCTTAAAAGGGTAAAGGGATCCCTGAACGTTAAGTCCAGTCACAGATGACTCTTGGGTTGCAGTGCTCATCTCGCTTTACTGGCCGAGGGAGCCGGCATTTGTCCGCAGACAGCTTCCGGGTCATGTGACCAGCATGATTAAGCCGCTTCTGGTGAAACCACAGCAGTGCACAGAAACACCATTTACCTTCCCCCTGGAGTGGTACCTATTTATCTACTTGCACTTTGACGTGCTTTCACCTGCTTTCAACTGCTAGGTTGGCAGGAGCTGGGACTAAGCAACGGGAGCTCACCCCGTCGCTGGGATTTGAACCGCTGACCTTCTGATCGGCAAGCCCTAGGCTCTGTGGTTTAGACCACAGCACCACCTGTGTCCCTAGCTAACATGCTTAGCTACTGCCTAAAACCAGCTCCATTGCCACCAAAAGTGTCTGGATCCCCCAGAACTGAGTAATGGCTCTGCATCCAAGGTCGGGAGCTAAAGAACAGAAGAAGAGCCAAATGAATCAGGTCAATGGCCCATCTAGTCTAGCATCCTGTTCTCACAGGAGCTAACCAGATGCCTATTGGAAGCCTGCAAGCAAGACCTGAGTAAAACAGAACTCTCCCCATTTGACCCCATGTTCTATTTATGACAGAGAGAGAACTGCCTATCCAATTTCCCTGTGCTATGCATAATTTTTATGCACCTTTATCATGTCCATTCTTACCTAAATTAAAAGGCACAAAATGTTGTAACTTTCCCCATAATTCATTGGGTGAAGTCCTGTGCTTCAAATGTATGGTTTGTACCCAGAGATGCCTGCTCTGAATCCCTAAATCCCTACTGAAACTTCTGGAGAAATGTGGTTAAGAGAGGACTGTGGACAAAGAAGGCAAATGGCCATATTTATTCAAGGACATCTATTTGAATTAATGTCTACTCATGCTAACTTGCTCTCAGTAACCTTGCCATAACAAGCCAGCTCAGGATAAATGCCAGCTAGCAATACACTCGCCAAGTCCAGCGCTAGTCGCTCACTTGTTCCATGGCTTCAATAACCTCACACACACTTCCTCAAGCATTATCCTCAATGAACTCATTGGGGAGGACTTCCTTCAGAGTCAACCTCCAGAGACTCCAACTGTAAATCATTCCCTACCAAGTCTTTTGCTTGCAGCAAACCCAGAAGCCATTGCTATTGCTGTGACTTTGCTTTTCCTCACCGCACTCCCTTGGGGAAGTGTGGGCTTGTTGTTTTTTGCCCTCCTTCCAGAGAGAACTGGAATGGGCAGCCAGCAGCAGGTCTGGTGGGGAGGGCTCATCTTTGGGGTGCAGACAGTTCTGGATCCAAGCCCCCTTTATTGCTCCTTTCCCCCCCTCCAAAACTCAGTCCTTTGTCTCTGTTTGCTTCCCTTCATCCTGCCCTTCCTCAATTTGCAAATGAATTTCAGCCTTGAAGGCCACATTCCTGCATATCAGATTAAGGGATGTGAGAACGAAAATACCTCCTTGCATACAGGCAACACACACAAACACACACACACACTTGTCACTGGTTGCTGAAATCCCTCTCCCAAGAAGGAATAAGGATTGTTTTTTTGGACAGGCCCCAGCAATATCAATCTACACCAACCTGGGCCAACCTGGCTTCCTCCATCCATCTTTCAGGCTGGGGCTAATATGAGTGGCAGCCCAAAGCATCTGAGGGTGCCAGGCTGCTAAAGGCTGATCTATGCAACCTCAGTCCTCACATATTTGGGAGCGAGCCTCATGGATCACAGAGGGTCTTACTTTTGGGTCAGTGTGCCTGGAGTTAGAATGCACAATGTCTAAACTTCATTCTACGTGGGGCTACCTTTGAAGGTGACTCACAAACTGCAATTAATCCAGAATGCGGCACCTAGACTGGTGACTGGGAGTGGCCGCTGAGACATTATAACACCGGTCCTGAAAGATCTTCATTGGCTCCCAGTACGTTTCCAAGCACAATTCAAAGTCTTGGTGCTGACCTTTAAAGCCTTAAACGGCCTTGGTCCTGTATACCTGAAGGAGCGTCTCCACCCCCATCATCCAACCCGGACACTGAGGTCCAGCTCCGAGAACCTTCTGGCGGTTCCCTTGCTGCGAGAAGTGAGGTTACAGGGAACCAGGCAGAAGGCCTTCTCGGTAGTGGTGCCTGCCCTGTGGAACACCCTCCCATCAGATGTCAAGGCAATAAACAACTACAGTGGACGCTCGGATTGCGAACGTGATCCGTGCGGGATCACGCAACCCGCAGCTTTCGCAACCTGAAAAAACGCAACCTGAAGCGGCTGTAACCCGAGGTATGACTGCATTTTACTTTTAAAAGACAACTGAAGGCGGCCCTGTTTAGGGAAGTTTTTTTATGTCTGACGCTGTGTTGTTTTTAATATTCATCCCTCCAAGCAGTTCCAGGCAGCATACATAATTCCCCCCCCCAAAAAAATTTATTCTCACAGCAGCCCTATGAGGGAGACTAGGGTTAGAAACAATGACTGGCCCAAGGTCACCCAGTGAGCTTCATGGCTGAGTGGGGATTTGAACCCTGATCTCCCAAGTCCTAGTCTAAGATTCCATCTACTACACTACACTAGCTCTCAACAGGGAAAGGGCCATAGCTCAGTGGTAGGAGATCTGCCTTGCATGTAGAAGATCTCAGGTTCAACCCCCAGCATCTCCAGGTAGATATCAGGTTTGGCATTCAGGTCTCTCAAATCCAGACTCACAGTTCTCATTTCAGTAGCTTACATTTGCTCTCACCAACAACTGTAATTTGAAGAATTTTGGGTGCTGTCTTTCCAAGCGACTAATGTAACAACCATCCTCGTAAGAGTTAAAGGGGAGACCTAAGAACCTTTAAACTTCCCAGTATGGTATAAGAAACAGAGCATTTTTTTTACTATTGAGGACTGCATTCCCTTGGGGGTTATCTAGTGGGTTCAACTCCCCACTCAGCCATGAAGCTCAGTGGACCTTGGACCACAGGGACACATCCTTGCTGAGGATGGTCTTCATCTCCAATAAGCATCAGCAATGAGGCTCAATAATGAAAAACACACACATACCAAAAAATAAAAATAAAAATGCTTTCCCCAGCAAATATTGAAATGCTAGTTGGTTAGAAAACAAGACTGAATTTGGGGTCATGTGTTTCTTTTGGCGTTGGCTGAAGTCATTTCACATGCTGAGGAAGAAAACAAAGCCCAGAGATGATTGGATTTGGGCTGGGTGTGAGTCATCTTTGCCTAGATGGTGATAGCATTTACACAAAGGGTGAGTGATAAGGACTGAGTCACTCCATGGAGCATTTGAGGTGCCACCCTTGGCCAATAGCTTAAGTAATGATCTATCAACACAAAGCTCAGGAAATCCCCAGGGAATCTGCCCATCCCATCCAGGCTACCAAAATAATGGATCTCTGGAGTTTTGGAAAGAGGGGGTCTAGACGAGGATAACTGCATCTAAGCACTGTGAAAATAAATGGTGGTTTGAATATAATGTGGCTCAGTCAGTGCAAGGCCAATGTCTCTCAGCATCTTGGTAAGAATACCCACATACAACCCAATACATTTCCTGGCTATTGGAGACAGAGAAACCTATAAGAGACATTGGCGGGCCAGGCTTCTGACCCAAACTTTGTATCTTGCACTACAGAGGAACGGACAGGTGAATGGGGATCAGGGATCTGATCCTTTCCACGCCCCCGCCCCCCAACAGTTGGGACTACCAAGATGTATATGAAATTGAAATACGGTACTTTATTGTCAGTTGTACAACTTGTATACAGTGGGATTACACGCCCCCCCCCTCAGCTCTCTTAGTCTTAATTCCCCTCGTTTACTGAGGCACACCCACCAAACCCAAAAGTCAATTGCCCTGTTGTTATCTTTTCATTCAGCAGCCTAACAGCCCATGGATAGAAGCTGTTCTTTACCCTGTTGGGTAAAGAATCATGCTTCTATATCTTCTGCCTGAGGGCAGGAGATCAAGAAAGTGCCGGCCAGGGTGTGAATCATCCCTGAGGGTGTGAATCATCCCTGAGAATTTTCCTCACTCTCCTGAGGCACCGTTCTTCCCCTATTTCATCCAGCGGATTCATGGGACAGCCCATAATATTCTCGTGCTGTATTCTGTAGGCACTTCCTATCAGTTGATGTCAAACCAGCATACCACACTGTGATGCAGTATGAAAGGACACTTTCTATTGTGGACCGCTGGAAGGAGATCATCAAATGTTGATTAACATCGTTCTTTCGCAATACTCTGAGGAAATGGAGTCTCTGTTGGGCTTTCTTAACCACCTGGGTTGTATTGATTTTTCAAGTAAGGTCTTCACTGGGATAAACTCCTAAGATTTTAAAGGAAGAGACTCTCTCCACACAGCCCTCCCTGATGTACAGCGGGGCTAGTTCTCATCTCTTCCTCCGAAATTCCAACACTGTCTCTTTTGTCTTGCTGATATTAAGGTGCAAGTTGTTCCCTAGGCACCATGTAGATATTTTTGGGACCTCCCCTCTATAGGCTGATTCGTCTCCACCTGTTATTAAGCCCATTATGGTGGTGTCATCTGCAAACTTAATAATTGCAGTAGACGAGTCAGATGATACACAATCATATGTATACAATGAATACAGGTAGGGACTTAGCACACATCCCTGTGGTGTGCCAGTGCTGATTTTTAAGGAATTAGATCTTACATGTCCATTCCTCACTGTTTGTGTCCGATCTATCAGAAAGTCTTTAATCCAGTCACAGATGGTAGAAGAAAGCAAATGTGGAGCAAATGTGGTGGAAATAAATCCAGACACCATGGATTTTGCAGGATTGAGAGTTTTGGCAAGAACAGCATTTCTCAACATTAAAAAACTACCTGCTATTTGTTTCATGCCCATCTTCTGTGAGAAGCAATCTGCATGGAGCCCCCAAATGGTCTCCCTCTGAGTCCTGCCCAGGCCCAGACCTGCTTAGGACCTGCTTCCATGGAGGATAACACACTTTAGTAGTAGTAATGGCTATTTTGTCTTCTGCCTCCACTATCAGAAGCTACATAACTCAGTATGCAAGGATTCGCAGTCAGGAGACCACTGTTGCACCCATGTCCTACTTGCATGCTTCCAGTGGGAACTGGTTGGCCGCTGTGAGAACAGAATATTGGACAAGGTGGACCATTGGCCCAATCTAGAATGACTATTTTTTCTGTTTGTAAGTTCTTATATGCCTTTAGCCCATGCCTAGGCTGTACTCTCTAAATTCTACCTCCTGGGACAACATCATCACCCCATTCTTATGCCACATGAAGTTCGCCCAGACAACAATATGCATTCCGCTCCTGCAGGAGGAAAACAGTAGAGCTTGATGTTTTCCTGAGAGTTTTCAGCTGGTGTGGTATAGTATGTAAGAGCGTTAGGCTAGGATCTAGGAAACCTGGGTTCAAATCCCTGCTCAGGCATGGTTCTCACTGGGTGGCCTTGGCCCAGTCAATGTCTCTCAGCTAAACCTACCTCACCTTGAGCGGTTCGAATCCAAGTGATGGGGTGAGCTCCCATTGCTCTGTCCCAGCTCCTGCCAACCCAGCAGTTCAAAAGCCCGCCAGCGCAAGAAGATAAATAGGTACCGCTGTGGCGGGAAGGTAAACGGCATTTCTGTGTGCTCTGGTTTCCGTCACGGTGTTCTGTTACGCCACATTCTGGCCACATGACCCAGAAAGCTGTCTGCAGGCAAACACTGGCTCCCTCAGCCTGAAAGCAAGATGCACGCCACAACCCCATAGTCACCTTTGACTGGACTTTACCATCCAGGGGTCCTTTACCTTGGAGCAAATGTTGGGTGTAAATGAATGAATTAAATAAAATAGAGAAGACCATTTAGATGGCAGGGCACTTCACCTCCAACTGATACCTCAAAAAGCAAGTTGTGTTGCTCCAGCCTCCACTCCCACACATCTCAGGGGTCACCCAATACTTTCCAACCCCTAGAGAACCCTGTGTATAATTACATTCCCCACCCATCTTTCCTCCATGGAGCTCAAGGCAACACGTAAGATTCTCCCCACCCCATTATTAAACCTCACAACAACCCTGTGAAGTAGGTTAAGCTGAGGCATTGTCTTGCCCGAGGCCATCTAGTGAACCCAGGTTTCCTGAGTCCTTGTCTGACACTCTAATCAGAACACAACACTGGTTCTCTTGAAGCATATCTGACGAGACGAGCCAACGACCCCAGAAGGAATTGCTTCCATCTCAGTAATGGGCGACTTTAAGTCGGAATGGTACATTTTCATCCATCCAACTGAAATGGAGTGGATGGAGGGCTCATCTGGGAATCTCCAGTTTGAGGGCAGAATGAATTCAATTCACAAACCCAAGCACCGCACAGCAAACACTGGTGGCAACATGAAAAGGTCCCGCCACTGAACTTGTGTGTGGGATATGCTGGATCAGGCCAGTGGCCCATCTATTCCAGCATCCTGTTTCCACAGCAGCCAACCAGATCCCTTGGGAAACCCGCAAGCAGGACCTGAGTACAATAGCCCTATCTACTCCAGAGGTTTCCAACAATTGGTATTCCAAAGCATTGCTGTCTCTGACTGTGGAAGCAGAGTGTGGAATCATGTCTTGTAGCCATTGATAACCTTCTCCTCCATGAATTTGTCCAATTCTCTCTCTCTCTCTCTCTCTCTCTCTTTCTCTCTATTTGATTTTATTAATTTTCCAGAAAAGGGATATAAGAATGACATAACATTATCAAAATAATTGGTCCCCCCCACATCTCCCCTAGAAGGCTAATACAGCAAATTTCCCCATAAATATACAAACTATATTTGCAGTTGTTGGGTGCCACTCATTAAAAATTGTCAATAAACCTAGGCATGGATTGCATTGTACACCCCGATTCATAATTTTGCATATTTCTGTAAATACCCTTTTTAAAAATAGCTGTACCAATATCCAATACTCTCTTAAAGCCCTCTCTCTCTCTCTCTCTCTCTCTCTCTCTGTGTGTGTGTGTGTGTGTGATAGTTATGGAAGGCTTTGCAATTAAATATATGCTTTCCACTCCAGGGCCGGAAACACAGTGAAGCATTAAAAATACACTTTTGGTTTCAGCCACCCATGCAATCTCATGTTGTGTCCAAACTTTTTTCAAAGAGGGCAGATTTGATGAAGGGCTGTGAGGGCCAACCAAAGTTGTTAACCTTTTTTTTAGGATTGAAGTTGTTGAGCTTTTTTATGATTTTACCCCAAAGTTGTTGAGCTTCTTTTAGGATTGAAATTGCTGAGGTTTAGGATTTTACCCCAGGAAATAAACTGCCACAGGGGCCGATTAAACCGACCGGCGGCCCGGATTAGACCCCCGAAACGGACTTTGGACATGCCTGTCAGAGATCAACCATGGTTGCCCATGAAAACATGATGAGAACCATCTTGACAGTAGGCTTGGCAAAGCCTCAATTATCTGAGATTAACCTCCTGCCTGTATTGCAGGAGGTGAGCTTGAACGTGCTGAAACAGCTATTCTGGGGAATTAAAAATGATAGAATACACAGAGTTAGCACATTTAACTAGTAAAATAAGAGTATAAGAGGTTCAAGTATATAAAGAGGAATGGGAAAACTTTGTGGAGTATCTGGGAAATAACTGTAAACTATTCTGTAAACTATGCACCATGTTGAGGCAGAGAACTTGTGGCCCTTCAGATCTTTGGCTCCAATTCCCACCATGCATGGATGGCGATCAAGGATGATGGAAGCTGTAGTCCAACAAAAGCAGCAGGGCCACATGTTCCCCATCACAACACTATCTGGACTGTGTCTGCAATGGCACACTTACCAAGCTATAGACCAGGGATTGGGGAACCTGTGGCCCTCCAGGCCAGGTGTTGTTGGGCTTCAGCTCCCATCATCCCTGACCATTGGCCATTCTAGCTGGGGCTGATGGGAGTTGGAGTCCAGCAGTAGCCAGAAGAAGTCCATGGGTTCCCCATGTTGAAGGAAGACATAAGAAAAATAGAAACCTACAGTCTAGATGGAAAGACTCCAGGAAGCCACTAGGCATGATCTGGCGGATCACAAGTTTGGCCTAAGGAAGCTGGAAAGGAGGATTTTTGGCTTCTAGAGAAGGTAGTAACAGAAACTCTTGGAAAGGAGCAGACTTGGAGAACTTCTCTTTGGCCTTAGGTTCATTTCCCTATCAATTGAAAGTTGATTATGGAGTGTCTTTGCAAGTCAACCTTGGCTCCAGGCTTCTGAAACAGTTCCAGGAAGATGCTTATGATGGGTGGGGGATGTTGAGATAGTTGGTGGCAGGACACTTAATCTTCCCATCACAAAGCCTCTCTGTTTGAACTTTCATTCAAATGCAGAGCTATCCTCCCCCACCCCAACCCCCTATGGGCCAAAGATTTCCTGCCTGTGCCCTCCTCTCAAGACTCTTCCCAAAAACTATTGATATGCAGGAATCTTCAACTCCCCCCCCCCCAGCCCTTGCTGTAAGCCATCAGCAGCCAGTAGAATGGGAAGCTTGATTCTGGTGGCCAGGATTCCACCCCCATCCACCCCACCTTCTCTGTTAACCACTTCAGTTCTGGAGCAAGATTCCAGAAGACTAAACTAAACTAAAATAAAGTAACTCTTGTTTTCAGCCAGATTTGTCCCCAATTAGCACATCTTCTTTCATTGCTATGGATTTAATGGAAAGGGTGCATATATTTGTGTGTGTGTTTATGAAGGATGATTTTATAAAGAATTTATTATAAAAGTCCCATAGAGTTCAATCAACAGAGATTTCTATAGTAAATACTGTGGCCCAAAGTTATGCTTAAACACCATTAACTTAAAATGCATTATAAGATTACTCAAATTCCCCCCTCAATAAGTATTTCTTTTCCCTTTTCCCCATTTTGCTTTATTTCACGTGTCTGTATTGGTGTGTGAGAGAGGTTTGTTAGGCTCACCAATTTTGCTGTTTTCCCCAATTTGCTTAAGCAGTTTTATAGATTTCCATTTATATTTTGCAAATAAGAAACATAAGGAAAGAGCAAGAATAAATGGCCTATATAAGCCTGTATTTACTATAGAAACTTAATTTTTAAAAATGCATTTCTTACTACCTCTGCATTTGGACATCTGATCAATTCAATATTTTAGATGCCGCTGTGAAAAACACTCAACGTACATCAAAACACTTAGATGCCTTTGGGGGTGTTTTTTTAATATGTTGTGCGACACTCTGAATATTTATTTTTAACAATGGAAGCATAGGATATAAATCCTCTTAAATAAATAAGAAATACTTGCTCGCTCCCCCGCCCCGTCCCTTAGAATTAAAAGACATGCTGTTAATGTGTAAGGGAGTATGAAGAAGAGAATCTACCCAAATATTCCTGGTTTAGGGAATTAATTCTGAATCCTTGATCTTCCATTATCACTCTAATGCTGATTTCCAAAGGATATTCAGAGATTACTGGATTACTCAGAAGCAGCTAAATCTGCCAAAGCAATAAATAATAGTGGAGGGGTCAATAATTTCCAGGGATAATTACCAGCAGTAGACTAATACTGTATGGGTTTTCAATCTTTCTTCCTCTCTTTTCTTCTATTTTCTTTTTTTGCTGCAATCCTATACTCAGGTTCCTGGAAGCAAGTCTCATTTAACTCAATGTGACTTATTTCTGACAGAGTAGATATTTATACAAGATTGTGCCAATAGAAATTGACTAGGGACATCAACAATAATAAGACTGAGCATTTTAGACTGCTGGAAGTTATTCAGAATCATTGTATTGTGGCCCTTATACCCGTCAAATTAGGTCAGCATTAATTACCTGCATATTTTGGATTTTAAGCTGCTCTGTTTTCTTCTGAGGAAGTGCAAAATATACCTGTTTATGCTTTTATGGTGAACAACATTGCACCCTGTACACACACCTCGAAATCAACTGTTTAACTTACTTAAAACAGATTGGAATGGAAAGGGACGGAAATGCTTCACAAATATTTAGTATGCATGTGAAAATTCTCAGAATCTTACATTTCAAATTGTTATGCACAGTGCTTTTTTCAGGGGTATTTTTCAAGAGTATGCAGTCCCAGCACTTCTTTTTGTTGTTGTTGTTAAAAAGTGTGTCACAACTTCATGGTGAGTAGGTATGCTTGTATTTAAAAATACAAAACATTTTTTAAAATAAAATAATAATTGTGGGGTGGGGTGTAGCGGTGAGAATGGTAGATTAATACTGGGGAGAGTTGGGTTCAAATCCCCACTCTGACATGAAGTTACGAGGGTGACCTGGGGATACCCACTATCTCTCAGCCTAACCTACCTCACAGGGATGTTGTGAAAGTAAAATGGGGAGGGGGAAGTCATGGATGCTGCACTGAGCACATCTAGTCTTCCTGAGACAGCAGGGATAACAGTGGCCAGCTTCAGTGATGAATTGCTCTGGGGCTAGTTAATAATAATTCTGGGTTATTATTAAATTGCAATTTTGACTGTTCAGTGTGCTCACTACCTTAAGTCTTATTAACTGTAAGCAAGATCAATTTGATTGTCCTTGAAGAGAGGATGTGGGATTGAGGCTAAGAAATTGGGGGGGGGGGGCTGGGGCTGGCTAAGACCACCTGTTTTGTCCATGTCAGAGGGAAATTTTCAGCTGGAGATTTTGAGATTTCCTTGCTCAGATCATGCTGGCTTTTAGTGCTACTGCCAACATGTTGGGCTAGGACTAGGCTTAAATCCTGATGCTATACAGCTCCCAGGGTAACCTCATAAAATTGGCTGCTGTGCCAAACCCTAAATTGTTATACTCTGATATGTTACAAATTAAAACAAATCTGGCACCAGCTTTCATAGCTAAGGGCCTATATCATCAGTTGCATGAAGCATATAGAGATTGATGAAGCTATACATGCACAAATATTATATACTTTGCTAGTCATCATGTGAAGTCTATAGATGGTTGGCCTTATAAAACCATATGTACATATATATAACGCATATATACATTGTTATTTATCCTGCGAAATCTGTTGATCATGTGAAGCCTGCATATTATTTGGCTTTTAAAAACGGATTCCATTTTTGGTTTTACATGTTTGTTAACCAACCCTGAGAAGAAAAACGTGTGTGTGTAGAGTGGGACAAAAATCTCTTAACAAAATTAAATAAAGTGTGCACATAAGAGAGGAATCACATAAAGTCGGGAGGGAGGAAAATGGTTTTGGAAGGTTAAAATGGAAGGAATAAAATGGATGAGCCCTCCAGCGTGAATAGACCATACAAGCCTGTAGGTTTTCTTTCCAACGTCCTTCCTTCCTCCCAATACTTTGGCATTTTCAATTGATTCAAAATAATTGGCTTTAGCATGATGATCACCTCAACTTCTTTAAAACAAAGGGACTCTTCTCACTCCCCAGGGCTTAAGGAAAGGCTGGCCCATTGGAATGGGATGGGCGGGAATCTGCATGCCTGAGGCTCTCCTCTCTTACCCACCTTCCTGGGTGTGGGGGTGATGGCTTGGCCCATTGTCTCCAGCAAAGGCTTGCGCTATCTACCCTCCATCACCCGCTTGATTGTTTCACCTCTCTACCCCACCCATTCCTTGATCCATTCACCAGGCAAGGGCTTGGTCAGGGAAAGGTGGGAGGGGAAGGGGACCCCAGCTCTTGAACTTGATTGGAGGAAGATAGCCAATGGAGGGAAGTGGCGAGCCAATGGCACCCTCGAGGCTGCAGGCTTTATAAAGGGCGCCCCTCGAGTGGGACAGCACATCTCTGGACCCCAGGAGCAGAGACCATCACGGAAGATGGCACGGCTGGTGAGCATTGGAGGGAAAGGGCTCGGGGCGCTGGTGGGCTTGGGAAGACCTCTCCCAGACCATGCTTTGGATCTTGGGACGGCCAAGGGGAGATCTCTTGATCTGCCCGGGAGGTTTAAATTCTTGGGATTCTTTTGGCTCTGTTCGTGGAAATTTGAAGGACGGGCCGGACTTTTTTTTTTTGTGTTCCCCGAACGTGAAACCTTTCAGGTTGGTCTCTTTACCTTCAAAATTGTATTATTATTTTTTTGCGGCTTCCGGGAGGTGGGATGCAGAAATTTGTACCCTGTATATAGCTTGCAGACGTAGGAGCTGGGGGGCTTTAAACCGCTTAATGACACTTGGAGGGGAAATGGTCGTTTCTTAACTGGTTGTATTTTTAAGCATTACACAGCAAAAACCTCTCTACCCAACCCTCAATGTTTTTGTTTGGTAAATATGAGGGAGGGGATAACTGGGTGGGGGGTTTTCATATGGGGACTGGGGAGGCGTATTCATTTGGTTTGGGGAAGCTTTGCAAGAGTCTTGTCTTCCCAGAAGACTGGCAACTTAATACGTAATTTTCCACAATCGAGGCCACGTGTTTGAGATGGTCAAAAACTGGAAGTTTTGAGTTGTGGGGATCCACTAGACGGGAGGAGGAAGTTGGGTCTCCTTTTCTTTGGTGTTGGTTTGGCATCCTTTCTGCAGCTGGGGTGAAGGATCTCTTTGGCATTTCGCGGGGGTTTTTTTTGGGGGGGGGGTTGGGTCGGGACTGCATCCTGGAGCCACGAGGGTTGGATCCGAGCACGCTTTCTCCGCTGCCTAGACGCCGCCAATACGATAGCACTGCCTTGTGATTTTAAAACTGAGAAAGTGCTTCATTATATTGGCAACGTCTTGGTCAGGTTTTCGCTTAAAATTTCTTCACTTGGTCAAATGCCCAACCAGGTAACACTGCTCTGGCTGCCGTCCATTAAACTACCAGGGTGGTGGTTGAACTGTTGGTGCCTCTAGCGGTAGCAATCGGATTAGCCAGTTTCGCTCCGCTTTTGTCAACCTAGTGCAAATCTCTTGTTTATTTTTAATGCTTTTAGCATTTCTCGTGTTTTGAGCAGCTTGTGGTTATTCTTGTGTTCTTCATAGGTCAAGGTACCTTTTCCCGTGCTGTTCGGTATCCGCTGTGCAGAGTTTAAACCCGGATCAGCTGTTTGCGCATCCCATCGCGACCGCAAAGAGGAGATCCCGAGTTCATCCCGAGCATTTTTTATGAAGGGCTGCAAACTTTTCCCCATTCCCACAGATCTGGAAACTGAGGGCCTTCTGAACTCCACGCAGACAGTGGCACTTTCTTGTTTATATTCAGAGTCAATTAAGTGCTATATTGTTTGTGTGGAGTTCAGGCCTGACTGAGCTACAAACTACAAGCTACAGAAACTTTTAACAACGATTTCTTCTTGTTCTTTAACTTCTGTAACTTGAATCGATCTTTCCCTAATCTTAAATCTTGTGATTTTTAGGAGTCCCTTCCTGCCTTCCAGATCTTTAACACTTTTTCTTGCTATTTTACAGGGAATATAAGCAAAGCCTGCACTTCCTCATCACCTGGAACAAAGTCAAACCTTCTTTGACCAGACTAGGATTATTTATCTTCTATGTATCCTAGCAGGATGATCTTTGAGCCAACCCTTACTGAACCTTGCCCAGGCACTGGCACTTTCTGTTGCATTAGACCAGGAAAGTGCTTCATTGTTTGGGTGAGGTTCTGGCTCTAGTTCACTCTTCAGAGACCTTGTCCATTGGTATATTCAGCTTTTTGTGTCCTCTTTTTGCAAGTCTTCCCTGCCAAAGGTGTGACTCCTTTCTCCTCCATAGGCTACTTCACCTCTGAGCACTTCTGTAGCCTGTACTCATAAGTGCTCCTTGATGAAGTGGCTTCTAGGTGGTCCTGCACCAAAAAGGATTAATCTCTGACCAGATGCTGCTCAAACATTAGCACTCTACTGTTGTGGCAATATGGGGTAAGTGCTACATTGTTTGGGTAGTTTCCAGTCAGAATTTGCAACAAGTGTTTTCCATAGTGTTTTCCCTATTTTCCCTAACATAATGTCACAATGTATGGTTGCATAAATTTTGTTTAAACTAAAGCAAAAGGTCTGGAGAACCGTGAATTAAACAAAACTTGATACATTCCCTAGTCATCTTGCTTTTTTAAGCTTGCAAAAAAACCCCTAACCCTCCCCTGCAATCTTTCCCTTTAACTAACCGACTTTATAACATTGTTGCTGTACACCTGTATTGTAGCTACTGCATGAAACTACTAAAAGCTGTTTAAATTAATAAAAACTGTGCTCTAATGAATTGTAATGTGACTTTTGTGGTTTTGTCAAATAGTTTGCCATGCCTGGTGAATAGCTCAATAGACCCATTTCTTGGTCTCAACACTTGGGAGCCACATTAGGTCAAACCACATTAACTGTAAAACCTCAGTTGCATTTTGCACATAAACTAGATGTTTCCATCCTTTGGTTTAATTCTCTTTTCCACACTCCCATACTTTTTCCTCCCTTAGGTGTTCTATCTATACACACTCATGTTGCACCATAACTAATGCTAGCCTTTTAAAACACCCAAATATTGCATGCTACACTAGTACAATTAAATTATTCAGTACTAGTTGGCTGCAGTGTCTTGTAGCCATAAGTGGCAATAAGATTGTCTTCCATAAAAAGCCAATTCTGGATCCACACATCCTTCCACAGTGGGGACATTGGTTTCTGGGACATTGGTTTCTGGGTGAGAGTTGATCACTGGATTTGCCAAGCCTTATCACTTTCAAGGGATCTGCTGCCCCTTATATTTGGGAAAACACATGCAAGTATTGTGTAGTTCAAATTTCCATCCAACCATGAAATTAAATAGATGACTTTCATCCATTCACTCTTAACTTTCCCAGCTTATTACAAGATGTAAAGTAGCCCATGTTGGTCACTTTGAGGTCCTTTGAGGAAAAGTTGAGATACCTCAACCTGCAAATCCTGTTGTCCTTATATAGAATATAGATCTTTCCAATAACTTAACAACAACAAATGTACATGCATGAACCACCACCAGCCAGTGACCTATTTTCTCAATCTTGTAATGAAAAACAGTGAGGCTATATAAAGTCAAAATAAAAAAAATCCTTCCAGTAGCACCTTTAAGACCAACTAAGTTAGTTTTTTATTAACTAAGTTAGTTTTTTATTTTGACTATGGCAGACCAACACGGCTACCTATCTGTAGCTATATAAAGTGTTATTCACATTGGGGCACATTTTACATCTTCCAGGGCAAATATGGATTTTCACAATTTGCTTTTTGGGAATTTAATTATTGAGGCAATTGTGGGATTTAATACTGTATTTTATCTAATGATGGAGCCACAACGTGTGCACCCCTGCAGTGGCTCCTGAAAATGGGAAGTAATTGGTCAAGAAACAACATGCATATTGGGAGAGGTACATAGAGGTCAAAGACACCAAAATAAAGCTGGAGGGGTGTGGAATTAGCCATCATGGGCAATATTGTTTGTGCAATAGGCTCAGAACCTCAATCCTTATAAAAGGATTTATCTTCCAGCTTTATCTTCTGAGAAACTCTAGGTGCTGTACATGGTTCTCCCATTATTTCCTCAACAACCCTTTAAGGTAAGGAGATTGTTGCTGGCCCAAGTCAGTGCTTCCCCCCCAAGGGTATGCAGTCAGCTATTTTTCTGGAAGATAGTTGGGATTTGAACCCTGCGCTCCCAAAGGTTACATTATGTAAAGGTTTAGCTGCTAAAACTGGCCAAAGGCCCAGCAACCTGTTCTCAAGGTGGCCCCAGGAAACCCACAAGTAGAACATGAGCTCATGGCCAAGCAGCTGGTACCTTTCACAGCAAGGGGTTGGACTGGATGACTTACATCCTTTCCAACTCTGCTACTATCACATCACTTTGTTAAATGACTCCAGATTCTTATTTTCTCAACACAGTGTATGATGGTATATGCCTCTATAATGTTTTATTTGCCCCTTTTATTAATAAAAGGGGGGGGGGAACAACCCAAATTGTGGGAATTATCCAAACCCCCCCCCCATTAACAGTGGCCATATGCCTGTGAAACTGATGCATGCATCTTCCTCAGTGGTTCTCAGACTGCATTATGGAGAAGCCTGGGGCCTTGGAAGCTTATCAGGGATTCCTCAATGGGTTAAGTGGTTGTGTTTGACAGATGCTTCCCCAGGAACAACTGGCCACCACTTTTTGCAATGCAATGTGGTGTAGTGGGCAGAGTCTCAGTCAGGATTCAAATCCCCACTCAGACATGAAGCCCTTGTTCCAGCCACTATGGCAGCGTAAACACAAGAATTCTGGGAGCTGTAGTTAAGGGTTCTGAGAATTCTAGCTGTGTGAAAAGGAAATTACCGTTCCCATGATTATTTTTTTTGGTGTGAGGAGTGGAGGATGTGCTTAAAATGTATGGTGTGTACACAGCTCATCTCTTAGCAGACCATACCTCACAGGGTTGTTGCAAGGAAAAAGTGGAGAGGGAGAAGAACATGTATGTAATAATAAAAATAAATGTAAGAATAAACACAAATGTAAGTAAAATGTAAGAATTCTCCTATGTTCCTTGTTTAAACTGGGGGTATACTAGGGCCTTTTCTGCAGTGGCTCCCCATTTGTGGAATGCTCTCCCCAGGGAGGTTTGGTTGGCACCTTCATAAAACGTTTTTAGGCTTTCAAATGTTCTGTGGAAGGTGGCTTATTTGTTCCCGTTCTTATTATTGTATATTTTGTGTTTTTTATATTGTAAGTTTATGTTGAGAACCATCCTGAGTTCTATCGGTATAGAGTGGCATACAAATTTAATTAACAAAATAAACAACCAACTTGTCCTTGCAGGAATCTTGTTTGCCATTACTGACCTTTAAACTGAGGAAGCCCCGATAAGGTCCTGAGGGACCTCTTGGAATACAGTTTGAAAACGGAGGCATCATAGATCCCAACGCGTCCCCTCACATGAGCTGCAATACACGGTACCTCAAATCACAACGAGTCTGAAGAAATATTTTTATAGCACAAGATTTGGTTCTCATTGTCCAAGTTACAATCACTCTCCCCACTGCAGGGCCCAGCCGAGAGCTTTAAAAGAGTTTATTCATGCAGCACTATTTAGCTCCAGGAAGGCAGTAGTCCCAGGGCGCAAGCCACACATCCGGCGCCCAGCCCTTCCACAGCCGCCTTTCTGTCCTCCTTGTTATTCTCTCACAGAATGCATCCTTTCAACCAGGCAGACAAATCAAGGCCTTCGCAATTTTCCCTCCAACCCATCCTGAGTGAGAGAAAGAAAGGGAATCTCATTAAAGAGAAATTCACTGATAAACTCAATAAATATGGAATGTAAATTTACAGGATAGCTTCTGCTGTACAAGTCCCAAAGAAACAGACAGGAAGAGTATAACCTGTGCTTGGAAAAAACTCATTCAAATTAACTAATGCACTGAATAAATTCAAAAACCTCTGGATCACACTTGAGAGTAGGTCCTATAATTTCCAGGTGAGCTAAATGGTGGAAATGAGGACAATTTTTAATTCAATTCAATCTGTGTTTGATTGTGACCATTGCATTTACAATTTTAAGCTATCTGAAAAGTGATGCTGCTGCAGACCCTACAAGTGTCCCTATTTTCCAGGGACACCCCTGATTTAGAGAAGCTGTCCCAGTTTCTGATATGATCCTGAAATACCCTATTTTTCCTTAGGATGTCCCTATTTTCATTGGAGAAATGTTGGAGGGTATGGAGTTATCCAACCCCCAAGCCATCTAAATGTAATCCTGTATAGGGAAGGGTTTTTTTGGTTAATGTTTAATGTTCTCTTATGTTTTTATATATATTGGAATCTGTTCAGAGTGGCTGGGGCAACCCAAGTAAGATGTGTGGGGTATAAATAGTAAAATTATCCTTATGGAATGAGATGTCCCTATTTTCATCGGATAAATGTTGGAGGCTATGCTGCAGTTTAAGATTAAAGCTCATGATTGTTGCAAAGAAGAAATGAAACAAGTGTTCACATTATACTGGGGATGGTGGGGTTTTGAAAAAATGTTTCTTAGTCTTCTTAAGTGGGGCGCAGGTGGCGCTGTGGGTTAAACCACAGAGCCTAGGACTTGCCGATCAGAAGGTCGGTGGTTCGAATCCCTGTGACGGGGTGAGCCCCCGTTGCTTGGTCCCTGCTCCTGCCAACCTAGCAGTTCAAAAGCACGTCAAAGTGCAAGTAGATAAATAGGTACCGCTCCGGCGGGAAGGTAAACGGCGTTTCCGTGTGCTACTCTGGTTCGCCAGAAGCGGCTTAGTCATGCTGGCCACATGACCTGGAAGCTGTACACCAGCTCCCTCGGCCAGTAAAGGGAGATGAGCGCCGCAACCCCAGAGTCGGCCACGACTGGATCTAATGGTCAGGGGTCCCTTTACCTTTACCTAGTCTCCTTAAGCAGATTTTATACTTTAGCAATTTAAAATTCTGAAGACTAGGGGGAAATGCTAAGAACCACGAGAATGAATTGTGAACTGAGCTGTGAAGTGAACTGGAACAGAGTTAGTTGCTTTCTGGAGGGGTGAATTGGAACAAAGTCCTTTTTAAAATGAACTTTCCAAGCCCTGAGCATAACTCCGTCTTCACCAACCGGATGATTTGGACTACAACTGCCATCAGCCCCTGCGTCATATGCCTGTCCCAGATGGGGCTCATGGGAACTGTAATCCAATACATCTGGATGGCATCAGACTGGCAAGGGCCACCATAACCAGACAACTAGCTTCTGCACAGCTGCAGAGACATAATGGTCCACTGGAATCTGAATGGTCAAGGAATCTATAATGTCAGGCCTACAATATGATTCTTCTACAGGCCGTAGCTCCATGGTAGAGCATCTGGTTTGTTTTGCAGAAGGTCCTGAGTTCAGTCCCCAGGAGCATCTTCAGATAGGGCTGGGAGAGACCACCTGAAACCTTGGAGAGCCACTGCCAGTCAGTCTAGGCACAATTGAGAGGGACATGCCAATGATCTGACTCAGTATGGCAGCTTCTATCTTCTATGAGCCTGTGATAAACTCTTTAGGCTGGGGTAGTTGGCAGGGGTCTGATAGAGTTTGGAGTCCACCACCATGGGCAGCCAGTGTGGTGTAATAGTCAGGGTGCCTGACTAGGATGTGGGAGACCAGGGTCCAAATCTCTACTCAGCCATGAAATTCACTGGGTGATGAGCGTCAGCCCTACAACATCTGTAGGGCCACAGCTTCCTTACTCCTGAACTGTGGGGCTGTTATTGCATTTGTTCAATCAATGAACAAATCTGGTCTGCTGTAAAGGTAAAGGTAAAGGGACCCCTGACCATTAGGTCCAGTCGTGGCCGACTCTGGGGTTGTGGTGCTCATCTCGCTTTATTGGCCGAGGGAGCCGGCCTACAGCTTCCGGGTCATGTGGCCAGCATGACTAAGCCGCTTCTGGCGAACCAGAGAAGCGCACGGAAACGCCGTTTACCTTCCCGCTGGAGCGGTACCTATTTATCTTCTTGCACTTTGAGGTGCTTTTGAACTGCTAGGTTGGCAGGAGCAGGGACCGAGCAATGGGAGCTCACCCCGTCGCAGGGATTCAAACCGCCGACCTTCTGATCGGCAAGTCCTAGACTCTGTGGTTTAACCCACAGCGCCACCCGCATCCCAGTCTGCTGAGGTTACCCTAAATAGGATTTTGTAAAAACAGGCCCAAGATCTCAGCTAACACTGAGATCTGAATTTTTTGGACTTTGAAATCTCTCTGTTATTTAAAAGTGTATCAGACTTAATAAGGGATTTTTATTTGGGCATTTTGTGGCTTTGCAAGGCAATTGTTCATTATTACTTTTAAAATTATCCTGTGCATCAGATCCTTGTATGTGTTTGTGGTTTCTAAGTGCTATGTATTATATTTTAAAAAGATCGTTGCAATTCTGCACTATACAGTGGTACCTCGGGATGCGAACAGGATCCGTTCCGGAGCCCCGTTTGCATCCTGAATAGAACGTAAGACACGACGGCATGTCTGCGCGTGTGCGGGTCCTGTTTTGCCGCTTCCTCGCATACGCGTGACATCATTTTGAGCGTCTGTGCATGTGCGAGCGGCGAAACCTGGAAGTAATGTGCTCCGTTACTTCCGGGTTGCCACGGAGCGTAACCCGAAAGTGCTCAACCTGAAGCACATTCAACCCGAGGTATGACTGTAATTTAATAATAATTTCTGTTGCTTGATTTCTTTGGATTTTTTCAACATTGATTTACCATCCATGTTAAGAGACAAGATCCTTCTGATGGCTGGTTGTCCAGAGGATGGGGGCTAACAGTAAGGCTGGATATCACCACAGTGTCTTGCTAACAAATTCTCCTGTTTTGCTTAGCATGCAGCAGAAGCGCAGGACCTAGTGGTGGTCACCAGATTCTACCCCGCTACCCCCGAGAGCTCCCCTTACCATGCTCCTAGGCCTCTTGGTCCTTGTGCTATCCTCATGGCACAGACAATGTCATCCTTGATGTCACTGGTCAGCAGATCTGTGGGGACAGAGGAAAAGAAGGCATGAGGGGCTGAGGCAACACCCTCAACTCCTGCTTCTGCAGAGGTGACCTTCTGCAGAGAAGAAGCCTGCAGAGGTGACCCATGAGTTACAACATCCCTCCAGAGCCTCTCTCCAACCAGCTCCTTAGCCTGAGTCTTGTGCCTTCCTATTGGAAAGAGAATATCTCTGCAGACCAGCACATCCCCCTAGTACAGAAACCCCCAAAATGTCTGCCAGGGGACATAAACATGCCAGGAGATGGACAGCCCCCCATAATTTGCTGGGCTACAACTCCCAACAGCCCTGGCCATTGGTCAGGCTGGCTGGGGCGGATGGGAGCTGTACTCCAAAGGTCCATGGGTCCCTCATTCCTTCTATAAGAGGACGGCAGGGAATCAAATCTCCCACCTGTGTGGATGTTTGCCTGTTGCTTCTTTGTGTGATACCTGGGTCTGGCTTGGCCAGCTTCTGATGAAGAGGGATTGGGGCACAGGTAATTCTGCCTTGTTGCCACATTGTCTGGGCATGGATCTTTCAATTGCAGCACCTTGGAGGAGGAGGCCAGTGTCTCTCTCCCTAGGTCCCTGTGCTTGCCCTCTTCCAATCAGAAGGAGTGTGTCCAAGATCAGTGGCTCACGCAGGATGCAGGAAGCAGGCTCCACTGAGTGGACCTTACAAGCAAAGGCGGCAGCAGATGCTGCAGTCCCTGCAGGGAACTCTGCTGCAACCTGGTCCCATATGGCTGCTGAGCAGCGCCCTCTAATGCCAGGATGTAGAACTGAAGCCAACCCACTTCAGAGCTCACCGCTGCAATGCATTTTGCAGAAGTTCGGCTGGAAGTGTTTGTAATCTTCACACCAAAGGTGGCTGTTGATCTGGAAGATGCCATTGCTGGTGCTGCCGTCAGCTTCGTGGTCCACAATTGCCGTGTCAAAGTGGCTCTCATAGAAGGCCAAGCAGACCCCTATAAGGTGGAGAGGGAGAAGGATCCAGGAATTCTGCGCCAAGATTAACACAAATTCTGCTCCAGGAAATGCTGGGGTTTGGGCCACCTGTATAAATTATGCAAATTAAGCATTTTTACATATAGGTCCTTGTTTTGCATAATTTATTTGCTTCTGTCAGTCATGCGGGAGGGACAAGGAGCTAGGCAGGGCACACATGCTTCATAGTGATTCATGCAGCAAGGTGGCTCAGTTATTGCAATGCGTTCCATGCAAGGCTACGCTTGGGCCTGGCCTGCAGGCTGCCGCTGGTGCAAAAGGCTGCAGCTAGACTGTTGACGGGAACAGAGCAACACCAGCACATAACTTGAGTGCTTGAAAGCTTGCACTGGCTGCCCACACCTGGGCCAGGCTCAAGGTGTTTGTCTCAATTTACAACATGGGCCAGGATACCCCTTGAACCGCTTGAATCTTTATATCCTGCCCAATCCTTGAGGTTTCCAGGGGAGACACTGGTAGCAGTCTCCCCACCCCACCCCCCGGCTAAGATGCACACCTTAAATTTCCAAGGCAGAGTCCGTTCAGCATTTTGGACCCAATTTTATGGAACCGCTTTCCAGATGAGGTCCCTCCCTTTTGAACTTCCAGAGCCTGTTGAAAATTGCTATGCCAGCAGTCATTTTAACTGAATTCTGATTTTATAATTTGAACCAATGTTCATTTTCAGTGTCTTCAGTTTCCCATACACCGCTTAGGGACGGATGACTGCAATTAAGCAGTAGATAAATTGTCATAAAATATAAATAATAAATAACTAAACGTACATTTCCAAGTCTTTCTCTTCACAGTCATGAGAGCTAGAAGTATGCCTTTTTCTTTTGGGGATTAAAGCTCACACATTCTCACCACTAAATTTCATGTGACACTTTTTTTTACTGCCCTTGCACATGCTTGTAGAACAGAGCTTTCCAAACTGTGCGTTGTGACACATTAGTGTGTCATCTGCAGTGTGTAGGTCTGTTACATGAATGCTCCCTGTGCTCCTCGTGGGACTGGAAAGGGGTTAGTTTAACTTCTGGTTTGCTAGTAAAACTCAATTACTGTGTCGCAAAATGATGCATGTCTAAAAAGTGTGCCATCAACAGGAAAAGTTTGGAAAGCTCTGCTGTAGAATATGCAGCCCTGATTATTGCAACCACCCCACCCCAATACCCAGGTCCTGAACAGGAGGGCCAGGAGATCCTGATCCCCATACATGAGGGCTGACCTCAGTTCAGGTGAGAGGGACAGAGGGAAGAGATGGAGAGAAGCACTCACAGTCAGCTAGACTGTATCCACGGTAACCTTCCAAGCCAGACACCTTCAATAAGTGGGCCAGCTCACAGCGTCCGAAGATCTTTCCCCCTACTCTGGATGTAAAGCACATGAGGAGAGGCAGCAGCAAAAGAAGCTTCTTCCCTAAAAAAAGTGTTGGGAAGGACATGATCCCCGAGGAACGACAGGTGGGGCATGGGACTCCAAGGCAGCCTATGGAGAAAGAGAAAACCACCATGAGGCCCCTTGTGGTGAAAGGGTTCAGTTAGCAAGCGACTAGGCCACTGTGATTTGTCCTTACATTTGAGGAATGGGGAGAAAGCTCACCACTTATTCCTGGTGTGTGAACACTTCCATGCACATCACCTGACCTCATTCAGACCGTGCAATACTTGAGCCCTCAGACAAAACAATTCATCAGCTCACACTTCTGGAAATGAATATTTAAAGCTTTTTGGATGTTGAAGACTACATGTATGATTATGTTTATATCTGATACTTCCTCTTTACATGGGGAACTGTGGTCCTCCAGATACAACTGGACTCCAACTCCCATCAGCTCCAGCCAGCATCGAGAACAATGGGAGCTGGAGTCCAGCATCACTGTAGGATCATCCCAGAAGAGTGAGCTTGTAGGCTTTGTCTTAGCCACACTCCCTGTCTTGGCCGTAGTGTTGACTAACTTTGTGAAAGGCAACAAAATGTTGGTCCCAGGGTATGTGGTCTTAACGCACACAATAAGACTTGGCACCTGGCTAAGCTAAGTAGGTCTGTGTTTGGTCACTGTCTGGATGGGGAACCATCGGGGAATCTTGGGTTCCATGTTGAAAGAAAAGCTGGATACAAATGTAAGATCAATGAAGAAAACTCTCTGGCACAGCAGTCCAAAATTCTCCAGTCCTTCGACTATGCCCTGATGGCTATCTTTCAAGAGTATTCCTAAAGTGAAGATTGTCTGCTCCCCCTCTACACACAGTAAGTGTGCCTCAGCTGACTAAGATAAGGTTACCAGATTTTTTTCAATGAATCTGGGGACACATTTCAACTTCAATGGATTTTGTATGGGGACTGATCTGTAAATCTGGGGACTGTCCCCAGGAAACGGGGATGTCTGGTAACCTTAGACTAAGAGTTTGTAGCAGAATCAACTTTCCTTGTAGGATTTGAAAGAGAAGCCCTCCACAAATACACATTCCACCCCATCAGAGACATGCAAATGAAAACACGAGTCCCCACTTCCCTTGTAGACCAGCTAGAACTCAAGAATCGAGCCTCATGCACCTGTTCCACTCTGTTTATCCCATGAGAACACATGTCCATCTCAAAGCTGTGGCTGAGGTCTACACATCATGACTCCACACCCAGCCTGGCTCTTCTCCCACCCTTCCAGAAAGCCACTTACTGAACAAGCCCTGTGTAAGTGAGAGAATCACTTGGGTCCCTCTGCAATTGGAGGCAGACTTCCCAAGGGGCAGGAGCTTCTGGAATCTGATGGGTTTCCTGTGACGTCACAGCAACTGGGCTTCTAGAACATGACCTGCTTCTGCTTCCCACTGCCAGCAGAGCTACGCTGCTGAGAAATGGGTGCACCGATCCCCACCATTCTTCAATATTGCACCCGTTGTGAGCGGTGGGAGTAGGAGTCATGGGATCTTCTGGGTGATTGTCCAATAGGCTCCACAGCTGAGTCAGGATAAGCTAAGCTATATGTAGATAAGAGAGTCCATTCTGTACATCAGCTCTGAAGGGTTTTCTTTCTTGGCTTGGGTTTTGTGTGAAGGACTGACAAAGAACCCACCATTTTCCTTTATTTGGTTGATCTCTTGCATCTATTTGATGGATTAAAGAGTCCCTCTCCCCTCCTCCCTTTGGCAAATCCTTAAATACAGAGCTGATCTTATCACAACCCAAAAAAGGGGAGTTTATCGTAATCCAAAAAAAGGTGAGTCCAAGAACTACATTCACCTATAGCTGCAACTTAGCCCCATTAGCTACTGAGGGCTGCATGTGCACAGGTCTCAGAGACATTTTTTGGCACAGGATGGAGCCTCTGGATTGGTCAGACTTGGTCTATAAATAGACCAGGGTCTTCTTTCCCTTGCCTGTTCAAAAGAACAGCTCCTTTGGTCTGCTGTATTTCAGCAGGACCCTTGGGTCCAGCTCCCTGCTTTGGTTAGGAATGTGAGAAGAGCGCAGCTGGATCAAACAAAAGGTCTCTCTCGGGGTTGGGGAATCTTTTTCAGTCCAAGGGCCATGTTTCATTTATGGGCTACATGCCAATGGTGGGTGGAGCCAGAGGCAGAAGTAGATGGAACAACAAATGTACATTTTGCTTTTGTGCAATACAGTGGTACCTCGGGTTACATACGCTTCAGGTTACAGACTCTGCTAACCCAGAAATAGTGCTTCAGGTTAAGAACTTTGCTTCAGGATGAGAACAGAAATTGTGCTCCGGCGGCGCGGCAGCAGCAGGAGGCCCCATTAGCTAAAGTGGTGCTTCAGGTTAAGAACAGTTTCAGGTTAAGAACGGACCTCCGGAACGAATTAAGTACTTAACCTGAGGTACCACTGTACGCTGTTTCTACCTGTGCTCCACACCCCATTTCCAGCTTCCATCCAGACAAGCAAAAGGCATCGTCAGAGTGCCAGGGCATATTCCAACCAGGCAGATAAACTCAAGGAGGGTGTGAAGCAGGGCTGGTGAGAGGGGGGCCATGAGAGAAGAGGTGTGTGGCTTGGGGGAGAATCCTGGGGGCTAGGTAGAGAAACTTGGAGGGCTGAATTTCCCCACCCTTGGCCTCTCTTGCCTACCATCTTGCTTCCCTGCAGTGGCCAACCAAATACCCGTGCAAACTCCCTAAGAGAATAGGATCACAACAACATTCTCCTGCTGCTGATTGTACAGCGAAACAGTCCCAGCACCATTGTGGGAGGTGGGGGGCAATCCACCAGCAGTTAGGATTTGGATACAGTCAACCTTGTCTCATGGAAAGAAAAAACATAATGCGTCCAAGGCACTTGCTATTTTGCCACTCTGATGCTTGCCTTGATTGCTTTAAAGTCCATAAGTCAGGCAACACGACAATTTTAAGCTTCTTTCACGGTGCTTTTTAGCAGCACAGTGTCGCTATTTCCATTTAGTAGTACACATGCAAGGAATGAGATCTGCTCACACAATGGGTCTTTCCTCTTACAGCGCACCCTCTAAACCTGTTCTTGTCAGGATGCTGTCAGCAGCTCCCAGCTGGTTGCCCAGGAAAGTATAAAGACAAGGGAAAGTTCCTTACCGTCCTTTTTTATTTCAGTCTTTACAGAGAGAGGCTACAGAACCCAGTCTATTGGATAATGGCGTTGTCCCGAGTGAATCTCCACCCCCATCTCTCCCACTTCCTCATTCATCATTCTCATTGTCTCCTCTGCGGGTGCTGCTACGTGCCCTCTGTCTTTGATCTCTTTGCTCTCCTACTTTTAAGGCTCGCCGGGTTCTGGGAGATGGAGGGTCTGGAATTCTTTTTAATGACAATGTGTCAGCTGGGTGTTGCTCCGACTCTCCCATGATTTCCCAGGTTCCCACCTCATCTGCCTCTGAGCTGCGACCTCCCTCAAACCCCTGTTGTAATTTATTATTAATGTTGCAACACATATATGAAATCTTTACATAATGATACATATATATAATATTCGTAAATTCACATTTTCACATTTCATTATTTGCCAACATTTCTCCATTTCTTATTTCTTGCCCTGTGTCTTCACTCCACCCGTGCGTGACTTCCTTGTTATTATCTTGTAACTTTATTATTGAGATTGTATTTTTGTATCTATACTGTCTTCCTTTTCCTTCTCCTGGGGAGGCAGTCTCCACCATTCCTCCTCTGCTCAGTCCCTCACAGTTCTAGGAGTTTCCCATACCCTCTAGATTTAGGGAGGTGCAAGAAGGGGAGAGCGTGGAGGGAAGTCCCGTTGTGCGAGTGGGCCTCATTCTGCACACACAACAACTTAGCTGAATCCCACCCAGTGTCTCGACCGTAATGGCATGAAATGTGCAGATCAACAAAGCCAAATACACAGAAAAGAAGATGAACTTGAAACAAATCTGAACAAAGCAGTCAAGGCACACATCATGAAAACAGTGTTGTTGATACTTCTAAAACAGAGGTGGAGTACCTGTCTCAGACAACCGTCTAGGGGTCACCTTCCAGTATTGAGCGTGACCAGAGTGAAAGTCAGTGGAGCAACGGGTCTGACCTTTCCACATTAGGCTCCATCCCAGCCAGGCAAACTCCAGCAGTTTGCACACATCCATCTCCATGCCCCATCCAAGCAAACAAGAAGCATTATGCAAGGCATGTTCCTGCCAGGAAAAAGCAAACAAGAAGCATTATGCAAGACATGTTCCTGCCAGGAAAAAGCAGCAAAGAAGGGTGCTGAGCAGGCCAGGGAGGGGTATGGCCTGGGAAAGTCCTAGGGGCCAGTTAGAGTGGCCTGGAGGGCCGCATTTGGTCCCAAGGTCTCAGGTTCCTCACTCTCCATTCTAAAAGAATCTGCCATAAAAGTGTCCTTGTGATGTTGTCATGTCAATTTTCTGGGATGAATGTTGCCTTTTTCATGTGAAAAGAACTGTTACTGGTTCAGTCTGGGAACAAAGTATATTTACCAGGCATGACTGCTCTCAGACTGGTCATGCTGGCTGCTGAATAACCCTATAGGCCCCTCCAGACATCCTATTTATTGCACATGGATGAACATTTGTGCTTGGAGTTGCCAGGTCAGGGGCACCCCAGACCCTGAGATTCCAGTGCCCCAACCTGCGAGCTAAGGGCAGGCCCTGCTGATGTCATGGGACAGGCCCCAGCGATGTCACTAAGCAAGACACAATAAGCATTAAACACAATTGCTGAGAGCACATTGTTCAGATAAAAAAATGCAGAGTCTAACAAATGAGCAAATAAGTCACTGGTTGGAAATTCAGATAGAAACTGGAGCTAAAGGATGCTTTTGTAGCTCCAGAGGAAGCCAGAGGGGTCCATTTCTTCTCACAGACAGAGGGAGCCTGGATAGGGAGCATTTAATCTAGCTTCCTTGTTTCTGGCCAGAAGGGTTCAAGTGCCCTCAAGCACTTAAATCACTTGACTCACCCAGTGGAGAAATATCCTTGGCACATGTCAGGTGTGTGTGCAGGAGCCAGGCGCTGTGACCAATAGGACTTTGCAGGACTGGGGCCTTCCTAAGTTTGTTCTGAAGAGGCAAGCCGTGGCCTCACAGGTGAGGCCAATTGGTAACTCACTGCACCTGGTGGCAAGAGCTGGGAAGGGATATAAGGTCAGCATTTCCCTTCAGCTCTTTGCCACAGCAACACGCTTCCTGCCTTGCTGCGTTTGGCTTCTTGCTTTCTGATCCTTGAAGCTCGGCTTCTTGACACCTTGCTTCTTGATCCTCAGACTCCTGACTTCTTGATCCTTGGAACCCTGACTTTGTGACTCCTTGCTTCCTGACCCTCGGACCCTTGGCTTCTTGACTCCTGGCTTCTTGATCCTTGGACCCCTGACTTCTTGATCCTCAGATCCCCGACTTTGTGACTCCTTGCTTCCAGACCCTCGGACCCTTGGCTTCTTGACTCCCAGCTCTCTGACCCTCAGACTCTTGGCTTCCTGACTCCTGGCTTCTGGACCCCCGTTCCTACTCCCACGCAACCATCTTGCCCCCGGTCCTGACGTCCCCTGCCGGGACTTTGATTGCCCGTGAACTGGACCATGACAGCACAAGAGGATAAAGAGGATAGCTGTTCATCCCCTAAGCAACGGGTCCCTTCGGAGGAACTGCTTCCCTCTTCCTCAGAGTGGTACTCTCCTTCCCTAAGACCTTCATTCTCCCTAACAGCAGCGGAGCTACGATTCTGGGAGTGGGACACAGCTATAACATCCCTGAAAGCCTCATCCATCAACTGCTCTGCCTCTCTTCGCTTTTCCAAATCTGCCACCTTGGCCTCAAGAGAAAAGATTTGTCCCTAGAGACCCAGGAGCTCATTGCACCTCAGACACTCCCAAGACTCCTGTCCAACAGAGATAGGTATACTTGTGATGGACAGTTCAAAACACTGGAAAGCCCAAACTCCCCTTCTGGCTTTCTTCCCACATACTTGTTTTTGTGCTTCACGTTACTTTATTGAAAGCTTGGGTCAAGGAAAGGAGAAGCAGGGCGGGTTGTCCTGACCTCCTGGCCCTGCTGCCAAACTCCCACATCTGCTCAACTCACCTGGATGCTTTGTCAGCCAGGGCTCCCTTTACCTCATGGGCTGGGAACCCTTAGCAGGGTTGTGCCACAAAATATTGGGCCACCAAGACCTGTTTTGAAGAACTAATATGCAAGAATACACAGACATGAAAATACTCGGCACCCTTCCCAGCGGTGAAGGAACAGGCTGTGCCAGTTGACTGCCTTTGCAAATAACTAGGTGCCAGTTTTTCCACTGGACAAAAACAATAAGCACGGAACAAATCAGAGGGCATCACTCCCACTGTTTGTTCTGGGTTCAGGAGGTGGTAAGATAAGATAAGGTGGTGAAAGTCAAGCGACAGCCATAGGAAAGTCCTTTTGACTAGACCATGGAAATTGCCAAGAGCAGAGGCAAAGCCAATTGCTATAGTGAAAGAAGGCGTCATGTGGTTGAAGGGGTGCCCCATCATCATCATCATCATTTTATTTGTATGCCACCTTTCCACAGTTAGGGGACGCGGGTGGTGCTGTGGGTTAAACCACAGAGCCTAGGGCTTGCCGATCAGAAGGTCAGCAGTTCGAATCCCCACGATGGGGTGAGCTCCCGTTGCTTGGTCCCTGCTCCTGCCAACCTAGCAGTTCGAAAGCACGTCAAAGTGCAAGCAGAGAAATAGGTACCTTTCTGGTGGGAAGGTAAACGGCGTTTCCGTGCACTGCTCTGGTTCGCCAGAAGCGGCTTAGTCATGCTGGCCACATGACCCGGAAGCTGTACGCCGGCTCCCTCAGCCAATAAAGCGAGATGAGCGCCGCAACCCCAGAGTCGGCCATGACTGGACCTAATGGTCAGGGGTCCCTTTACCTTTTTTCCACAGTTAATACTCAAGGCAGCTTACGATATGGAAAGATTTACGTAATTACAAACATAGCAAAGTAGTCATAAAAATAAACAAAACACATCAAAAACTACATAACCAAACTGAACAATTTCCACATAAAAATAAAGATACAAAAAATTAATATCAATAACAACAAAAACTCCAAACAAAATTATCCCCCAAATACCCCAGTCCTTGCTGGGTGGCAGCAGCAGCAGCAGTTCTTACAAAGCCCATCAGGCCCCGCCCTGAGCCAGGTGGAGAGAGGCAGGAATGGGGCCCTCAGGCTCCCAGCAGGTCAGACTTCCCCACCCACTTGCCTTTTCCTTGCGAGGCTGATCCTGATCAGGCTCCGGCCCATGGAGCCAAAAAGTTTCTACACTTCTGCACTAGTGCAAAAAATTCCTTGAATATGGCCCATTAGGTCTATTAATTTCAGCCGGTCTACGCTGAGTAAAACTTAGCTGAATACCAACCATAGAAAATTCTCATAAATTACCCTATTTGTACATTAAAGTAAAAATTCTAATACAGGAATTAAATTGATTAGATTGTGAATTTATCAAATATAGTATGGCAATCCTTTTTTTTTTAATGAATTGATTAAAATCTAGTAATACAACTTGGATCCTGGAGCTACAGCTCTCAGCCCTCCGCCACAGGGAGTGGGACCCAAAGAGTCATGTCCCCTTCTTCTTGTTGACACACACATGCAGATTAGCTAAGCAAGGTCAGGGTGAACGTCCTCAAGGGTCTGGCAACATCATGCAGACCTTGGCTTCTTTCCAGAGGACTGCCCAAGAGCCCTTATAAAAGCAGGCGTGACACCCTCACCATCTACCTTGACCTCCTGCACTACAACGATGAAGGCTCTTTGGCTGCTACCCTTCCTTGCTGGTCTCCTCACCACAGGAGAAGGCATGATCTATGGCCGCTGTGAGCTGGCTCAGAGGCTCCAGCAGTTGGGCTTAGATGGTTATGCTGGCTATAGCCTGGCCAACTGTAAGTCCATTGGGGGACATCTGGGTATTGGCTAGGCAGGCATTATGAAAAGACAGAATTTATCTGAGTGGGGGGCAGCAGGAGGCAGTGGCGGCAGGTGGCTGTGCACTACATCTGGGGAGAGTGCTTAATCTTCTGGGTCTGACTGACTAGGTGTGTAGCTGTAATTATGAGAGGAAGGTGGCCTCCCTCCACATTTCTATAGCTAATTTGGAACATGCCATGCTGCATCCTGCTATAGGGCTGCTATAGGACTTAGGTGGCTCTGTGGGCTTGCCAATCGGAAGGTTGGGGGTTCAAATCGCCACGATGGGGTGAGCTCCTGTTGCTCTGTCCCAGCTTCTGCCAATCTAGCAGTTCGAAAGCACACCAGTGCAAGTAGATAAATAGGTACTGCTCCAGCGGGAAGGTAAATGTTGTTTCCGTGCGCTCTGGTTTCTGTCATGGTGTCCCATTGGGCAGAAGCGGTTTAGTCATCCTGGCCACATGACCCAGGAAGCTGTCTAAAGACAGACGCCGGCTCCCTCAGCCTGAAAGCAAGATGAGTGCCACACCCTATAGTCACCTTTGACTGGGGTCTTTTACCTTTTTACCTTATAGGGCTGCAGGAATAGGGTGTACATGATGTGTGTAAATGAATGAATCAGGGTGAAGAATGTGGTTTGTGCATCCACATACAGAGAAGTGGAAGGGTGCAGCGCAGAGGTGGATGTGATGAAGCCAGGAACTCACTGGACAGCTGGATTTTTTATTTTTATTTTTGAATTTGCATTTTATTTATTTGTTAACATTCTTATATTACATCGGTAAATGTTGTCATATTACATTACAGGACATACTATAATATAATTGCCAACATGTATACAAAAATTATATAAAAATTTTATATACCTAGAAAGAAAATGAAACAAAAAAAGAAAGAAAGAACAAAGAGGGAGGGGGGAAACATTTCCCCCCCCAAAATCATATACATACCAACACACTAGACTTCCTGTCTTTCCTGTTGTATATTCCTTTTTTACAAATGAATGTACTCTTATTATTGTATGTTTCTTTACATATTATCTAATACATTCCTATATCAATATGTGCTCTCAATGTATTTCTCAACTCAATCTCACTCCAATGTCAATCAAATGCTAGCATAGATAGCGAACCTTTACTGTATTTTTGAACATGTTTTATATCTATACCACTTTTCCGTAAATTTTTGTTTTGAATTGCCTCTCAGGGTATTTGTTAACTGCGCCATTTCAGCAAATTCTTGTAGCTTATAATGCCAGTCTGTTATTGTCGGGGGTTCTTGTTCCTTCCACCCCTTTGCCACCAAAGTCCGCAGCTCGGACTCACTGGACAGTTGGATAAGGCAGGATTTCAAAACACGTGTGGGTGTGAAGAATGGGGCATCCTCCTCAGAATCTGCGCACTTAGTTCTGACCGTATCATGCCTTCTGTCTCAGGGGTCTGCACAGCATGTCATGAGAGCAGCTACAATACCCAGGCAATACACTACGACTCCGACGGCAGTGCTGACTATGGCATCTTCCAGATCAACAGCCGTTACTGGTGCCAGAGTCCCAGCGAGCCAAGTTCCAACATATGCGGAATTCAATGCTCTGGTGAGAATCGGCTTCTCCTGGAGGGAGATTTGCCTCTTTCAGAGATCGAGAACCTTTGGCCCACCAGATGTTGATAGTCTACAATTTCCACCATCCCAGACCATTGGTCTTGCTGGCCGGGGCTGATGGAAGTTAGAACCAAATGACATCTGGAGGGCCACAGGTTCCCCACCCCAATCTAAATTGTGATGCACAGCACATCAATTGCTTCTGGGAGACAGAAAGGATCAGTTGTCCTTCCTCACCCTGGAGCATTCTGCTTCAGCTCTTTGCTGGTGTGGCATTTGCACTCCCAAAGAGAAAAAGTCAGATAGCTGTGGTTCAGCGGTCTAGGTTGAGCAGCTTATTCATATGTTGATGTATCTGCTGGCTGGGAAAGCCCTAGCTTCCTACCTGAAATGCAGCCCTCCTAGCCAGGAGATTTCAAGTTCCACATGTAGTCTGTTTGGACATTAAATTGTGTAGTCAGGTCATAGAAGGTACATTTATTTGACTTGGAATTAGTAAGTGTATAGGGACTGTTCCCCATTTTTTACCCTCTGGATACAAAAGGTTATTTCAAGCTGCATGCTTGTGATGGCCTGGGAATCCGATTCAGAGGCTGAACCGGAGGAATCCCAGCCTGCACAGCAGTCCCCGCCTCCAGGGCCGGCTGAACTGGGGCAGGGCCTTGATTCTGAAGTGCCTGCACCTGTGCCGGATCCTCAGGAGCAGGCACCAGGTGAATCCACTCTGGCTCCGGAGGTGGTTGAGGACTCAGTGCCTACAGGTGAGTCTCCCCCTGGGTCCAGTAACCCTTCAGCCTCTCCTGAACTGCAGAGGCTCAGGGCAGAGAGGCGAAGGGAACTGGTTTCTCCCAGGAGGAGTGCTCGCCTTAAGGCCAGGAGAGGCGGGTCTCCTGGGGGCTGGGACCGCCCCTGGCCTCCGAGAAGATAAAGGCCAGTCAGCCTGGTCCCAGGTTGCGGGAGCAACGTCGTTGATGAGCTGTTTCGGCCAGCATCCAGTCCTGTTCCCCCAGAGTTCCTGTCCTTGCCCGGCTTCTCGCTGAGGACCCTGCTTTGCCCGAGGAGGACTGTCTGGCGACCCTCAACTCAGGTCCTGGACCTCGCCCCACGGTAACCTCCCCCCGGACCAGCACAATGCTAATGGACAGAGGGTCAGTCTAGGACAACTAGTTGTTGTTTTTCCCAGGCAGCTCCTGTTTCTTTAGCATTTGCAAAATAGACAGAAATTCCACATAGAGCAGCCATGGCCAAACTTGGCCCTCCAGATGTTTTGGGACTACAACTCCCATCATCCCTAGCTAATAGGACCAGTGGTCAGGGATGGTGGGAACTGTAGTCCCAAAACATCTGGAGGGCCAAGTTTGGCCATGCCTGACGTAGAGCTTCATCCCACCATCACAGCTTTCCCATCCTGGAGGAAGCTACACCTGTTGTATTTCTGACCGCCTCATAAGAGCCATGCCAGGTTGGAGGGGAGAAAAGGTTGCAACTATGGGAGAGTCAGGTGATATTGTCCGGCCCTTTTTACATCTCTTTTGTCCCTTCAAAACTGCACCAGGCCTATAACATCCCAACAGGGCCCCTTCATGCCAGCGGTGGAGCTGGCTGCTCGGGCGCCTGGAATGGTGCACATGTCGTGCACCCGGGGGCAGAGCGATCCGCCAAGGGGGTGGGGCAATCGCACAGTCCGCCCAGGGGGGATTTTGTCACCCCCACTCTGGGATGACATCTGGGGTAGGCTGCCCCCCCTACACCCCTGCTTCATGCTCCTATTGCATCTGCTTTCCTTGCAGAACTGCTGACGGACAACATCGCCGTAGACGTGGCTTGTGCTAAGGTTGTCGTTGACAATTCACCCAATGGACTGGGTGCCTGGTAAGAAGCCCGTGAACTGTTGGGAGAAGGGTCTTCCCTTGTGAGAGGTGGAGGGACACCCTAAACGCCACAATCACTGCAGAAGCACCAGTTCCCTCTGAGCTGGGGAATATGAGGGTGCCACAATTATGTTAGAAATGCTCCTGTTTGATTTGAAAATGGAAGCGACGGTTGAGTTGAGGTGTGTCCACTTGAGACAGTCATTGCAAATGTGCAGATGAACAGAATAGAAGTTGAACAGAAGTCTGGGGGGGGGGGTTGAATGTACAGGGAAACAAATCAGGTAACAAGCCTTGGATGAAGACATCCCCAACCTGCCCCACCCCCACCCCCAGGTCTGTACAGCAATGTAAAAATGTGAGTTGGGAGACAGCAGGGGAACGACATCACTCTGTTTCAAGCCACTAATGTGCACACAGTCTAAGTTGCCATGCCTATGAAATGTGCTGCATTTCAGTTTTTCAAGGGGGGCCCATGGCAATCTGTTAGATCAGGGGTAGTCAACCTTTTTATACCTACTACCCACTAATGCATCTTTCTTGATGGTAAAATTTCCTTACCACCCACCAGTGCTCGATGGAAGGAGGATTCAGCTTGTGCCGTAGAACCCCCTACCGCCCACCTAGAATCCTGAAAAGCCCACTAGTGGGCAGTAGGGACCAGGTTGACAACCCCTGTGTTAGATGATATCAATTAATATATGTTCTTTAACACATCTATTTTAGTTAAGAAAGTTTTGCATAGGGAAACAAGTCAAGTGATAAAACAAAAGCATTGTGCACACTCATGTTTTCTCTGTATCCAGAGTATTCCCACCACTGGTTTGTGAAACAGTGTGCACACAACTGTAGCCACAAACTATGTCGATCCAGTTGTGATATAACTGTGTTTTGATGCATTTTCCCCTCACCCCCAGCCAGCTTCAATCCAAATGGAGAAAAAAGACAACCTAGCTGTGTTTGAAGCTGATAAAATGCACGCACAGTTCATTTTTCATATCTGTTCATTTCCCCCTCCAGGGTGGCATGGAGATTACATTGCCAAGGTCAGGACCTGTCTCAATATGTTGCAGGGTGCGACTTGTAGAAAAAACACAATATCCTGGTGTCGGCAGGGATGCTAGAAAACTGACTCCAGCCTCAGTTATGTCTCAGCCTGTCAAGAAATTGTTCTAACTCAGTCGCAGAAATAAATGCATTAAAAAACACTGGAGACCTGTTTTATAATGTCAGTTCAGCACCTATCCTTACATTGTAGGTGGGAGAACCTTGGGAGGAGTCACTACAAGGATGCCCTAGGCAGGTGAAGTCCTGGGTTATTCAGGCATGTCGCAGAAAGATTGTAGGAACTACCTGGAAGATGACTTGTTTATTGAGCGGTTATTACTGTTGCTGTTATTGTTTGCATTTATTGCCTGCCTTCGACCAGCAGGTCCCATGGCAGGTTACAACAACTTAAAAATCAGAATTAAAAGCACACACACATTACAGTCACAGGAATAGGGTGGGCCAAATGCCAGGATAAAGAAGTTTGTGTCTTCAGCCCTTGCTCAAACCTATAATGCCACAACTTAGGAGCTGCCACAGAGAAGGCCTTCCTTCCTCAAGGCCAACAGCTGAGTTTGGGAACAATCTCAAGAGGCCAAATCTATGCCAAAACATGGGTGAAGTCATGCCACACTGATGTTTCAGTCCTCCATCTTGATTCAAAACAGTGCCCAGAATCCAAACAGTGACAGAGTCCACTGCCCTGACCTTGGTAAGCCTCATGTTGAGTTTTGCAATGATATATTTAGTGGTAGCTAAACCTATGCAAAAAAAAGGGCTAAGTCATGCCAAAATCGTATTTCAGTCTACCATCTTGAATCACAATGGTGCCCAGCATCCAAATATCGACAAAGACCATTGCCCCTGTGGTGGGAACGTCATGCCAAGTTTGTCGACAATATCTCAAGAGGATGCCAAACCTATGCCCAAAAGTTACCCTCAGGGTAACTTCCAACTCTATAATTCTATGATTCTATGGATGCAGTAATACAAAAGTCACATTTTGGTCCACCATCCAGATTCAAAATTGCACCCACACATTGATGTAGACCCTGACCTCAGGAACCTTCATGGCAAGGATATCTCAAGAGGTGGGCTAACCTGTGTAAAAAGGGGGGGGCAAAGTTACAACCAAAGTGATGTTTTGGCCTGCCATATTGATTCGGAATGGCACCTGGCATTGAAATGGCAATGCAGTCTGCTACCCCCACCTCAGGAACCCAGTGTGGCAGTGATATATCAAGAGGTGACAGAGCCTATGCCAAAAATTGGACAAAGTCATGTCAAAGTGACTTTTTCGTCAACCATCTTGATTCAAAATGGTGGCTAGCATCCAAACATTGACAAAGATTGCTGCCCCTATCTCAAGAGCCCTCCTGCCAAGTTGGGTGGCAAGATCTTAAGCAACAACCAAACCTATAGAACCACCCTAAGAGACAAGAAGATACTCTTCTTGGTATGTTGCTCACTTTCCTTTGTAAGGACATAAGAAGAGATCGGCTGGATCAGGCTAAAGATCCATCTAGTTCAGCATCCTGTTTTCATAGTGACCCACCAGGTGCCCCATTTCAATTCAGTTGGGTCTCAGAATTAACCCTTGAATGAGTCAAGGCTGAAGTGAGTTCAGAAGCTAATAGCCCATCACAACAAGAAAATAGATGGAGTGTAGCTCCACATGAACAGGGGGTATCATACTGAAGGATGTGTCATACAACTAATTTTGGGTAGCTGTTGTCAAAAAGGCTACACCAGCTGCACAGGAAAATATAAGAGGTGAAACCAACAGGTACAGCAAGGGCTCATCCACACTTTGTCTTGACCCATATTTTGCTCATATTACAGGCTTCCTCAACCTCGGCCCTCCATATGTTTTGAGACTACAATTCCCAGCATCCCGGACCACTGGTCCTGCTAGCTAGGGATGATGGGAGTTGTAGTCCCAAAACATCTGGAGGTCCAAGTTTGGGGATGTCTGTTCTATACTGTCCTTCATCCGAGGATCACAGGATGGTTTACCACATAAGAACACAAGAAGTGGCTGACTTTCTTGGTCATGCTACATTCGCTTATGTTTCCCTCAGCTTGGCTGCGGAAACAAGTAGGCATATGAGTGAGCGTCAGTAAACAGAACTTGCTCTTTTGGAAATTCAAGGTAGTTTACAGAATGCTAACATGGACACCCTTGGGTGGGCCAAGGAGGCTGTGCCAGAATCTTGTTTATCTCCACTCTCCACTGGTTGAGGGAAATTGTGCTTCAGGGAAGTGATGGCCCCCCTGACTAGTGAACCATGATGCCTTCAGTTGACATTTAAATTTTAAGGTGAGACAGTCCACTTGTTGTGGGGGAATAATATGACTAATATGTGAACTTTTGTTTTTATTGCTTTGAAAAGCTTTGTTAACAACTGGAGTAATTTATCTTTTCTCTGCCAGCTCTGCCATATCCTCCTCCTCCTCCTCCTCCTCCTCCTCCTCCTCCTCCTCTCTGTTGACCAGTCAGTACCTCCATTATGATACCTGTCCTGTTTTGTCACTGCTTAGCAAGAAGATGCCTTTACGGCTGTACTGTTCCCTTGTTTAACATCTGAGTGATCCTGAAGGGAACAAATGGTACACATAGTTCCATTGCTTCCTACAAGACTAGCAGATGAGGAGCAAGATGGGACTTCTTCTCTAAGTTCACCCAGATAGACTTAGAGCTGTAACTGAAAAATGTCCTAGTCTACTGAAGTGCGAGAGAAGGAAATATAGGCCCTATTGGCATTATACATTTAAAGCAGTACCATGGCACTTTAAACAGTCATGGCTTCCGTTGAAGAGTCCACGGAACTGTGGTTTGTTAAAGGTGCCAAGAATTGTTAGGAGACTCTTTCTCCCTCACAGAGCTACAGTTCCCAGACGTCCTTGGGAAGAGGGATTCAGAGTTAAACTACTCTGCAGGGAGCCTTTGGTCCTCCAGTTGATGTTGAACTATGAGCCTCATCAGCCCCAACAAGCATGGCCAATGGCCAGGATTGACACGAGCTGCAGGTCAGCTACACCTGGAGGGCCACATCTGAATTAAAGATACAGAAGGGAGTTGTTACATGCAACCCTAACCTAAGGTTACCAGATTTTTTCAATGACTTCAGGACGCTTTAAATAAATAAATACATACATACATACTACACGTTCGGGACGTTGATGCTGCAGCAATGGTGGTGGCAGAAGGGCGGCTGCCACCTTGACCTCAGCCGCCATGTTTCCCCTTCCTCTGACACTTCTATCTCTTTTCTCCATGAGCCCGGGCAGCCCGAGTTGTTGGTTCTTTGGTGGTGGTGGGGAAGCAGTGCACTGTGGATCAGGCATGGAAGGCGGAGAAGGAAGGGCGAGAGCATCGGCAGCGAGGTTCGGGCAGTGCGATACCTCCCTTCCCATCAGAGCAACCCCAATCCCATTCCTACTTGTGTGCAAGCAGGAGGGGGCAGGGATCCCTCAGCTGGGAAGGGAGGCTTCCCGTTGCCTAACTGAGAGATCCCAGCCCCCTCCTGCTTGCACACAAGCTCTGATAGGAAGCGTGAAGCCTCCCTTCACAGCTGAGAGATCCCCGCTCCGCTCCTACTTGCACGCAATAGGAGTTAGGAGGCTGCTCTGATAGGCAGTACAAAGCCTCCCTTCACAGCTTAGTTGCTGGGGTCAGGGAAGGGGAGACAGCCCGGAAGCAGCATCTGAGAGGCCCTGCACCACCATCAGATGGGGACTTCCGAGCAACTCCTGTAGCCAGCCAGAGCCAACTGCTCCAGGCTGCTGAGACTGCCGCTGCTGCATTTCCCAGGGACATTAGATGAAATCCAGGGACGTTCCAGGGATGGAATTTGTCTGGGGTCTTATTCACAAATCCGGGGACTGTCCCCAGGAAACAGGGACGCCTGGTAACCCTACCCTAACCGAGAAACCAGCTTCATCAGCTCTACTGGAATAAAGACCATTCGTACTGGGTGAAGATCGCCCACCATCATGTTTAAGGATCAGAAACCATGTATTTAGGTCCTTTGGTAGCTGCACTCCGCTGTTCCCGGAAGACAGAGACATGGTCACAAGTGGTTTGCGGTTAGGTATTTTTAAGCCCTTTAACAAAACAAGTTAAGATAAACAGTGGACCAGGTGCGTAAGAATCAGCCACCCCAGCCTATAATTAGCTCAGATGTGTTCCAGACTAATCTCGATTCATTTGGTTAGAGGAACCGAAAAGCAGCTGAGGTTCCAAAAGAAGGCCTCTTGTCCATCTGTTTGGCCGCTCGGGTTGTCTGTAGCCTCACCACTTGGGGGGTTTCAAGACAGAAGGCGACGTGTCAATTGATACTTAGGTCTTCAGAGGCCCCACCTCAGCTCCATTTTGCTATGAGCTCAACAAGGTCCTCATTTTCAGGAAACATCGCTCAATCTTCAAGCCATCGTCACCAGACTTGGGGTTGGCTCACCTATCTAGTTAATTGGGTAAAGCCCTGAGCCTGATATCTCAAGTGGTCACTTGACTTGTCTGCCCCTAAATCCTGATTTACACAGAAACTTCAGATAATGAACTTGGTTACTTCGTTCAGAGGCTTTTCCTCAAAGAAGTGATGACAACAACAACCAGCCATTTCTTACTGAGATATAAGGTCCCATGATATAGCAAAATCACATCTTTCAGGTTACATATTAAAATTACCAAAGTGAGCCTGCAGCAAACAATTGACTCAAGAGAGCAGTGATTAGTGGAGAGTCTTGAGCAATAAATGTAGACACCAAGCAACCTTTGACCAATCTGTGTTGACTCAGTACATTAGAACAGAAGCTGAGAAGCATTATTCCTAGCAGTCTGAATTAATCCTGTCAGGAGCAGCTTTGAAACTCCTTAGTTTCCAAGAAACAACCAATGCTATCAACACCTCTCAGCAGGACAACAGTGTTCCTGGAAGCCTTTAACCTGAGACCTTCGGGTATAGGGTAGTATAGAAATGAAATGAAATATAAATAAATCATGTCTCCAACTTAAAGCAAACTTGGATTATAACAAATAATGGACTTCACATGCTCAACAGAAACTCTCAGCATCCTGGATGCCTTCCAATAAGCAAGACTTGAAAAGGCTGGCATAGGGCATCGTACTGAAGACACACAGGCCTTTCTTTTCTTTTTCTTAAAAATATTTTTTATCGGAATTTTATTTACAACATAACATAAACCCCCCACCCCCCAATACACAATCCACCCTCATTAAATGTGAACATAACATACAGTGAGCATAACATACAACAATACAAACAACAAAATAAAAGACTTCCTTTATCCTGTATCTGGCATCCTTATTTACTTCTTATAAACTGTTTCCTTTGTGAAGAATTATTAAGATTTTTCTAATTATAATTTAAATATCCACAAAGTCTCCTGCAGACATTGATCGAAACAAGTCCAGGTATGTAATTTCAGGGCACTTTTGTGAAGTATTCTCTGCATTTTCCCCATGCTTTTTGAAACTCTTGTCTAGTGTGATCTCTAACTGCCTTTGTTAATCTAGCCAGCTCAATATACGCTAACAGTTTGTCTTGCCATTCCATTTTTGTTGGCACAGTTTCATTTTTTCCAGTTTTTAGCAATTAGGATCCTTGCCGCTCCTGTGGCATAAAGGAATATTTTCTGATCTCTTGCTATAGCTGTGTCCATTATCCCTAGTAGAAAAGCTTCTGTATTTTTCATAAAGTTATACAGTGGTGCCTCGCAAGACGAAATTAATTCGTTCCGCGAGTTTTGTCGTCTTGCGATTTTTTTCGTCTTGCGAAGCACGGTGTCGGGAAAGTTTTGGAAAAGCTTCAAAAATCACCAAAGTCTTTAAAAACCTCAAAAAAGGCTACCACACCACGTTCTATGAGTTGCTCCTCGAAGTCAAGTCGCAACGGTATTAACGGTGTTAAGAAAAAGGAAACAAACTTGCAAGACGTTTCCGTCTTGCAAAGCAAGCCCATAGGGAAAATCATCTTGCGAAGCAGCTCAAAAAACAAAAAACCCTTTCGCCTAGCGAGTTTTTTGTCTTGCGAGGCATTCGTCTTGTGAGGTACCACTGTACTTAAACATTTTTTTAAGCTCGTCATATACTGTGTTCCAGAAGCTTTTGATTTTTTCACAGGTCCACCAAACCTTTCAATAAGAAATGTAATATGGCTAAATGGGAAATGGATATGAATTGAAATCTACAGTCCACATACAGAACAGTCTGAGCAAGAGGACACTGGGAGGCCAGTGTAGCACATTCCTTGAGAATGGGGATGTGACAGAAAAAGTGGAGGGGAAGCTTTCTCTGTCTCTTCTGTGTTTCCAACAGCCTGGTTCACATATAACGCTAAGCCATGGCTTGTTTAACAAACTGCGAGTTAAGGCAGCAACAAAGCATTGCTTCAAATCATGGTTTGTTGGCGGTAAAAACAACAGCAGTTAAGCTACTGGGCAGGGTTCATACACGACACTAAGTCATGATACATCATTATGTGTGAAGCAGGCCATTGTTGTTGCCTCTATAAAATCTGCATTAATCCCTTGAATATGCATGTATGTTTTGGTTTATTCTTTTAATTGTAAATTTCTAAATGAGCTTGAAAACTATTGTTGCAGGATGGGATGTGAAATTATTGTGTATCCTAATTCCCATTCCATTCTCTGAGTGCCGTAGCCTAGATATCCAAAACAGCCACACACTAGAAGGGAGTATTGGCAAACTTGTTTGTAAAACCAAAACTTTATTATTATTATTGTCGTTGTTGCTTAAAAAAAAACAAAAACTAAAGAAAGGGAGGGGATCTGCCCAAAAGTCCATTAAGGACTCGTGGAATGTGGACTGATAGTTGAGAGGAAAAACTGTAATACACTTGCTCTGTGAGATGTGACTTTATTTTGCCATGATTCTACTTCTACTGTGTACTTCGTTGTTCTTATTTATTGTTTGACTGGATTTGTTTATGTTGTATTTTTCTAAATGCTCGATAAAATATATAATTAAACCAGAGAGAGAGAAAAGCAGAAGGGGTTACAGAAATCCAAGTTGGAGGGGAAATGGAATAAAGTGACTGCGAAATGACTATCGAGAAGGAGACACACACCCATTCTCTTCTCTCTTTTGCCAGCCACTGCCCAGACCCCATCCTGCCTGTTCACTTGCTCTCTTACCAGATGGCAGCTGCCTATCATTTATTCTACTAGTACGACTCATGCAACACGTTGGCGACTAATATACACACAATAACTACCAAAGTAAAAAAAATCCTTCCTGTAGCACCTTAAAGACCAACTAAGTTAGTTCTTGGTATAAGCTTTCGTGTGCATGCACACTTCTTCAGATACACTGAAACAGAAGTTACCAGATCCTTCTATATATTGAGAAGGTGGGGAGGGGTATTACTTAGAAGGGTGGTGGGAATCGGAGATTGGCTGTTTTACTACAAAGGAATTTCAGAAATAGACTGGAAAGAGAAGCTGCTGAATTACAACTCATTACCAAACTTAAAACAATGGAGAAACCTGGTCTGAACAGAGACATCGGATTCTTATCTCATTATACATGACTAAGCCATTTCTCACCTTCTCACCCCTTGCCTTTTCCTGTAAGACCTATTACAGTCGTTAAGAGTCGTCAACAGGCTCATCTCAGCTATCTGCCAATCTCCGATTCCCACCACCCTTCTAAGTAATACCCCTCCCCACCTTCTCAATATATAGAAGGATCTGGTAACTTCTGTTTCAGTGTATCTGAAGAAGTGTGCATGCACACGAAAGCTTATACCAAGAACTAACTTAGTTGGTCTTTAAGGTGCTACAGGAAGGAATTTTTTTACTTCGACTATGGCAGACCAACACGGCTACCCATCTGTAACTGGAACCATGGAAATAACTACCAAAATAATTATACATTCTTTATCAATCTTCTGAGAGAAATATACAAAACCTTGTGCAAAGCCACAAAGACTTACGAACTACCCAACCTAAGATGAACTTACAATATCTGGTTTCAATGGATTTTTCAAATGCTTAACTCAGTCTTTTGTTTTCTTTATCTTTTTAATTAAGTTCATGAAGAGACCAACAAAGGGTACGGTAAGTTCGGTGTTGTTCACAATACTGAGAGAGGCTACTGAAGTTGTTGATGGATGTTAATGAAGCTGTAGACAGGGTGCCGGCATTTTGCACCTGTTTCACCCTGGCAGGCCAAGTAAGGCCGCTGTTTGCCCCTGATAGGGCCCTTCTATGGGGCTTGCTGGTAGCACACTCCCAAGGTAGTTTTCCGGACTTCTTCAGTGGTCTAATCTCAAAGCCTTGATATGTATATTGATATTCAATTCATAAAGAATACTATTTCTTGGCTTAAGTTTAAGAGACTGATTTGCTCGTTTATTCTAGGCTGCCACATGACTGAAAAAGGAGGTATCTGAAGGCTGTCTGTGGCCACACACCATTTTGTTGCAGGGCTCCAGTCTGATCAGAAGTCCAAATGGCACAACACATATACACAAAGAGGGAGGTAGCAGCAGATTTGGGGGGCCCAAAACCAAAGATTGATGTAAGTTTCTAAAAGGTGAAACAGCCTGTGGAGGAAATGGGAAACCCTCAAAAACCATCCAATAAGGGCTGAGGATAGTAACCATAGGATGCTGCCTGACTGATGAGAAAAACTGGGTCATATCTACAACTTAATTTTAAAGTACTTTTATACCATGTTAAAAAGCACGGCTTCCACCAAAGAACCCTGGGGAAGTGTTGTTTGTTAAGGGTGCTGAGCATTGTAAACAGACCCCCTATTCCCCTCATAAGCGAATGGTAGCTTTTGGAGGGGAGTAAGGGATCGCAACACAAACTGGAGTTTCTATAATTCTTAGGGGGAATACATGACCATTTAAAGCACCTTTAAATGTACCGTGCAGATGGCATGTAAGTTTTGTTGCAGGTTTCACTTGTACAACTCTGTTAATCAGCTAGCCTTGCTAGTTAGCTCAGTTGGTTTTAATTCCTAGAGAATGCATGCAATAGTGCACATGCTACAGAGAAACAACATATTCTCCACTGCTTTAGATGTTTTCCCCTTTCTCATTTATGCTAGACCTGAAGAATTCCAATGATAAAAAAAAAACCCACTTCAAATTTACAAGTGAATATAACAGCCACATTTTCCAATCACAGAGTCTAGCTCTGCTTGTGAAGGAACAGAAAACAGGCACAAATTCGCAATGAAACACTGGGTTGAAATCCACAGCTCGTTTCTGTGTGGCCACCACCAGACCCCTCAACGCAATAGTATGAATTTGCCAGACTCTTTCCGATGTCTGCCTCCAGCCAATGACAGAGCTGTATTGCGCGAACCTCAGGGAAACAAGCAGCCTCTAGGCAAATGCTTGCAAATGAGCATGGTCGCCATAAAGCAATGTGCATGGTGCATATGCACTAGAAAGACAAGCAGTTTCGTCATCAAACCACCTCCAAGCGGAGAAGGATGGGCTCTCATATCCTGCTGTGTCTCTCTTTGGTTCTCTCCATCCACGGTGAGTACACGCATAGCTGGTTGCCAAGCTAGAGAGGCCAAGAACTTGCAATAGGCCAGTGGGAATGACGGGGAAATGAGGAATTTGGGCCTTGTGGTAGAATAGAGAGAATGAGCATGATGGGCTAGAGAAATCTGCACACCTCTTGTGTCTTTCAGTGGAGGTCAGTCAAAGGCCACGGCTATGGTCTAGGAATGGCAGGTAGATGTAAAGGACTCAAAGGTTGGTGTACGCCTAGAAGGCTGGAGGAGAAAACCCAGACCCACTCATTCAATCATCCCTCCATCTACCCGCTAGGTACTTACGAATAGCGATGGTGGGAAAATTCGACTCAGTTCAGATTGAAAGGCAATCCTATCTAGTCCCCGCTTTCTAAACAATACACATGCTGAAGTATAGCCACCCATCAGAATGCACACTTCTCCGATTCTCGCAGTGTAGTTGTGCAGCCAAGTGAAGTGTATAGAAATGAACACTCTAGGACAGAGTGTGCATAAGAAATGCATATATCAGTGACAATAACATGCACAAATATATTATATTCTATAATGTATAGGAATTTGCTCTGCAAAATGTGTGCGTTGGCAAAACTTGTATAAAAATATGTGTATACTAGGAGAAATTCACAATAAAATGCAGATGAGGTTTTTTTTAAAAAAAATCACAAAATGATGTGGAAATGTGGAAAACTGAACTTAAGACTAGAAAAGTTAAAAACTCAGCAGAACTGAAATGGACAAACTGGCCCACCGCTACTGAGCAGACTGAAATCATTTTTTAAATGCTGGCTCCGTAAGCAACATACACTAAATACAAGGGGGTGCAGACTTTCAAGCTGTATAAAATTCACAGTTGACTCCCATTATCAGGCTGAAATTTTAGCTTCACAACAGCCACCTACTTCCCTCCCCGCAGGTGGAGCGCTGCAGCCTCTGCCCGCCCAGCCACCACAGGCCTCCTTTGCAGAGGGGACCACTGCTATCCTGCCGTGCCCTCTGGAGAGGGGCAATATCCAGGAGTACCATGCCTTCTGGTTCCTGCAAAAGCCAGGAAAAGGCCCGGTCTTTATACTGAAGCATCACATTGATGGAAAGGTAGAGCGTGCTCCTGCATTTGATGAACGTTTTGTGGCCATCCGGGATGCCAATACCTACACGTTGCAGATTCGGAAGGCGCGCACGGAGGACAGCGCCATCTATTACTGCCTGGCAGAGGCAAATTATTTCAACACCGCTGTCTCAGGGAGTGGAACACAGCTCAGTGTCACAGGAGGTGAGTGAGAATACCATGGCTTACGAGTGGAGCACTTGGGCACAGGGAGCCCAATGTACTACGGGAAGCATGCAGGGGGGCTTGTGTAGCATAGAAGTTATGAAGTGTGCCCTAGGAAATTCCCAGCTCAGGTCTCGCTTTGGGCATGAATTCACAAAGTAGCCTTAGCCAAGCTGCTACGCCTCAGATTCATGCTTGCAGTGTAGGAATAATAGCACTAGCAACCTTATAGGGTTATTGTAAGGTGAACTGCTTAATATGAACACTCAGAAAAGTGATATCAGAAAAGTGGGATCCAACATGCATTCCAATATTGCAAGGATTTCCACTTGTGCAGCAGAACTTCCCCCCCTGCCTCTTCTCGCCCGCCTGCGCTCCCTGAATCTGCTCTGGAGAGTTATGGGGGAACCCAGAGCAGATTTAAGCAGGGGTATGAGGGGGAGTCCTGTTGCACAAGCTGAAATCTTTGCGTCAACAGGAAACTTACTTAGCACTTTGCTGCATATAGGCAGACTCCAACTCCCATCATCCCTGGTCAGTGGTTACACTGGCTGGGATAACAGGAGAAAGCGAGTCCAACAACATTTGGAGCGCTGCAAGTTCCCCAACTCTGCCCGATTCTTTTTGTCCTCTAATGCCCTTTCTCTACAGCAGCAGACTCCATGTACACAACAGTCTGCAACGATGCCTTGCTTGTTCACCTGAAAAACAGATTTGGGGTGCTGGGTGGGGGGAAGGTGTCAGAAAATAGAATGAGGGCTTAGGCAAATTTACCTTTTGTCCCACTCTTTCTAAGCACAGGTCTGTGCTTTAAAGCTCTACATCTGAGCATTTGTTTGTTTGGCTTTTTTTTTTTAATAATATATTTATTAAGATTTTTTTAAAATATTACAATAAAAATGAAAAAAAAAATGACAAAAATACAGAATAAAAATAGTTAAAAACACACAGATTTTCCATTACTTATTTTCCTTTGACTTATTTCCCGGACCTCCTCATACCTCCCTTTTTTGTATTCCACTTCAATATGTTGGTTCAGCAAATCCTTTAAAAGTAATAATATTAAATTTTTACCTATTTATAACCCTTTTTTCATATTCCCTTAAAGCATTACAGCTGGAAACCACTTAATTACTATCCAACATCATTCTAACATTCATTAATTTTACAATATTTCTGTAGATAATCTTTGAATTTCTTCCAATCTTCTTCCACCGACTCTTCTCCCTGGTCTCGGATTCTGCCAGTCATTTCTGCCAGTTCCATATAGTCCATCACCTTCATCTGCCATTCTTCCAGAGTGGGTAGATCTTGTGTCTTCCAATACTTTGCAATGAGTATTCTTGCTGCTGTTGTGGCATACATAAAAAAAGTTCTGTCCTTCTTTGGCACCAATTGGCCGACTATGCCTAGGAGAAAGGCCTCTGGTATGTTTAAATACCTTTTTCAGTTCATTATATATCATTTCCCAGAAGGCCTTAATCCTTGGGCACGTCCACCAAAGGTGAAAGAATGTACCTTCAGTTTCTTTACATTTCCAGCATTTATTGTCGGGCAAATGATAGATTTTTGCAAGCTTGACGGGGGTCATGTACCACCTGTATATCATTTTCATAATATTCTCTCTTAGGACATTACATGCCGTAAACTTCATACCTGTGGTCCATAACTGTTCCCAGTCAGCAAACATAATATTATGTCCAAGATCTTGTGCCCATTTAATCATAGCAGATTTCACCGTTTCATCCTGAGTATTCCATTTCAACAGCAAGTTATACATTCTTGACAAATTCTTAGTTTTGGGTTCTAACAGTTCTGTTTCTAATTTTGATTTTTCCACCTGGAAGCCAATTTTCTTGTCCAAATTATATGCCTCCATTATCTGATAATAATGAAGCCAGTCTCGCACTTTATTTTTTAGTTTCTCAAAACCCTGCAGTTTTAGTCTATCTCCATCTTGTTCCAAAATTTCCCAATATTTCGGCCAATTGGCCTCCATATTGAGCCTTTTCAGAGCTTTCGCTTCCATCGGTGACAGCCACCTTGGGGTTTTGTTTTCCAACAAATCCTTGTATCTTATCCAAACATTAAACAGTGCTTTCCTGACAATATGGTTTTTAAATGCTTTATGCGCTTTAACCTTGTCATACCACAGATATGCATGCCATCCAAATACATTGTTAAAACCTTCTAAGTCCAAAATGTCTGTGTTTTCAAGAAGTAGCCATTCTTTCAACCAGCAAAAAGCTGCTGATTCATAGTAAAGTTTAAAGTCTGGTAGGGCAAATCCACCCCTTTCCTTTGCATCAGTTAATATCTTAAATTTTATTCTGGGCTTCTTGCCCTGCCAGACAAATCTAGAAATATCTCTCTGCCACTTCTTGAAACAGTCCATCTTGTCCACAATTTGCAATGTTTGAAACAAAAACAGCATTCTAGGCAATACATTCATTTTTATCACAGCAATACGACCCAACAGTGAAAGCTTCAAATTTGACCAGATTTCTAAATCTTTTTTCACTTCCGTCCAACATTTTTCATAATTATCTTTAAATAAGTTCCCGTTTTTGGCTGTCATGTTAATCCCCAGGTATTTCACTTTCTTAACCACAGTCAGGCCTGTCTCATTCTGAAACCTCTCTCTTTCAATCAGTGTTAAATTTTTCTCTAAAACCTTAGTTTTTAACTTGTTCAGTTTAAATCCTGCCAGTTGACCAAATTCTTGAATTAGTTCTAAAACCCTTTTAGTACTAGATTCTGGCTCCTGTAACGTCAATACTAAGTCATCTGCAAATGCTCTCAGTTTGTACTGTTTGTTTGGCTTTTTTTTTTATGCCCTGGAGCATTCCCCATGAAAACCTGCTCTTTAAAGCTGAAGCACAGCCAACGGCAATTGCCATTTGCTCCAATTCTGCTTTAAAGAGCGGGTTTTGGTGTGGAAAACTCCAGACCAAAAAAAAAAGTGCTGGGAAATACCTGAAAAGTATGGAAAGGCAAGTATGGATAAGCCCTCAGAGTGGGAGAGGAGCTCAACAACAGAAATGCTTGCCAGATCTCCACAAGAAAATCATCAACTCCAACCCATGCCTCTGGGGCCCAAATGACGCATTAAGTTATCCAGGGTGGCATTTTTGTGTGTGGGCTCTGTTAAGTACTGCTGGGGATTCTCAGTTAACTTTGCTTGGAAACCCCCATTCAGCAGCACCACCCAAAAATAATCAGGTCACCTGGATTCTGTGGCCCACTCATGGTGTCTCTTTCCCAGGCAAATCAGCAAAGGAGCCGGCTTCAGTCACCCTCCTGTCTGATGCTTACCAGACAGCGGACTCGCCCACCATCCACGCCTTGTGCATCGCCGAGAAATTCTACCCAGGGTTCCTAGAGATCAAGTGGAGTGAGGCTGGAGTCAACATATCAGAGGGGGTGACTGCTGGGCCGGTGGTCTTGAATGAGGATGGCTCCTACAGCACCAGCAGCATCCTGAGCATCCCTCGCAGCCGCCTGACCTCTGACATCTCCGTCAAGTGCTCCACGTACCACATTGCCTCCGGAACCAGAGCAGAGCGGAGCCTGGAGCAGTGCCAGGGAAAGTAAAGGCCTGCTGAGATCAGCAGCACCCCTGCCATCTCCTCCTTCATCCCTCACAGCCAGAGGGGCAGCTCCGCTCCTCCTTTTGTGGTTCCCAATAAAGTCACCTTCACATTCCTACTGTGTATATCTAACCTCCATTATTGGTTGAACCTTGAATGGGCACAATCCACCCACTCACACAATCATTTCAGAGGCCAGTTCCCAGGTGGGACAATGCTGGGGCTTTGGCCTGCCTGGAAATCATGTTGTCTCGAGCCTGGAAGCTGGGCTGGTTGTGCTCACGCAGAGGTGAGGAAGAGGCTTTCAGCACGCGCTCAGAGGCACTCTCCTTTATTATTATTCCACAGGTTCCAGAGCTGGACCCAACATACCAAAATGGTTCTCAAACCAAGACATGACTCAAGTCAATATCTGAAGCTTCTTCGGTGAGAAATGTCCAGTCGATTGGGCACATTTTTTACCGTGTAGAGGCAACTATTTGGCTGTTGTTTAAAGACTAGCTGAAAGCCTGTCCTGTGGGACAAGCGGAGGCCGAGGGATGTGTGGGAAACCCCATCCTTTATCCACACTGCCCAACAGCTGCAAGGCTGGTGCTGTCATTAGGCCAGGTAGGCAGCTTGCCTAGGGCGCAAGCCTCAGAGGGGCACAGTTTATACAGATTCATTTTTGTTATCACTTATAAATTTCTAATAATATTTTACTTTTATTTTATATTTTGAAGAATCTTATCATTTTAAAGTAATTCATACATTATTAGAACTGTTAGCAACTGGGGGAGTGCCTTGCCTGGGGCACAAAATAGTCTGGAACAGGCACACACAAACCTTGCTTCCCAAATTTTGCTCTCAACCCATGATTATCACAGCTTCTTCCCTATTCCACCCTGGCATTGACAGCCCCAGCAGCAAACTAGGAAAAATTTCCTCTTCTCCTTCCTCCAAGCTGTATCCAGAGGGAATATTTATTGGTTGCACATCACTTCACACGGCACTGCTTGTCTCTCACCCAAAGCATTATGACAGCGGCTTTTGCATACGTTGATGTCGTGTGTTGCAGTCTTAGACCACTTTAACAGTCATGGCTTCCCCACAAAGAATCCTGGGAACTGTAGTTTGTTAAGGGTGCTGACTGCACCAAGCTACAGTTCCCAGCACCCACAACAAACTATAGTTCCAAGGGTTTTCCACGACTGTCAAAAGGGTGCAATAGTGCTTTAAATGTATGGTGTGGAATATATGACCAAAATGTTGGAATAGATGAAAAGGTGTGACACTGTTTCCTGGACCTGCCTCTGTTGGGATAAGAGTTTGCAGACTTTGAAGCGAAGCTGTGCTCTCCCCTAACTAGTGGCACAGGGGAAAAGAAGCGAAATTTGGCTTAGAAGTGAAATGTGGGTTAGACAATGCAGCAGGTTGAGAGTGGAAAGTGGAAAGAAAGTGTAGAGTGGAAAGAAATACCGCACACATTCAAAACTCAGGAACATTTCATAATTCAGAATTTGGACTCAAGAAATAGTCTGAGGGCACAGGATGCTGTTGGATTAACAGGGACAGCCCAACATTAGGCAAAGGGAGGGTGTCTCAGGCAAGAAATGCTATTGGAGCAGGAGAGGAGTGGCAAGGATTACATGAAGTGGGGCTTTGGATTCCAACCTTACCTATGCCACAAACTCCACCCCTGCCTATATTATATTCATCAGTCTCCTGTAGTGTTTCCAGATGGATATGGCCCTGCAAGGACAAGGTTACTGGTACCAGTTACTCACAAGGAAGAAGAAAAAAGGAAGCATATGGGAAGCACTGGAATTTGCTTTTGAAGTGTCCCCTGAAGATGCGGCAGAACGATAGCATTTACCTCCATGTGGTAAAAATCTCCATCTCGTAATTCATGCATATAAACCATCTGGGGCCGGCTCTACCACTAGGCAGAGTGAGGCGGCTGCCTCGGGTGGCAGATACTGAGGAGAAAAGAGTAGTGGCAGGGTGACAAAGCACAGAGAGTTGTGTGTGTTGTGCACAAACTGGGGAATGCTTGTCCCTTCATCAGGGTTGGAACAAGATTTAACTGCCAGTCAGGTGAAATTGCTTGAGAGAGAGACAGAGAGAGAGAGAGTCAGTCTGCATGTGCCATCGTGCCCACCTGAGGGAGAAAAATACCTTGGGTCAAATCTGCAGGGAACTGTTTCGAGAACATGTGTAAGCCAAGCTGCCTTGAGGGCTACCCTCACCACCTCCACCTTCAGTTGGCAACACTAGGAAGAATCCTGCACCCATATGTCTCCTGTTTGTGTATAGTTTGTGCCTCCCCTATTATTAAAGGTAAAGGGACCCCTGACCATTAGGTCCAGTCGTGGCCAACTGGGGTTGCGGCGCTCATCTCACTTTACTGGCCGAGGGAGCCGGCATACAGCTTCCAGGTCATGTGGCCAGCATGACTAAGCCGCTTCTGGCCAACCAGAGCAGTGCACGGAAACACCGTTTACCTTCCCGCCGGAGCGGTACCTATTTATCTACTTGCACTTTGACGTGCTTTCGAACTGCTAGGTGGGCAGGAGCTGGGACAGAGCAAGGGGAGCTCACCCTGTCGCGGGGATTCAAACTGCCGATCTTCTGACTGGCAAGTCCTAGGCTCTGTGGTTTAACCCACAGCACCACCCGCGTCCCTCCCCTATTATTAATATTAGTATATTACCCTATACTCACAGGTCTCAGGGCAGCTCACAACAAAAAACCACAATATAAAAACACAAAATACGTAATACAAATAAAAACAAGAACAGCTCAATAATCCCCACCCTCCCCAACACATTTTAAAAGGGCATAAATGCCAATCAGCTGAAGGCCTGGTTAAAGAGGAACTTTTTTTGCCTGGCGCCTAAAGGTGTATAATGAAGGTGACAGCCAAACCTTCCTGGGGAGAGCATTCCACAAATGGGGAGATTCCAATTGTCCTAATCTGCATCAGAGATGGGTAGGGGACCAGTGTAGATGCCATGGATGCAAAGTAATTGAAGATGTGTGTATTTCATACATTTAAGGCACATAACTTCCCACCAAGAATCCTGGGAACTGTGGTTTAATCCTCTGAGAGCTATGACTCCCAGCTCCTTTAATTGCAGTTCCTAGGATTGGAGGGGGGTGTCTGTGAGTGTATGGTGTGTACACAGCATAAATTGCTTCTTCGTTTCATATTTGGATTTTTTTTTTTACCATCCAGGGAAATAACAGGTATAAGAAGCATTTTACAAGAAGAAAAAACCCAAACAGCTCTGTATTGATGACATGAGAGATGGCAAACAGAAGGTAGACAGGTTTTCAGGGCTTACACCCCTTCACCCACTCACGCAGGTCTTGCTTTTCACAGTGCTTTTTCCACTCCTTCCTGCAGAAGGCAAATTGGAGAAAGAGGAAGTCTGTTACCACAATGGCTATTCCTAAGGACAATTTTTCATGCATAGGGATCATAGCATTTTCTCAAACTACAATGCAGTTGCAGACCAAAAGGATTAAACCATAATCCATCCTAGCATGATTCAAGCCACTAAATTCAAGAGAATTCTAGATGCAATTCCAGCAAAGCACACTTACTAAGGGGTAAGTAGTGTTGGACTGACTGGGTAAACATTACTTTCTGAGTAAACATTCATAGGAACTGGTGGCAGGTGTGCACGCGCACGCACACACCCACCCACCCACCCCAGCAAGGCTGTTTGGTGATTTTTATAATGGATCTTGGACTGCACCATTAATTCATAATGTGCCGTTTACACTGAAGGCTCCTGGCTTCCACCTACTGCTCAGTGCACAAGGGGTGTTCCCAGGATACACTGGAATTATCAGGTGAAAATTAGAGGAAGAGTCCTGGGCATTTAACAGTTATGAACAGGTGATAACTTTGGCAAGTGAAGCTTCTTTTGTCACTGCATAACAATACCTGCCGAATTTCACCTACACAGCTATTCAGAAATTGTCTGTGGTTTGCCCTGTTCTCCTTAACATCCAAGTGAGAAGGCTTCCCCCATTAAGTTGGGTTTGTGCTAACATGACATCCTCACACCAGTGGCATTTTAGCTTGTAATTCCTCAGGACAGTGATCTGCGCTATTTATCTTACGTTTTGTTCTCTATGTGTTGAAAATATTGCACAAATAAATGCAACCAAACCACTCAAGTACACAAGAATTCCTGCATGTGTTAAGGAGTCCCATCTTTGGTTAACCATCTGCACTTCTATGACACAGTTACCAACTTTTTTCTGCCAGGAACCCTGTGCCTTTAGCTTCTGCGTAGTAAGTTAGAAATCAGCAGCTGTGGGTTTTTCTGGAACGGCAATTCAGTGATAGAGAAAGCTTCAGCTATGGATTCCTGCCTGTTTCCAGGTTGTGAAAGGCACTCACGGGGGTGATAAGACTTGGCTACTCTACTAACTGGTTTCCTTGGATGCCTCTGACTTAGGCAGCAATATCCGCCCTCCCTTCCCCACAGGTGGGTGGGGTTTGCGGCACCAAGCGGGGCTCACCTGGGCGGGTGCCACCCACCTGCTTGAGCTGGCCTTTGACCCGCCCTCGGCCAGGGAGGACAATGGATGGCCGGCCGAGGGTGGGCCTAAGGCCAAAAGAAAAGAGGCTGACTCCTTGGCTCAAGCCTCTTTTGCTGTTCTTCCTTCCAGGATCACCCACCCACCCTCCCTCAAATTAATAATTTCTTGCTTATTAATTCCAGCCTAGGTCAGTGATCTTCAATTTAATTATTCTTTCTTTACAGGCTAATATTTTGCATTCCAGGTCAGCGGGCACTGCTGCGGTCGTAAGATGGTTGCTGTATTCAGAACCGGGAAGGAATTTCCCCTGCATTGGCAGGTTTCGCCTTCCCCGTAGCAATTTCGTCACAACTTTGGTGGTTTTTAAGCCTTGGCAAGGTAGCCTTTAGTCTAACATCAAGTTGGGGGGGATGCATTCATGGTCCCTCCCCATGCAGCGGCGCTTGCAGGGCCCGTTAAAGGGCAAAACCGGGAGTCCCTGGCCCTAGAGCAGCGGCATGTAGGTCAAACTCCCGGGACGAGGTCGGTGGAAGGGCATGCTGTGTAAGTTTGCGCTTTGCAGTCCCCTCTCACTGGGCCTCAACTGCCTGCATATCCTCAGCCAGGCGGGCTGAGAGGGTTACCTGCCAAGGCGTGTGCCAAGTTTCCCACTTCTGAAGTTCAATAAAGTTGTGGCCAATTTGAACCCATACTCTGGTCTCTTGTCTCATCATTTGAGATAATGGGGTAGGCACCACAGACAGGGTTTAGCGCGTGTGCCCACAAGCAGGAAAACAGAAAATGAGCGTCTCTCCTCCATTAGAGATCCAGCTTGTTTGAAGCCAAATGATTGATCCAGCACTGAAATATGACAATTTATTAGATCAAGCAGGGGAACCAATGCTGTTGGACTCTGGATCCCATCAACCCCAGCCATAAAGACCAAGGGTCAGGATTATGGGAGTTAGTGTCCCAGCAGCTTCTAGAGGCACACAGGACCCCCATGTCTGACTTGGATTTTTTAGTGATAAATAAATCAAAGCAGGCCTGGCTCCTGTGCCTTTAACAGCATCCTGGCACATATAAATTAAGGCCAGGGAGAAGATGTTCCTGTCATAAACTGATAGGAGAAATGCCACCTGCCTGAGACCAGCATGTAAGGCTGTTATAAAAAGCAGTGGGGGGTGTCTGTCAAGACTATTTCAGCAGGAAAGAGAAATACAGCTACAGAGAGAGCAGATCGGTTTTGGTAACGCTGGAACAACCAGGTGAGGGAGGTGTTTGCAGAGTTAGCCCCTAGATGGGGGAAAACAGAAGATGCTCTCATACCAGGTACCCATGCCTTGGGGATCTTTCACAATCCTCTTGACACATAAGATATCATCGTGAATATCCGTATTCAATAAATCTAGAAAAGAGAATGAAAATGTCTGAATGGAAGGGGAAGTGGGCGATTATTATCACAGGGTTAGAATAAACTAAAAGACAAGCTTAAGGCTAATTGCAGAATCAAATCTCCCTAGGATTGCCGCCTCTGACGACATCCTTTAGCAACGCCCATGTAGCAGGAATGGAAGCAGCCCACTTACTCCCTCCCCATTCCTCTCATCAACAAGGGTGGGGGTCAGGGGTGCCAACTTGAATAAAATATTGGGGGGACCTGGTAAACTCCGCCCTGCGTAACCGATCACATGATGCGACACATGCACACCTTTTGAATGGCAATACCCATCAACTTTTTGGGGGAGGGACGGGCCCCTCAAATATTTTATTGGGGGGCCGAAGACCCCTTTGGTCCCTCAGAGTTGGCTCTTACGGGTGGGGTGGCCCATGCCATGAAGCAGGGTAAACTGGGCTGCTTTAGGTAGTGCCCAGGAATTGAAATAAATGGAGGTCGGAAATGGTGTCTGAAATGCAAGATTTTTGAAGTGTTAGTTATCTGACAGTGAGGGAGCAGAGGCAGTTTTAGGGTAGTGCAACTGGCTCCGCCACTCTGGGTGCTGGTGTTGCAGGGGGTGCCGCAACAATGATGTAGAACAGAACGCGAGAGGTGGGCGTGCTGGATTTTAGAGTTGCACAGTTTGCCACTGAAATATGAGAGCCCAAAGCCCACAACTGAGCCCGGCCTTGGCTGGGGAGGGCGGGGAATAAATAAAAATTATTATTATTATTATTATTATTAACTTGGGGGGGGGACCTTTGGAATCATTTGGACTCCTTTTCAGGTGGCAAAGTGTCTTGGGCTACCACAGTTCTTCCTCGTCTGATGTGTAGCACACCTGGAGATATGCTTGTTGCTGCAGGAGGGGCAAGTAAATAAAGCAAACAGATGAAGAGGAGCCTTGTTTGCCTTCTCTCCAGCATAGATTTTTTTATTTTAATATATATATATATACATTGCTTTGGTTTCTACTATTAAACTGGCATTTGTCACTGGCCACAACTTTTAATGAATGAATGGAAGAGCTGTTCCGCCTGGCCTTTGGTTTGGATTCAGTCTGCCCCTTACGTTTCACTCCTCTTATGGTTTTGATCTATGGGCTACTTTTAAAATGAGGCTGCATTTTAAATTGCATTTTAACCTGTATTTTAATTTGGTCCCCCCCACACTATGTTTTTACTATAATTTTACTGGTGTTAGCTGCCCTTAGCCCGGCTCTGGCCGGGGAGGGCGGGGTATAAATAAAATTTGTTGCTGTTGTTGTTGTTGTTGTTATTCTACCCCTGTGTCTCTAGGGTGAAAGGCAGGGTGGCCCCTTACGTGCTGCCAATACAACAAAGGAAATGCATCACCAGCAAAGAGACTCTGATGCTCATAACATTTGTATACGCTAATGTGCATATATAGATGCACATTTAGAAACAATTACGACAATTTAAATAGAAATACATCTCTCCATGGTATAGTGGGGAAGACTGTTGATCAGGCAGTGCCTGGTCAACCTGCTACTAAGTTGCTACTGGCTGGTGGGCATCTTCAGAAACCAGAGTGCACAGAAATGCCATTTACCTTCCCGCTGCAGTGGTACCTATTTATCTACTTGCACTGGTGCGCACGGCAACAACACCTCCTCTGGATCCATCGGTTATGCTAGAGGCAAGGGATTTTCACGGGCTTGGGTGAACCCTTTCCAGCTTCACCCAGGCCCAGGAAGTGGATCGCAGCTGGCCAGCATATTTGGCCAATGGCAAGTAGACTGCGTCCCTTCACTTAAAGAAGGTCAATCTCTAGGGGAGTGCTGAGTATTTTATTTTTTTTTCTGAAAAGGGCCAAATAAGTTTTGACGTGGGTGGTGCTGTGGTCTAAACCACTGAGCCTAGGGCTTGCCGATCAGAAGGTCAGCAGTTCGAATCCCCGTGATGGGGTGAGCTCTCGTTGCTCGGTCCCTGCTCCTGCCAACCTAGCAGTTCGAAAGCATGCCAGTGCAAGGAGATAAATAGGTACCACTCCAGCGGGAAGGTAAACGGTGTTTCCATGTGCTGCTTTGGTTCACCAGAAGCGGCTTAGTCATGCTGGCCGCATAACCGAGAAAAACTGTCTGCAGACAAACGCTGGCTCCCTCGGCCAGTAAAGCGAGATGAGCGCTGCAACCCCAGAGTCGTCCATGACTGGACTTAACAGTCAGGGGTCCCTTTACCTTTACCTTTACTCTATCTGAATGGGGGAGCTGCTTTTAGATCAAATTGCTGAAACAGCAAAGCTGACTGTGTGGATGTAAAAATCAGTTCACACTTTGCCCAGTTCCATCACGATGGCTAAAATGCTTTGTTACTAAAGATGGACAAATCTGTCAGTTTTCCAAGTGTCTCATTTTTCCAAGCTTAAATTCAGTTCTCCACATTTCCACAACATTATGCAATCACCACCACCATCATCCTTGTGAAAATCTGCCAGCATTTTAGTACTTTAAGGATTGTTGTTAGGTATTGCAATTAGATTATGAATCACTTGTAATGAGCGCTTGAAAGCACATTACAAAATATTAGGCACTTGATCAGCTGCTAAGGTATTAGCAGCCAGCAGGTGGTGCTGTTGTAACATACCTTCGTTACCTGAACAAGAAAATCGTTGATGGACGTAATTGCTGAAATGGCAAACCTTACAGTCTGCATGTAAAAATTAGGGACAGGACAGTTTGACTAGTTCCAATGTAAAAACACTTGAATACAAACCAAATAGTCGGGGTTTTTGGAGGTGGAATAGGAAAAGCTCAGCATTTACTCCTGCATTATCCTTGAACCAGCTGCCAGTCTTTTGCAGCCTATGAACTCTTATGAAACAGCTTACTGGCATTCTGAACAAGAGTAAGTTATCCTTAAAAAAAAAAAAGATCATCTTCTGCCTACATTTATGAGCTGGAAGATTATGTTTGGATGTGTTAGCAATTTTAATATAACAATATTAATTTATATTTTTGAGCTGCATTGTTGTGTTTGGAGGGATCAATATTTTAACATAAAAATGTGAATTCAGCAATGTGTTATTACTGACAAGACTAAAAATGTGCTTACTAACCTAAGAGGTATAATGCTATTAAATCAAGCTCTGTTTTAATATGAAAATATAAAACAAAAATGTCAGGAAAGGCCAGTAGTATGTATCCCAAGGACTGGGAGGCTGTGACCCTCCAAGTTTTTGCTTCAATCAACCCCCACCGTTGGCCATGTTGGGTTGGGGCTGGTGATAGCTTGAATAACATCTGGACAGCACCAGGTTCCACACCTCTAACATAGCATTTAGCAAGCTGTTCCATTTTCGGCAGCACCCCATCATTTTGCCTGTCCCCTCTGGCACAGTGCCACCGTGGCGGAGGGAGGCAGGAAGGAACTCACCTGTGCAAGACATGGAGCAAAGGTTCTCTGAAAGGGTACCTTCATCTTTACACCACCAGCCATTGTTGATATGGAAGATGCCATAGTCTTTAGTGCCATCCTTGCGCCTGTCAACAGCCTCTGTGTCGAAGCCAGTCTCAAAAAATGACATGCAGATCCCTTCAGGGAGAAGAATGGAAGTTATACTCTGTAATAGCGGCCAATTTATTGTTCCAAAAAGGCTGGGGATGGGAGCAGTTGGAAAAGGAGGAGCTGCAATCCAGGGGCAAAGCTGCTGCAGATTACTAAAATATAAATCACGTTTCAAAAGACCACCAAATCGCCACAAACTTTAAATGGATTTTCATTGGATTGGATTAAATTTGGAGAGAGTTTTTTGGGGAAAGTGGTGAGGCAAAGCAAAACAGCCTAGAACACATGAGACAAGCGGAAAACCGCCCAAAGAAGTGTGCACAAGCCCTCAGCCAAAGTCTGCCCTTTCAGCTCAAAAACCGTGATGCACATCTTCGAGGATGTGCTGCCGGGTGAATCAATTGACGTGTGCTGTAATCTCACCCCCCAAAAACACTTTTTTTAGGGTGCAAGAGCGCAGCTCCCAAAATGGCCGCCATGATTGCGTGTGAAAAAACAGGATGTCCCATTTTTTTCTGAGGCACTTGGTGGGTATGAAGTCTTCGTTCCTCAAATACATGTAGGGACGGAGACATTTGCTATTTTTTCTTTCACTACAGCACATTTTACAAATCATACAAGAATCCTCCAAATCTGGGGTAAGAAAAAGGCTTTACCAAGCCTCCAGGTTTCCTTCATGATGGTTGTCCTGTCAGGTCAGGGTCCAGTGGGAGTTTTCCCCATCCTCAGGTGAAAAGCAGGTCAGCTGTGGCTAGGAGAGCTGGGGGTGTGTGGTGTGTGTGTGTGTGTGTGTGTGTGTGTGTGAAGACCCTACTGACTGGCATGTCCCAAGATAAATTTGGTGACTGAGGCAGCAAGTAACGAGGCACCATCTGCCAGGAATTTTCCCTGCAAGAGGCCCTGTAACGTACAGGTGGAAAACTTGCAATCCCCCAGACATTGTTGCACATCAGCTGCTATCATCCCTGCTCATTGGTCTTTGGCTGGCTGAAGCTGTGAGGAGTCGGGAGTGCAACATCATCTTGGGGCAACAGGTTCTCCAGCCCTGCTGTAATGTAATTGGGCTATGACCTGTAGCTCAAACCTCAGGAGCATGTTTTATTCCTGGAAAAAGCAGGGAGAGACACAGAGGAAGACTGAGAGTATAACTGTGGGAACTGGTGAAGCACCGATTACAACTTAAGAGGTGAAGAAGGTTCCATCTAGAAATTTGGAAACAAAGGTAGCTCTCAGATTGCTTTTATACAGTGCTTTTCTTTAAAGAAGAAAAAGTTGCAGGTGATGCAGACCTTTGAGTAACCCCAGAAAAAAGCACTGTTTTTATGTACTGTCAGGTGACTCTATGGAAAAAATCCAGTCTAACATAGGATGAAGCTGTGCAGGTCTACAACAGAACTGATAGACTCAGAATCTGCAGAAAACCCAAATTGCTATATGTTCGAATTCAGTGTTAAATAGACAATTTTCCTGGGTTATCATCATCATTATTTTATTTATACCTCACCCATCTGGCTGGGTTTCCCCAGCTACACTGGGAGGCTTCCAACAGAACACTAAAAACAGAATAAAACTTCAAACATTAAAACTCCCTAAATAGGGCTGCCTTCAGATGTCTTCTAAAAGTCAGATAGTTGTTTTTTTCCTTGTCATCTGATGGGATGGCGTTCCACAGGGTGGGCACCACCACCGAGAAGGCTCTCCACCTGGTTCTCGCAGGGAGGAAATTGCCAGAAGGCCCTTGGCGCTGGACCTCAGTGTCTGGGCTGAACAATGGGGATGGAGACACACCTTCAAGGATAGTGGGCCAAGGCCATTTAGGGATTTAAAGCTCAGCACCAACACTTTGAATGTGGCAATGCAAAGAAAAAAGAAAAAAGTGTTCAGACACAGTCTGGGAAAGCTTGGAACTGTGCCTAGATAGAGCAGGGAAAAGGCGAGTGTGGATGAGCCCTGTGTCAGATCCGTGTACCTTCCATTTGTGTAATAGAAATCTGCTTCCAGAGAGGATCATCTCATGTTGCCTTATGGCAATGCTGGCTCAGAGCAAGAATGGGGAGTAGAGAAGCATTCATTCAGAGAGGCATTCATTCATTCATTCATTAGGTCTTCAGATAATGGAGTGCTTTGCGGAAGCATTCATAAGAAGGAAGCTGGGACAGGTTTTAGGCCAAAGCAAATAAATTGCCACCCTCTCATGGACGTAGAGACAAGGAAATGGTGTCTGGAAAGACCATGGTTGTTATCTCACTCCTTCCTCCCCACAACATTTGAAATATGCTCTGCGTTGAGAAGCTACACTCACAGTTGGCCAGGCTGTACCCCTCATATCCATCCAGTCCGCTAACTTTCAGCACGTGGTACAACTCGCAGCGACCAAAGATCTTGGCTTGCACAGTGACGGCAAAGCATGTGAGGAGGAGGGTCTGTAATAAGTGGATCATCGTCTTAGCTGCTTAAATGTGATGGGAGGGAGTTGACAAAACCTCTGAAGTTAACTCCTTTAGGGAGAAGCAGAAAAACAGGAAGGTTGGCTCAAACAGGGGACAAGAGACATAATGCTTTAAGAGTGACAGAGGTTGGAAACGCCCCTGCCCTCTCAAAATAATACATTTTTTCTGTCCTGGGCAATCTCTGGGTAGGTTTTTCAGCATTGTTCAGTTTGTACCAGGAAAATGCCAGCTGGAATGAACACTTTTTGGCTAGTACCAATCACCCCCCAACCAATTCCTTGGGATATTTATGAGGGATGAACTTATATACTGTATGTATAAATGCCCATTTGAAGCTCTAAATCAACAGGGATGGGGAAAGTGTTCTTGGACTCCAACTCCAATAATCCCTTAGCATTGGTCATGCTGGCTGAGGCTGATGGGAGCTGGAGTCCAACAACATCTGCAATAATAATAATAATAATAATAATAATAATAATAATAATAATATATAACAACAACAACAACAACAACAACAACAACAGCAGCGGCGGCAGCAGCAGCAGCAGCAACTTATTATTTGTACCCCACCCATCTGGCTGGGCCTCCCCAGCCACTCTGGGGAGTGTTGGCTTCCAACAAAGATTAAAAACACAAGGGCACACATTCCCCATCTCTAATTAAACAAAAGCAGATGATTGGGCTGAAGTACAAGGCTTTTCATCTATCTTTCCCTGACCCTTCAAATGAATCTAGCTCTCAGTCTCTTCCTTTGAGGTAGTAGGGAGAGAGCTACATGTTATGTCAAAGGTAAGCTAAGGCAAGGGACGCGGGTGGCCTAGGACTTGCCGATCAGAAGGTTGGCGGTTTGAATCCCTGTGACGGGGTGAGCTCCCGTTGCTCGGTCCCTGCTCCTGCCAACCTAGCAGTTCGAAAGCACGTCAAAGTGCAAGTAGATAAATAGGTACCGCTCCAGCAGGAAGGTAAACGGTGTTTCCGTGCGCTGCTCTGGTTCGCCAGAAGTGGCTTAGTCATGCTGGCCACATGACCCAGAAGCTGTACGCCGGCTCCCTTGGCCAGTAAAGCGAGATGAGCGCCGCAACCCCAGAGTCGGCCACGACTGGACCTAACAGTCAGGGGTCCCTTTACCTTTACGTTTACCCCGCCCATCTGGCTGGGCCTCCCCAGCCACTCTGGGCGGCTTCCAAGAAAGATTAAAAATACAAGGGCACACATTCCCCATCCCTACTTTAAACAAAAGCAGATGGTTGGGCTGAAGTACAAGGCTTTTCATCTATCTTTCCCTGACCCTTCAAATGAATCTGGCTCTCAGTCTCTTCCTTGGAGGTAGAAGGGAGAGAGTTGCATGTTATGTCAAAGGTAAGCTAAGGCAAGGCGCAGAGAAGCTGTCAGCTTTACTGGGTGTGAAATGTGCTTAGCCACCTTGTGATTCTGAGTTGGAAATACATCAGTATATAACTGTCCAACTTCCACTCATCCACATTATTTGAACACAAACAATGCCCTCCGTTGAGGAGCTGCATTCACAAATGGCCTGGCTATGATCTTAGGAACACAGACTCCCAATCTCATGTTACTTGTATAGTATGAATGTGGAGATGAGGTTGCTTTTTGCAGAGGAAAAGCATCAGGTGGGAGGAGGCCTGATTCACCCTTCCCCTAGGCACTACTTTACTCCTACTCCTTACTCCTACTCCTTTCTTTTCCCAGCTTCATCAAAGGCCAGAAAAAAAGCACAGCTGGAAGAAAAGTCTGAGGGAGAAAGTGGTAGGTAGGATTAGATATCACCCCTCCCACCTACTGCTTCTCCCCTTTCAGATGCTTCCTCCGTAGGATAGAGCCCGGCTTTGCTAATATAATATGTATTTCTAGAATGAGATAATGTGGTTCTTGGTGATAGTGGGATGGCTTCAGAAACCAGGCAGCAGTGAAAGTCAACAGTGAGGAGTCATCTGACAATAAGGCAAGATCTGAGACTAGGCTGAACCACAGGAGGAGAACTGGCTGTGACAACTGTCTTCAAGGCACCCATTACTGTCTCAAACACCAATAGTTCATGTGACACTATGAAAAAGGCAGGGGACCAGGTCTAAGATCACAGCCTTTCTAGCGAGCAGCTGCTAGGAGTCAATACAAAGCTGCCAAAAACTAAAAGATAAGCAGTGTAATATGTATATTTGGCCTAGGAGCCCAAATGGTGCCAGATCAGTGGACGTAGCAGGTGGAAAGGAGGATGCTGAACCTTCTGCCCCTACTTTTCCCTTGCAACCCTCCCTGTGCCATGAAACAAATACACCTTTGGAATCCCGCCCAGGGTAAAAGCATCTGGTGGAGTAAGTAACCAGGGGAAATCAGAGGGTAGGGGCAGGGTTAGGCAGCACTTGCCCACCATATTTGTGAGGTGAGTCACAACCTCCCTTGCTGCTTTTCAGCTTGTAGACGACAAGCCGGGTTCCCACACCCAGCCCTACTGCCAGCCACATGTTGCAAGGCCCGGATTAATCAGGCAGAATACTACCTGAACTTTTCTTCCTTAGATCTTCCACGGGGAAAAGAAGCTAACAAAATGGCTAAGCCTAGCAGGTAACTCTATTGATCTCTGTTTTTTTTATTTTCGGTTTGAACATTTATTTTATGGAAGAAGACGGGGGATACTTTAAATAGCTACATACATAATAAATGAAAACATATACAAACTCTGGGATGGAATGCCCAAAAGGTCTGTGATTCTGAACCAGTCTGGAATCCTTATGCCCCATCCTGTTCCCAGTTTCTGTGTCCAGACCTTGCTCAAGTGACTGCTTTGTATTCCACCAGAGGACAGACATGGCTAGCTCCAGAGGGTAGCAGGGGTGGGCATCTGCTGGGAACCCAAGACCAGCAAGGGGCCCATTTACATTATGAGCACCCAAAATATTGGTGGTAAAGGTAAAGGTAAAGGGACCCCTGACCGTTAGGTCCAGTCATGACCGACTCTGGGGTTGTGGCGCTCATCTCGCTTTATTGGCCAAGGGAGCCGGCGTACAGCTTCCAGGTCATGTGGCCAGCATGACTAAGCCACTTCTGGTGAAACCAGAGCAGCACACGGAAACGCCGTTTACCTTCCCGCTGGAGCGGTACCTATTTATCTACTTGCATTTTGATGTGCTTTTGAACTGCTAGGTTGGCAGGAAATACTGGTGGTAAAAAAGGTAAAGGTACCCCTGCCCGTACGGGCCAATCGTGTCCGACTCTAGGGTTGTGCGCCCATCTCACTTAAGAGGCCGGGAGCTGGCGCTGTCCGGAGACACTTCCGGGTCACGTGGCCAGCGTGACGAAGCTGCTCTGGCGAGCCAGCACCAACGCAGCACACGGAAAAGCCGTTTACCTTCCCGCTATAAAGCGGTACCTATTTATCTACTTGTACTTAAGTGTGCTTTCGAACTGCTAGGTGGGCAGGAGCTGGGACCGAAAGACGGGAGCTCACCTCGCCGCGGGGATTCGAACCGCCGACCATACGATCGGCAAGTCCTAGGCACTGAGGTTTTACCCACATCGCCACCCGCGTCAATACTGGTGGTAGTGTGTGGGAATTCCTGTTCTGTGCAGCTTAAGGGGGTCCATTGAAGGTACCTTTCTGGAAGACACACACCCCTTAAATCCTGGGAGAGGATAAGTGGCAGCAATATTCCCAACAAGATTTAAAATAATAATAATTATTATTATTTATACCCTGCCCTCCCCAGCCAAGACCGGGCTCAGGCGGCTAACACCAAATATAAAAACAATTGATTAGAATACAATGAATTTTAAGAGCGTTTGTTGGAATTGCTCTCTTTTCTTATGCATTGTAAAATGAAGACAAATATCAGAGATGTGGTTGCCCTCTCTTAATGACATGCTTCCCCTCAAACTTCCCAGCAGATGGAGCTGCAGGGCAGCTTCCAGAAAGCAAAAACTACCGGTAGTTACTGTTCCCAAGTCCCACCTAGGTATCCCCATCACCCTGTTCAGCTCACGGTTTGCAAGAAGAGGATGAGAAGGTTTGCAAGAAGCTGGCCAGGGAAGCAAGGATGTCCTTCTTCACAAGGGGAAAAGCAGAGTGGGAGAGGCCAGGGAAGCCACCGTGGCTTTTGCATGGAAGCTGCTGCCATCAGGTTCTGACCCCTCTTCCTCTTCCATTTAGAACTTTTGAGGAATTCCAGAACTCCCTGAAAACTGACTATGAGATCATTTCATCTGAGGACACAAGAGGCCAACCCAAAGGCACTGTTTACCACAAACAGCACCTTCAGGTGCAAACAGCAGGCAGGGCAGGAGTGGCGGGGGATGGGGGTGCTCCACAGGAAAATATTGTGGGCCCCAATCCAGATCTAGCTGCTTTGTCTTTAAAATTAAGCATGCTGCTAAAAAGAGTCTGAAGGTGTTTTGGCTATTAGATCGCAAAGCTAGCTGCCAGTCATATATGTTAATAATAGTAATAATGATAATAATTTTTATTTATACCCCACTCTCCTCAGCCAGAGCCAGGCTCAGGGCGGCTAACACCAGTAAAATTACAATAAAAGCATAATAGGGGAAAAAACAAACCAATTTAAAATACAGGTTAAAATGCAATTTAAAATGCAGCCTCATTTTATAAGTAGCCCATAAATCAAAACCGTAAGGGGAAGGAAACAGAAGGGTCAGACTGAGTCCAAACCAAAGGCCAGGTGGAACAGCTCTGTCTTACAGGCCCTGTGGAAAGATGTCAAGTCCCGCAGGGCCCTAGTCTCTTGTGACAGAGCATTCCACCAAGTCGGGGCCAGTACTGAAAAGGCCCTGGCCCTAGTTGAGACCAATCTAACCACCTTGCGACTTGGGACCTCCAAAGTGTTGTCATTTGTGGACCTTAAGGTCCTCTGCGGGGCAACAAGGCACAAAAAAACCCCTCAAGAAATGTTTGCACATGTAGCTGAACAAGCGTGACACATCACACTCCAGAGCTCACCATATGCAGCCAGCTCTGGTTCGTTCTTTCTGGACAAGCAGCTCCTCTTGCCGTTCTCCCCACAATCCTGCCCTGCCATATTGCCCACCCCCAGTATCCACACCGGGGACATGACAAAGTACATGGCAAGGCCTTGTCTGGGAATGGAGTTTATTTATCAAAATAGTGTTATGGCTTCAATCAGATTACATTATGGAATTACATCTGAAGACAAAACGTAAGTAGGCACGGTGACTTGCAGGACATTCCAGGATGGCGCTCTTAATTCACAGATTGCAGGCAGCGACCCAGTAACTCAGATCTCTGCCGCGGCAATGATCTCTCCAACCATACCTAAGGAGAAAGGGGGAGCAGGGAGAGAAAGAAATGCAGACAGCATGCGAAGCCAGTCATGAGTCAGATGGATGCATGGCCTTACTCTGTATATGGCAGCTTCTTATGTACCGTATTTTTTGCTCTATAAGACTCACTTTTTCCCTCCTAAAAAGTAAGGGGAAATGTGTGTGCGCCTTATGGAGTGAATGCAGGCAGCGCACCTATCCCAGAAGCCAGAACAGCAAGAGGGATTGCTGCTTTCACTGCGCAGCAATCCCTCTTGCTGTTCTGGCTTCTGAGATTCATAATATTTTTTTTCTTGTTTTCCTCCTCCAAAAACTAGGTGCGTCTTGTGGTCTGGTGCGTCTTATAGAGCGAAAAATATGGGTACTTCCATTGTAATGAAATGCAAAAGTGTGACATGATAGTATCAGGCTGTGCATTTCTCCACATCTGCCTCGTGTTGCTGGAGGACTGTGGGGAATTTGAATAGTGGCTCACAGAACCAGCCATCTGGTATGGGGGCCCAGGGTAGCTGTCAGTCTCCGTGGTCCCTGCTAGGATGGGGACGTTGGTGGAAACCAAATGCTGGACCCAGCAGGGTTCTTCTTCTTAACTGCGGGGCCAGCAAAGTTTGGAGGTCCTAGTTGTACAACGGTGTGTCCTGAATGTATGCCCTTGTTGAGAACAGCAATCTGGACAGGGTTGGGGAACCTGTGGCCCTCCAGATGTTGCCACACCACAACTCCAATCATCCCACCCCACTGGCCATTATGGTTGAGGCTAATGCAAGTTGGGAGTCCAACAATGTCCTGGGCAGGGGAGCACAGGTTTCCCACAACTGACACAGACAAAGGACGCGGAGAATGCTTATTTATAGTATCTCCCTGAAATTGCTGAGAGGAGAAATCAGATTCTGTGTTCTTGACAGGGTGGTTATTCTTCTCGTGTGTCTATTACTCACTTGCCTATGTGATTATCTGGACATCTCCACTACTTTTGGGGTCTCTCTTTGGCCCACTTGTCTTTGGGGTCTGAAACTTGGAACTGGGTCATACCAATTTAGATTGCCAATGGGGAGTCACAGGATTGCATGCTCCTTCATACAAAAACATCTCTGAACATAACAAAACTCAATGTCAGATAGCATGTCTATGTAGGGTGTTTGTGTTGTGTTGTGTTGTGTTGTGTTGTGTTGTGTTGTGTTGTGTTGTGTTGTGTTGTTGTGTTGTGTTGTGTTGTGTTTCATTTCGTATGAAGAAGCATCCAAGTCTTTGAGTGCAATCTGAGTGATGCAGCACAGACTCAGGTTTACAACCTCAGAAAGAACTAGGCCTTAATCTGCACTTAAATTATCTTTTTGGGGTATCCTTGCCTTGTCTCGTGTGCCTAAAAAATCTGAATCTCTTTGCTCTGTAGATAATTTACTGCAGTGCCCTCTCTTTGTGGGTCAGTCTGGTCCAGAATGCAGAGCTGATCTGTGCTGGAGTGATAGTCCTCCTGGCTTTGGGCAAAGGGAGTGCAAGGAATGGACCATAACTCGCCAGCATCTTCAGTTTAAAAAGATCAGGGGGCAGGTGATGGGAAAGACTCATTTCTGCCTGAGAACCTGGAGAACTTATGCCAAACAGATTAGACAGTACTAGATGCTATTGACTTGTAATAAGTTAGTTTCATATGTCTAGAATGACTTTCTACGTGTTCATGAGTACCCAAACCTGAGGTTTAGCCCCAATGCCAGATTTCAGGACCCAGGCTATTGGGGAATACAACTGTGTGTGTGACTACATCTGCAATTCTGTTATTTGAAATATTTCTCCCACTCAAACACTGATCAGGATGGCAAAAAATTATTATTATTTATTACTACTATTAAGCCAAGGCTTCAAACCATAGATCTCTAGCAACCATTCCTTCCTTGCCCACCCTCCAAAAAGAACTGGCAAATGGAATTAGCACAGATGCTTGCTGCCAATGGGATTTTAAGGCTAGATGGACAGCTACCAGAAAGAGGAGATAATACAGAATGGAAATATGGGTGGAGCAGATAGACAAGGCTACTGAAAGACAAACTCATCCCCTTACCAGTCTGCCAAGCCTTCTGGTTCAGCTGTAGCTCGCTTGAGACAGATTATGTCATCAATAATTTCTTCAGTAAGTAGATCTAGAGTGTGAGGAGGAAATGGCAATATTATGTACTGTACAATAATATACTGTTGGCATCTGTCTGTCTTGAGAGACAATGGAGTGTGCCTCTGGGGGTGAAGTCAAATTGCTATGTTAGCAGTACCAAAGTGACCCCCCTGGGGTGCAAGACAGGCACCATGTCTGGAGGTCCTGAGCTGCCCAGATGACAAGGCCTTACTGGTGTGGTCCAAAGGAAAGCAGAACAATATGTTTGGCACCAGCTTGGCTACAGGAGTTGCCAGAAGGAGGTGCACAAGGCGTTATCCAGCTGCCTTAGGGGCTCCACTCTGGATTCATGTATGGTTTACTTCCTTGCCTATTCCTCTCCTGAAGGTATCCCACAAGGCAGCAGAGATTTAGGATCAGAGTTTTCCGTCTCCTAGATGAGCTACCTTTCCAGGTTGACAAGCCTCATCTACCCCTCAATTCCCTCTACAACACATACAGAAACTTCCTTCTTGACCGTTGGACCCTCTAATGGTCTCATTAATACATACTGAGATAAATATTGTTAAATAATTATTTATACTGAGCTATCTGTGTGCAGCAGTTTCATCAGAGTGCAAAAGGCCAGATTGAAACAGATTGTTTGCAGGTTGGTCCTATCGTTAGGCAGAGTAATGCAGTTGCTTCAAGAGGCAAATGCCCAGCAAGGGAGGGACAACGTGGTGGCATTTTGCCTTCTTTTTGAGAAGATTGAGATCTTCTCAAAGGAAGATTGAGGAGTGTTTAGGGCTTGTGGGGGTGTACTTTGATGCCGGTGACAATTTCTTTTGATTTCCAAACATGCCCCTGTGTCCCCAAAGGTCGGTGACCCTGGCCTAGTGAAAGGGCAAGCGGAGAAAGGGAAATGAGTGGTTGGTGGTTGGGTGGCTAAAACAAGAGAGTTGGAACAGCCTGTGGTTCAGAGGAAGTGATGGCCAGGGGAAGGAGTCTCAGGGAGGAAGGCAAACGGAGAAAGCAAAGAGTTGCAGGGGAAGAGTTGTTAAAGAGAGGAGGAAGGGGGAAGTTCTCATATGGATCTGAAAGCAAAGCCCAGCTCTCTAGTTACAGGCCCCTATTAATAATATAACAGCGTTTCTGTGGCAGGTTTCCAAAGCGTACAAAGCACTTTAAATACATTAGCTCAGTAATCATTACAACAATTATTTAAAACAGATTTCATTTACTCAGTTAAACATAGGTGCCCTTATACATGGGACTCGGCTACACTCATCAATTATATTGTTATAACTGCTTTATAAACATGTGACACCCGAGGGTGCTGTAGATTCATCGCCAAAGGGATTTTCCATTAAGAGTGTTTATAACACGTTTTTTCTGCACTGGTTTTTTTTTAATGTGTATAGATCCAGCCTGGGTCAGACTTATTTTTTTTATTTATTTTATTTTATTTTATTTTATTTTATTTTATTTTATTTTATTTTATTTTATTTTATTATTTTATTTTATTTTATTTTATTTTATTTTATTTTATTTTATTTTATTTTATGACAAGTGCAATATTATCTACTCTGATTGGCAGAGGTTTCCCAGGGACTTTGACAGAGACTCTTTCCCATCACAGAAGCATGAGAAGGGCATTGCTGGATCAGGCCAGAGGCCCATCTTGTCCAGCATCCTGTTCTTACAGTGGCCAACCACATGCGTTTGGGAAGCCTCCAAGCTGGATTTGACCGCAACAGCATTCTCCCCACTTGTGGTTATCACCAACTGGTGTTTAGAAACATACTGTCTACAACAATGGATGTAGAACGTGGTCATCACGGCTAGTAATCTTTGACAGCCTTACACTCCATGCATTGTTCAACAGTGGAACAGATTCTCACAAGAGCTGGTGGACTCTCCTTCCTTGGAGGTTTTTAAGCAGAGGTTGGAGGGCCATCTGTCATGTATGATCTAGCTTAGATTCCTGCATTGCAGGGGGTTGGACTAAATGACCTTTGGAGGTACCTTCCAACTCCGCGAGGGACAGGGATCTGTCCTACATCTTCTGCTGTGAAGACAGATGCAAAGAATACATTCTGCTTCCCTGAAATCTCTTTATCCTCCCTTAGCTCACCTCTGATTTCCTTGTTGTCCAAAAGTTCAACTGCTTCCTTAGGTTTTTGTTTCTAGCAATTCTGTTTGGGTATCCCTTGGTATCTGCTTACACTTATCTTGCCAAGGTTTGTACTCCTTTTGTTCTTTTCAACTGGACAATGCTTCCCTTTTCTTCCTTCTTGACTCTAATACCCTCCTTGACTCTGCTCCTTAACCACATTGCATCTCCTTGGGCCTAGTGATCTGCAATATCTTTACACAGGCCCTTCAACATGTAATGTCTATATCTCTCCAGCACTGGACTATGACCCCACCCTAAAAATCCATGCAGTCTCTTAATTGAGCGACAGCCACTACACCACCCTGATTTTCAATGGCTGCTGCTGCAGCTGTGACTATGTGGATTCTAGTAACTTCTAGTAACATCTGCTGGGGATTGGAAGACTACAGCAGAGCTAGTTAGGAACGTTCTCTGCAAAGGCATCCCTGAGCAGGATCACTGGTTTTAAATAATTTGGAGGTTTCATTTACAATTAAGAGGCATACAAATTCTGTTAAATAAATTTGCCAGGCCAGACTATGGGCTTGCTGTGCCCAGCATGGAGGTTGCACCATAACCCAGGCACTCACCCCTGCCTTCTTGCAATGACACTCACCAAAGCAAGATAAACTGCACAGGTTCTTTGATAGAGTGTGTCGGTCAGCACACCAGGAGCGACTGTTGATCTGGAAGATGCCGTATTCGGAGCTGCCATCTGAGTTATGCATCACAGTTTCCGTGTTGAAGCCACTTGCAAAGTACGCCAAACAGATCCCTAAGATGGACAGGTGGACAGGTTAACCACTTTTCCCCCCAGAAAGAAGTTGTTAGGAAAGCAGATTTTATCAGAGATGAAATTTGTCTCAAGGAAAATGTGAGGGGGCTTTCCCTCACTGGAACTCAGTTCTGGCTCCTCTCAGGTGGGAGCCATTGTCATTATAAGTGAACGAGGGACCTCTTTTTCTAGGAAAATAGCACTGGATATAATTATATGACAATTATCCTTCAAAAGTCACACCACAAAATTTTGAGATGCAGTTTACCAACCAACCAGTCTTAAAAAATGCATATATTAAGGGAAAGGGTATATAAAAATGTATACATTGGTGAAAATGATATATAAAATGCATTATGTTGAGGAGAATTGCTTTTAAAATGTGCCTATTAGTCAAAGCTGCATACAAAAATGTGTATATTAGGAGAAATTCAAGCTAAAATAGGGATGAATCTTTATGAAGATTTTGGTGCAGAAATGTGGAAAGCTGAATTTAGGAGTGGAAAGCTAAGTGAAACTGACATTGACAGAATCACTCATCCCTTACTGTTCTGCACGCAAACATGCTAGCAGAAGAGATGCGTTTTGAATAGGATCTTGGGATTAGTGGGATGCGTTCTGCACACTCACAGTGTCAACATGCAAGCCTGGAATCTCACTCATGGCAAAGGATTTGACATTCTTTGATACTCATCTTCAATCTGATACTAGGCTTCCAGCCCTCATGAGCGCAGAGAAAAATATAATCAATAATAAAAAAATTGTTACCGTATTTTTCGCCCCATAGGGCACACCGGCCCATAGGACGCACCTAGTTTTTTTTTGGGGGGGGGGAATAAAGAGAAAAAAAATTATTTCCCCCCCAGGTGCGGGGCTGGGGTGGGGGAAGCCCGAGCTTCCCCCGACCGCAGCCCCCAGAACAGGCTGCTATCCGCTAGCCGTGGGAGAGCTGCGCAAAGTCGCATTCGGACTTCGGGGTGCAGGAACCTCTCCCCAAGCCGTGGGAGAGCCGCGCGACTTTGCGCAGCCCTCCCACGGCTTGCAGATAGCTTCCTGAAGTCTGGAGAGCGAGAGGGGTCGGTGCGCACCGACCCCCTCGCTCTCCAGGCTTCAGCGAAAGCCTGCATTCGCCCCATAGGACGCACACACATTTTCCCTTCATTTTTGGAGGGGAAAAAGTGTGTCCTATAGGGCGAAAAATACGGTATCTCCCAATTTCTTTGATAGTTAGTACAGTGGTGCCCCGCAAGACGAATGCCTCGCAAGACGAAAAACTCGCTAGACGAAAGAGTTTTCCGTTTTTTGAGTCGTTCCGCAAGACGAATTTCCCTATGGGCTTGTTTCGCAAGACGAAACGTCTTGCGAGTTCTTGTGAGTTTGTTTCCTTTTTCTTAAAGCCACTAAGCCGCTAAGCCGTTAACAGCCGCTAATAGCCGCTAAGCCACTAATAGCCGTGCTTCGCAAGACGAAAAAACCGCAAGACGAAGAGACTCGCGGAACGGATTAATTTCGTCTTGCGAGGCACCACTGTACATATATTTGCGGCCTAGGACCCTCATACCTACGGGACCGACTCTCCTGGTATGCCCCGTGAAGGACCTTAAGGTCCATAAATAGCAACACTAGAGGTCCCGGGCCCTAAAGAAGTCAGATTAGCCTCAACCAGAGCCAGAGCCTTTTCAACACTGGCTCCAGCCTGGTGGAACGCTCTGTCTCATGAGACCAGGGCCCTGCGGGATCTGATTTCTTTCCGCAGCGCCTGTAAGACAGAGTTGTTCTGCCTGTCCTTTGGCTTGGAATCAGCCTGATCCCCTCCCCCTCTTTCCTTTTCCTTCTGTGATGGAACCCCTATTTGGGGACTTTTTTCTGGCCCACATAGGACCAGTCTGGATAGTTGGCCTTGGTGAAGATTTGACGTTTTCTCCCCCCAAACAGTTTTTGATCTGGGCTTCCACTGAAATGAGGCTGCATTTTAAGTTGTACTTTAATCCTGTTTTTAAGTTGTACTTTAATCAATTGTTTTTATACCTGATGTTAGCCGCCCTGAGCCCGGTCTTGGCCGGGGAGGGCGGGGTATAAATAATTATTATTAGTAGCAGTAGTAGTAGTACTGTAGTAGTAGTCAGTGGCGTAGCGTGGGGGGTGCAGGGGGGGCCGGACGCACCGGGCGCAACATCGGGGGGGGGCGCTCGCACTCGCAGCTCTAAAATCCACAGGTTAGGGGGCGCAAATTACTTGCCTTGCCCCGGGTGCTGACAACCCACGCTACGCCACTGGTAGTAGTAGTAGTAGTACGGTTAAGTGGATGGATAGAAAATAGTAGCCTTTACTATAGAGACAGGAAACAAGAAAGGGCATTAGATTCCTACCCTGTACCCAACAAAAGCTCTTCCTAGCTCCCCATTGCCTTCTAGGCGTTACCAGAACATGCAAGGCATTTTGAATTTCTGCTACCCATCACCCACCCCACAACCTGTAACCAAATTCTGCAGTGTGTGCTACCAGAGTGCACTGGTATTCTCACAGCTTAAAGTAAACTTCGTTCTGCATTTTGCAGTAGCTTAGTACATTTCACTGTAGTGAAACATCTAATGGGGCAAAGAACTGGCATGGGAGACACTGAAGGAATCCCTTCTAATTTGAATCATTTCTTCAATGGACAATAATAACATAGCATCATTATACTACTAGCAACTGTATGGTAGGGCAACAAAAATAATCATCGCTATTTATGTAATGCTGTGAAATCCCTAAAGCTGTGCCCATTACTTGTGGCATAGCCTTTTAGTTGGACTATTACCAGCACCAGTAACTTACTGCATACTCTGTAAAAGTGCCCAGGAGACAGAAAATTATGTTGGGGAAGAGAGAAGGAAATTCCCCTTGCTCCTCGGGTGGAGTGGGGTGGGGGAGATGCAAGGAGGTGTTAAAGAAAATTAGAAAGGGAGAGAAAAGGTTAATATTTATTATTTTGTTAACATATAAATAAACTGGGACTAGAAAGGAAGGAGGACGCTGTTAGAGGAGGAGGAAGTGAATGTAAAAAGAGGAGAGGAGGGATGAAAGGTGTGAGAGAAAAGGTACAAGTTGGATGTGAAAGGAGAAAGGGAGAAGAAATTACAGGAGATGGATAAAAATACAATCTGAGGCATGGGGGGGGGGGAAGGGCTCCTCTACAGAAGCCATGAAATCAGCAAATTCTGCAGAAAATGAGGAGGCTGGTTCATAAGATACACAGAACAAATGTCTGTCTTCAGGTTAGCAAAAACAACACAGCTGTGGAACTTCTTGCCACAATAAAAATTCTGTGGCAAGGAATTCAGCAATTTCCAAAGATAGAATATTCTATTGCCAGTTGATTATGCAAACTCTGCCTCCATCTTCTACCATTTTGTGTCTGGCTCTGCCCCAGTGCCACCATTTTGTGACTGGTGGGCCTCAGTAATTTTCAATCATTTCAAGTGGACCCTTAGGGTAGAAAGTCTAAGAACCTTTCCAAAGCATAATGTCCATTGTTGTTTTCTTCAAAGTGGATTTGTTGTACTAGAGCAACAGAGTGCTTTAATCCAATTTTAATGCAGAAACCTGTAATTCCAGCATGCACTTGAAACCCGGCTGCAAAATATTGAGACTGGAGGCTACAGCTGCCATACTTCAAAAAGTAAAAACCAGGAAACCACCAAAATTGTTGAGCTTTTTAAAGGGAAACCCTAAAATTCACCCCGGACGTCAATTCCACCTTTGAAATCCCAGTACAGTGGTACCTCAGGTTAAGTACTTAATTCGTTCCAGAGGTCCGTTCTTAACCTGAAACTGTTCTTAACCTGAAGCACCACTTTAGCTAATGGGGCCTCCTGCTGCCGCCGCACCACCGGAGCACAATTTCTGTTCTCATCCTGAAGCAAAGTTCTTAACCCGAGGTAATATTTCTGGGTTAGTGGAGTCTGTAACCTTAAGCGTATGTAACCCGAGGTACCACTGTATTGTCCAGGAAAATCTGAGCATATGGCAGCCAGAGCAAGTTGGGAAACTGGTTTCTTGGGGCCACTTTAATTTCTGCCCACACACTCAATGGCTTTCTGCAAACTTCTCCTTGCCCACATACAAGCTGATCCTGCCAGTTTTGGTGATGCACCATGTCTTCACACCCTCCCACAAAACACAGTAAGCAAACTGACAACCGCTCATTGGCTACTCACAGTTAGCTAAGCTGTAGCCCTCATGCCCATCCATTCCCCAGCGTTTCAGTGTCTGTGCCAGCTCACAGCGACTGTAGATCTTGCTACGGACTTTCACCGCAAGGCAGGCCATAAGGGGCAGCAGCAAAAGAGCCTTCATCTCTTCCCAGCGGCCTGGTCCTGCTCTCCCTGTTGCTAAGCAGGAGGAAGAGGAGACTTTTTCAGGCTGACCAGATCTACAAAAATGAAGTGTAGGGAAGAGAGAGTGACTTGGAGATCATCCAGGAAGAAGAAGGATACATTACTATTGTGGAGAGTTATCATGATGTAGCAAGGAGACAAGATGTGCTGTGTGGGCATCTCTACCAGGAGTAGCTGGAACTGATGTGCAGCTGCCCCATGGGAGCCACTGAATTGCAGGTGGCCAGACTTCTCAGTGAAGAACCTTCTAAAACTAGAGTGACCTCACCAACCCATTGGATCTTTCTGGATAGGAAGGAATATAGAGGAGTTCCTGTCCCAGCTGAGCCTTGCGTCATGGTTCATGACCTAGGGCCTGGTCTCCTCTTAGGAGAAGAGACCATGGATATATGGGAGCATAATGGACTGGGAGGTAATTTTGCCCTTGGAACTTGCCTCCAGTGTTCCCACCTGCTTAGAAATTCCAGCACCAGGCACCTGAAAAAGCTACATTACCGTCCAAGGACTCGAGCATAGAGGCTGATGTGCGGAACTTGGAAACCTGTGGACTCCAATTTCCATCAGTTTCAGCCAGTGTGGCTAATGGTTAGGGATGATGGAAGTTATATTCCATCAGCATCTGCAGCACCCCTGTTTTCCCAGCCCTACCATAGTGGGACCCAGCCACCCTTGTGCTACTAGAGTTAGGAGCTTATAAAGCAAGACGGGCCCCTTTTAAGAGTAGAAGTGCCACTCATGAGGACTGAGGCTGTTTAGCAGAACCTGTAGCCCCACTTAAGGCTCCGTTTGGGCTTGCCGGCTGTTGCAGCAACACCAAAGTCTGTGTCCTCTGGCTTCTAGCCTAGTTTCCAACTGGAGCTGTCCAGGGTGCTACCTACCTTGGCCTCTACTTTGCCTAATTTCACTTATCTGGACCCATCCTCTGCTCTGCTTACTTCTGCCCTACTGGTGCTTGACCTGTGCATGAGCTGAATCTGCTTACTGGATCCTGAGCTTGGACTTTGCAACCTTGAGTCCCTTGAATCTGTGCTTAGTACATGCCCCTATTTCCCCCTGGTTGGGACCACTAGCTGGGATCGGACATCTTGCTTGAGCATCAAGGGATTCCTGAGCTCTGGTGTGTTCCTGCATCTGTGGTTAGTCTTTCCTCCTGACTTGCAGATTTCTCCTTGACTCTATTGCCCCTTTTCTCCTCAGTGCTTGTCCCATGACCCAGCACTGGCAGTCACTGGAGGCTGTTGCTTGGCAAAAGTAAATGCATGGGAAAGGTTGGGATGGCTCAGTGCAGGCACCACAATACAGCAATTTGAAAATGACCAGATACAAATAAATAAAGTACCACGATCTTGATTTATTTGCATGTACATCTTGGGTATAAACACATGTACCACCTGTACACATGCACTACCTGTACATGTGCACAGATTGCATCCCTATGCACACAACATAACACCTGGTTGACTGTTTTATTACCCACAGGGCTTCATGGAGGCAGAAGCCCTGCCTCTCAAATTAAGAGCATTGCTCTGTATTGATGCCTCACACTGTGTTTCGGCTACTACATTGCCTCAGAGCACAGCCCCTGCTTTTCCCCTGGGGATCCTTTAGAGAACAAACTGCCTTGGGGGACTGGTTGCTATAATTTCAATTCAAAAAGATATGAGCGGTCTCTTCTGGTTCTGAGAGGCTGGTGATTCACTCTTATCGTTGGGGAGCTCCATTCAGAATCCAGCCTTGGTTGATTTAAGTGCCTTGAGACCTCCTGGCAAATGGTCCAGGCTCTTGGTAAAGGGCGTGGCTAACAGAGGAATTAAAAGCTTTCCTCTTGGCAACATCCTCACCTAACTTATTATCCTCATGCCAATTATTCTCCCAGGGGAAGGAAAGCAGGAAACATACATAACAGTGTGAACTGTGCAGCATATCCTCTTGAATATTGCCTTAGAGCAGTGTCTGCCTAACCCAGTGTCCCCCATATTTCTGACACCTGAGGCACACAATTTTTCCAAATGCAAACTGGAAGCATGTGTTCCTCTCAAACCCAAAAGGACCAGAAGGAGATGGGCAGGTTGGATGTCTTGTGATTCTGGCACTTAATGGTCTCTACTTCAGGTATATTTGGATCACTCCATTGCTCCAGATGTAGAGTGTGTGTGTGTGTGTGTGTGTGTGTGTGTAGCATTTATTGCCATCTCAAAGGATGGTGAGTTGAATGAGACTTCCTGGGAAACTATAATTATTTTAACAGCATATTATTCATGACAAATTGTGTATCACAACACATAGATACACATGGTGTATCTCAACACAGAGATTGGGAGTGACTGACCCTACTAACCTAGCATGGTTTGCCCGATGAGGGTGGAGCTCAAATCCATTTCAAATTAGCGTAGTGGGGCTTCTAACGTAGGCAAGAATTAGGCCTCAGTTTTTCGTCTTCAAGATGCCGAGTCTATAGCTCCAGAAGCCATACAGTGCTAACTAGCAGAATGAGGAGCCTACCTTTGCCCAAATGCCTGCCTGAACCTCTCCAGGGCCACCACAAAGTTCTTAAACAGCCCAGCAAGTTACAGCAGGCAATGCACCCCACCCAGTGTTGGCAGTTCATCTGGCTTCTAGAACCTCAGGTCTGAGGTCGCCCTGTGATGTCACAGCCTGTTACCACACCCCTTGAAGAGTCAGGCCCAGTCTCTCAATTCTGGCCTAAGATGGTTTTTGCTGCCTAAAGCAGAGCACCAAATGATGCCTCCACCCCACCCTGGGATCTTGCTGCATCATTCAGAGACTATTTTCTGCTTTCATCTGCATTCTTCTAAATGTCACCATCTGCTTCACCTTGTTGCATGATAGGACTGGTGCTGCAGTCTGTAGGTCCTGAAGTACAATTACCTGCCAGCACCAGAAAACATGGCCAATGGCCAGTGATGATGGGAGTTGTAGTTCAGCAATTTCTGGAAGGCTAAAGGTGGAAACCTGATGTAGAGCAAAAGCATGGAGGGGAATTGTGACCCACTAGCTCTGCCCATAACCTCTGTGCATCTGCTGGCCTCACTCCCAACCTCCAAACGTGCAGTAGAAGTGGGGAATGGGCTGTATGCATGGGCAGTTGTACACATGTAGAGCCCGTTCTCATCTTCTGGTGAATGTACTAAGTCAGGCCAGTGGAAGTGCAGAGGTCAAGAACGCAGCCACAAGGCACAATCCTAATCACCTTTCATGTTTCCAGTCGGCATGTAAATCTAAGGGGGAGAATACACACTTTCTGCACTCCCAACCACACAATTCAAAAGTCACTTTGAAGTAGCAGGGGCTGCTGGCTTGCTAAGTCCTTTCTGGACCATCAAACACTTCAAGGCACACACAGCATGAATGGAATCCCATCCCTGTGGTAGAACTATAAATGAGATAAAATTCCTAAGGAGATAATAGCAACAATAAAAAGTTTGGTTAGGAAAAGGCATCAAACTGGGTCAAGAATGCAGCGTTCTGGCTGCCACCGCCGCCTCCTCCTGCCACCCCCAGCCATGGCCGACGTGGAGAACGGGGACGAGCTGGGTGTCTCCGCTCCTCATGCGGGTTTCTCGGGCTCGAAGTCGGGTGTCGTTGACAAGATGTTCTCGCTGAAGAAGTGGAACGATGTGGCCATGTGGAGCTGGGATGTCGAGTACGACACCTGCGCCATCTGCCGGGTGCAGGTCATGGATGCCTGCCTTAGATGTCAAGCTGAAAACAAACAAGAAGATTGTGTTGTGGTCTGGGGAGAGTGTAATCATTCCTTCCACAACTGCCGCATGTCACTGTGGGTGAAACAGAACAACCGCTGCCCCCTCTGCCAACAGGACTGGGTGGTTCAGAGTATAGGCAAATAAATCACTGGCAGTTCTTCAGACTTCTTTGGAATGATGTGCAACCAAAGGCATATTCCCCCATGAACAAGGGGAGCATTCACAAGATGGGAGGTCTAGGTTAACACAGGTTTTATGGAGCTGGATTTGAAATATTTGTGTTGGTCTGTGGGATCAGCGTGGTTTCATCAAAAACGTTAGGAACACAGCGTTGAAGAATGTATCTAAATATTTAGTGTGAACTCTGTACATTTGTTTAGGAAATCTTTGGAACTTATGAGGCCCACAGTTACCTATGTTCAAAGCAGTTCCAGCTAGAAATCCCGCTTATTTTTGTCTGAACTGAGGAATTCAACTGAAATAAATAGTTGTTGGCAATGCAAAAAAAAAAAAGAATGCAGCGTTCTGCATTCTTGACCCATTTTTTGCATGCTCAAAGGAAGCATGTGGAGAGAATAGCAATTTGATGCTTTCCTACCTTACAGAGGGCAGCAAACATGGACATTTTAGGAAGCTACAAGGAAGACCTCTGTGTGAGTGTTCCTTAGGAACACCTACATTTCTAGCCAACTCACTAGTTCTTCATGCTGAGTTCATGATAGCTAGGTTCTGTCTTTGCTGTTGAAGGCAGAACCACTAGTGGAGACATTACCGTTGCGTTCAGTTCCTGCTTGCAGGCTTCCCAGATGCATCTGGTTGGCCACTGCTGAGAACAGGATGCTGGACTACATGGTCCCTTGGTCTGATCTAGCAGGGTTCTTCTTATGTGCAAGGCCAGCCTACCACTAGGCAGCAAGGAATTGAGTGGTGGAGAGCTGCTGCAGCCCCTGTGCTGGTTTGCGGCCGTCTGATGTGGTGGAGGATGTTGTTACATCACTAATGTTGGCTTGAAGTCAGATTCACACACCAGAGATAACCATCTTCTCCTTTGCCTCACCTTGTGTGTGAACATATCCCAGAGTGGGAGTTTAGGATTTCCATTTTGGGAATCCTCCCACCACAATGTACACGTAGCCATATTTAGGGAACAGTGAACACACTTGAGGATGGGGCTAAATTGTCTTCATCCCTGTGCAGGTTCCCTGGAGGCATTCCCTTGAACATGCACCCTTCTGGGGCAGAAACTGCCACCACAATGCTACTGCAGCTTCTGCCGTACCTCTAGTTCATTGTACCTCTAATGAATGCCTCTGTAGGACTACCCAGACTAAAATCTCCCCCTACTGAAAACTGAAATGTCACCCCAGCTGCACCCTTACTAGTTTGACTAGTGAAGGAGAAGAAAGTGTGCAATCAGTACTCCTCCTAGCTGCAAAAGTGGGCTGGAGCCCATCAATTAGACTCATTCATTGGATTCAAAGAATCAACACTGTGGTCAAGACTTAACTATGATTTGTAAAAGCTTATTGACATATAGCGCTATGGGAGGGCTAGAGATTATTATTTCCTGCCATCTGCCACCCCCATACCTTGTGCCATGTCCTGAGGGCACAGCCTCTCCTCTCCACATACGATTGCCAATTAGTAATAATGAGGAAGGCTGCCCACTGGGACCCAGAGGAAGGCTTAGCAATCACAAGGGCCTAATCACATTAAACCGCAATCGAAGGGCAATCAGCACAACAGCAGCAGTCGATGCACAATTTCAGGGCTCATCCTTCTACTAACTTCCCAGAAGCTTTGGGGGCTTGAGGGGAGCCACACAGGTGGTATAAAGAAACAATACACAAGAGCACAAAACATCGTATTGCTGGATGAGACCATCTTCTAGCCCACCATCACATTTCCAAAAAGGCCACCCAGATGTTTCTGGGGTTGGACTAGATGACCCTCAGGGTCCCTTTCAGCTCTAATTCTATTTTTCTAAGGCACATGTGCAATGGCCACACCTGCTGTTACTCCCCTGTTCTCAGCGGTAGGGCTTCCGAACGTGGAAAGATTCTGTTCTGTCATATCTAATGATCAGTCTATCCTCTGTACATGTTATCTATTCTAGCCCTTAAGTGAACTGCACATTGTGTGGAGGTTTATTTCATTATTCTCAGTCTTGAAGAACCTCTCAGCCATCAGTTTCATTGGGCGCTTCCCAGAGAAAAGCAGCAAAATGTCCCTCTCTTCCTTTGCAATAGCAACCAAGCAGGTGCAGGATTCTTGGATCCCTGCAGGATTCCTAGGTTAGAGACGGTGGAGGTTAGAACTCTTTGATGACCTGCTGGACTTCCTGTCCAGCCACCACCCACACTTAATGGCAGGCATGGCACTTGCGTGGCACAAAGCGGCCACTGGTGCCATTGCTGTTATCTTTCATTACATCGTGTCTGTTTTTAAAAGGGAGAGATTGGCTCCTCAGTGTTGGGGTGGGACATGGCCTCAAGCAGTGCCCAGCCACACTATTCACCACTTGGGTCCTTTACCACTACCCTGCAAGCAATGGTGAGCTGGAATGCTGGACTAGCTGCAGGTTCCCCTTACCTGCCAGACCAGTTGGTACCTTTGTCCCTCTGGAATTGCTTTTAAGCTCCACAATTGTGTCACAAAGACAAAAGCTTCAGCAAGGAAAACCCAAAATGATAAGAAGTGGCCTGATATGACCCCCACCTCACCCGTTAGGACAGCAAGGAGGACGGCGGTGGATCTGAGTGTGGAGATGCTTTTGGGGTGGCTGGAAGGGCTGCAGACGCTGCAAGTCAATTCCAAGGGGGATGTGGCAAGCAGAGAGCTTTTCAAGGGCCTCTCTGTGGACCGGCTGGCTCCTGCTGTTCCAAGGGATTTGCCTTGACAATAGAAAGTCATGATTGCTGGAACCTTATCCCAGGAGATGGGTTCAGGGTGGGCTACCACCCACAGAGGGCCTCCGGAGTGCTGTCAAGGAAGGCATCAATTCAACACACTCACAGAGCAATTGGCATACCTCGGGAAGTCAAGGTGTGCACGCCACTCCAAGAGAGCTACAAAACTCTCATAAACAAAAACGCACACATACTTACAAGTGCATCACAGGGAACTGTAACAAAGCAATGCAACAACTCTCCACATGCAGACATATGCATGCATTCAGCAGCATTTCCACAGAGAATCTAGGCACATCTATAACCTGCATAAATAACTTTTAAAGTAACTCCGCTGCACAAATTCACATTCCGGACTGCACATATACCCAGAGTTCCAGTATCCTTCCACTCCACATGCCTTGCCTGGCCCCGTTCCCTTGATGTGAACATCCCTTCCCTTCCCTACCCCACCCCACCCCCTCCTGCTCCTGGCCATCTCCATCCTGGGAGGGGGTGCTCCAGGCCAAGGGGTGGGAGGCGACATGGCAAAGCCGCACCCTCCACACGTAAGACAGACAACCAGGGAGGGGGTGACGTCAGAACTGGCTTAAAAGTTTGGTTGGGGGGGACACAGCAAGGATCAAAGGAGATGGAGGGTGGACGAACAGGGAAAAGGAAGAGCGAAGGGTTCCCTGACGTATACCCTGAGACTGTCAGCTCCACAGCTGGTGAGTTTGGGGAAGCTTTGGTCTACAGACATGAGGAGGGGCACAGGGAGGCCATCTAGACCAAAGAGGGTCCAGATGCTACTGAACATTTGGGCGGAGGAAAAGCTGCATGTGAGGGGTTGTGCAGAGGGGGACTTGGGAGCCAGTACATCAGTGATGTGCTTCCAGCTCTGAGCAGGACTTGAAAACTGTGTGGGAAGAAGTCTACAAAAGCCTTCAGGAAACATTTGCAAGGCTTCCTTTTTAGAGCTTTTTATTAGAACCAAAAACCAGGGTCAAGCAGGTCTGGGGTGATCTTTGTTTCTGTACGTTGTTTCTGTATTAAATGGGAAATGATATTTTTGTGGTATTTCTTCTTCTTACACCATTGTTGAGCTTTGGAGGAGAGACGGACAATGAGATGGGAATATTCCAGGGCGGTGTGTCTCTAGCTCTTCTCCTGATGACCGATTTATTGAGCATCTATCCTTATTTGCTAGCACAAAGCTTATGTGTTAGATTATATCCAGTCTCTATTGAGAATTCATTATTTGTAAGCAGGTTACACAGCAATGAGCATTCATCCTGATTTGCTTGCAAAGTTTTTATATATCTTCCCATTCATCATTTGTACATTCCACACTTATCAGTGCATCTCCCTGTCTCTTTCCTAATCACAGAAAGTCCATCTCTTTCTTTATTATATTTATATGCCCCCTATTCCTCCAAGGAGCTCAATGTGGTTTTCAGAGTTCTCCTACTCCCAGTTTTCTCCTTACAACAACCCTGCAAAGTAGGTTAGGCTGAGGGACAGTGACTGGCCTAAGATCAGCCAGTGAGCTTGTGACTGAGTAGGGATGTGAACCCTGGTATTCTGGGTCCTAGTCCAACAGGTACACTACACTGGCTTTATTAAAGTGGTTGTTGTGCTAGAATGGAGCACTTTAATCACTTTTAATTGTAAACCTAAATTTCCCAGTATACGCTTGAACCCCTTCCACAGAATACTGACAGTCTGGAGACACTTTGAGGTTGGGGTTTGGTAGGACAGAATATCAGGAGAGCATATTTGAATACTGTCTGTGGCTTTCAGAACCATCTTCTGTCCTCATCACAACACTAATCACAAACTTAATTCTGACCCGAGACCAAATTCCATGAAACCACCAGCAGATGGTGCCTCCTGGCCTTTTTGCAACCCCAAATCAATCCCAAATTTGTGATGGAAGCGGAAAGCAATGTAACTGTGGTTGCATGCACACTATACATTTCAAAGCACATGACTCCTTTAAAAGGAATCCTGGGAACTGTAGTTTGTTAAGGGTGCTGGGAATCATAGTTCGGTGAGAGGTAAGCTACAGTTCTCAAGATGTTTTGAGGAAAGTCATGTGCTTTAAATGTATGGTGCATGTGCAGTTTCCTGGAAGGGGCAACCCTTCCATGCATAGTCAAGGAACCATCTGTCCTAGTTCCAGATCTTGTTCAGTGTGATTTTAGCCAGGAGGTCTTTTAGGAGGGGAAGAGTTGCCATAGTCTCCACAAAAGCAGGAAACTTGTCCCAAGGAAAGAGCAAACTCATTTTCCACATGACAGCCTCTAAGGAGCTGGAGGAGATTGCTGAGTAGCAGGAGACTGAAATAGGCTGGAGGGGGGCTTGTAATCCCTTGGGGGCAGCCTCTCCCGAAAAACACTCGGATGCAAAGACATTAATGAGAAAGCTGTTTGGGCTCAGATCCCTGGGGGCTCAAGTTCCTCTATGCTGGGGTCCCAAATTAATTAGCTTTTCAGGTGAGCCTATTGTGCTCCCCTCACTCTCACGATCTCAGGTTCTCCCAGGGAGTGGGGGCTGGAGAATCATGTTCCCCCCAGTTAATCCTAGGGATTGCAGGAAGGAATTGGGGAAAGGGTGCGGGGAAATATTGTTACCGTTCCGGCACTTCATTATCAGTACAAGAGGTAAAGGTTCACAACACCTGATGCTGCCAGGTGCGGCTTCTGAAAAATTATTTGAAACGCTCACAGAACTTACAAAGCAGGAGACCCTTTATGAAGAAGAGACAGTTGCGACACAGCTTTTTGCAGCTAGCTGGAACAATATCCAAGTGATTCTAAGAAATATAAGGTCTGCTTGCTGGCACCCACCAGGATCACATACCAGGGTTGGCTCAAGCTACAGTATTCTGCTGTCCTGAGCCAAAAATAACAATTTAAAAAAATCATTCTTACAGGGTGGGAAGTGTGGGGAGCCCACACAATATGCAGGAGGAAGAGGGATCTCTTTCAAGGGTCGTTCCATTTCTAGCTCCTTTCATAGAATCATAGAATTGTAGAGTTGGAAGGGATCCTGAGGGTAATCTAGTCCAACGCCCTGCAATGCAGGAATATGCAGGTGGCCCGTATGGGGATTAAACCCGTGACCTTGATGTTATCAGCACCACACTCTAACCAGCTGGGCAGGAGTATGTAAGGTCCAAACTACACGGGGCTGGCAAACATGTATAAATGGAACTCCCAAGAGCCTTCCCCAAAGGCAAAGCAGCTTTGGGAGGGAATGATCTAGAGCAAAGAAGCAAGACCAAACAGACCCCACAGCAGCAGAGTTCTTGTTGTAGCAATGTCACATTAAGAGGAGTGCTTCGAGATGTAGGCAGAGGGGAAAGTGGAGGTGAGGGTGGGGTAAAGGAGTAGGAGTTCAAAAGTGCTCAGTCCTGAGGGGCACTGGCAAAGTTTTGGATAAAGGTGACTTGTAGGTCAAGACAGAGAAATGCCAGTGGATCCTCTTCTTGCCTTCCAGATGTGGAAGTTCCCCTCTGTAAGAAGTTCCCCCATGTACCAGAACCGGCTGGGGTCTCTCCGGCTGCACCTTCCTCCCTTCACACAGCTGCCGCCCCTATCAGGAGACGTCACCGGACTACCTTCAGCCAGGACCAGCTAGATCACCTGGAGGCAACATTTGCAAAAAACCATTACCCTGATATTTACTGCCGAGAGGAGCTGGCCAGGGCTATCAAACTCAATGAGGCTCGCATCCAGGTACCTGCTTAGTACTTAATGGCCCCAAGAACATATGGACACTGCCATATTGGACGTGTTAAAAGCAGCCTGCAAGGGGCCTTTTGGAAACTGGGTCTCCAAGGCACTTACGTGCTGTGCCTTTCTACAACCATGGGACAAAGAAAGTGTGCTTTTTAAAGTCACATTTAGAACTATTTTTCCCCTTTGGTGCTTTTCATTCTATGTTTTCCTAATAGCGAGGCAGTATTTTACTAACTGCATTAATGGGTGTATGGACTTGAAGCTCTCCGTTTATGTAAACTTAAACAGTTGTGTTACATGTATTTCTTTATAAAAATATTTATAGACCACTAATTCATATAAAAAAATCAGAGTGCTTCACGACAATTGTACATAAAAATACATACAACAAAACCCATAGAAAATAGTTAAAATCAGAAACCAAGTAACAATTGTGGAAAGGCGCATTCTTAATTGCCTGAAGGAATGGAAAAGTTTTCAGCAGGCGTTTAAAAGTTGAAACAGAAGGCGCAGGGCTAGACCAATGTTACTGGTTACATGTTGTTGTAACATAGATTCTATATGAGAAACTGAGGCATCCTCCTCCCAATACCTACTACAGTGGTAAGGTAAAGGGACCCCTGACCATTTGGTCCAGTTGTGACCGACTCTGGGGTTGCGGCGCTCATCTCGCTTTATTGGCCAAGGGAGCCAGCGTACAGCTTCCAAGTCATGTGGCCAGCATGACTAAGCGAACCAGAGCAGCGCACGGAAACGCTGTTTACCTTCCCGCCGGAGCGGTACCTATTTATCTACTTGCACTTTGACGTGCTTTTGAACTGCTAGGTTGGCAGGAGCAGGGACTGAGCAACGGGAGCTCACCCCGTCGCGGGGATTCGAACTGCCGACCTTCTGATTGGCAAGTCCTAGGCTCAGTGGTTTAACCCACGGATTAAGTACTTAATTTGTTCCGGAGGTCCGTTCTTAACCTGAAACTGTTCTTAACCTGAAGCACCACTTTAGCTAATGGGGCCTCCTGCTGCTGCCGCGCTGCCGGAGCACAATTTCTGTTCTCATCCTGAAGCAAAGTTCTTAACCAGAGGTACTATTTCTGGGTTAGCAGAGTCTGTAACCTGAAGTATATGTTACCTGAAATGTATGTAACCCGAGGTACCACTGTACTTTTTTATTTTAACAACAACAAAAAATGTTAACCAGAGAACCAGCTGAGTGTGCAAAGTCCAGAAAGCTGCTAAGAATCTCTGCTTGGGCCCACAATTCCAATCTGTCTACCTACACATACCTATGTATAAATGTGCATCATTCCCCTTCTGCCTATTGCTTTGTAAGTATAATTAGTCCATCCCAAACACACTGCACAAGCTTATCTCATAATTTCCTGCTTCTGGCAGATGTTTATCTTCTGCCGATGTCCCAGAACATTCTTGGTTTTCTTAAAAGCCTGGCGCTGACTAGTTATGGATTTTCAGGAATAATTCTATTCTAAACATCATTGCCAAGATGCCTTGCCCAGGGAATACAATTCATAATATGCATTTTCTCTCTCCTTGTGCTGACAGGTTTGGTTCCAGAACCGGCGAGCCAAGCAGCGAAAGCAGGAACGAGCGTTGCCCAAACCAGGCACCCCTGGTATCCTCTGTCCCCTGCCTACACCCCTACCTCGACAGTACCAATATCCCCCCACTCTTGGGTCACATCCTCACCTGCCTCGTTTTCCCTCCACCTACACTCTGCCACCCCCACCTCCCCCTGCTACTTCTGCCCAGTTTTCCTGTCCTGCCCCCCACCAACCTCAACCCTCCCATGCTCACGAAGACTGGTACAGCCCTCTGCGCTCCACAGCTGCTCCGCCACCTCCTGTGCTCTCTCTGAGTCTCGACCCTAGCACCCACTGGAACTAAGAGCTCTTTCTCTGCAGCAGATTGACAAGGTGCAGGAACACAGGGCAGGGGAAATTATCATAAAGATACCCAAAGATGTGCATCGTTGTCTTGTTTATTCTGCTGGTAGTGGCTTCCATTAAGCAATTGTGCTGCATGAGCTTGACTGTTCCAGTGATAAACAACAACACACACACACACACACTGCCAAACAGTGATATGCATGGTATCTGAAGAACAAGCTCAGTGTAACACCCTGTTTAAGCCACGTCAACGTATCTGCCGAAGAACCCCTGCCCCTTTGCTACAAAACCCCTGTGCTTCTCAAAGTCTTCTCGAATGGAGAGAGAGGACTTGGTCCATGTAAGGTGCTGCCCAGGCCAGTTGGGCCAAACCTTCACATGAACAACTTAGAGAGCACCCTAGAACCCCAAACTTCTCAGTATCTGCAATTTGAAAGTAGGGTGACCCGTTACGCATTGCCAAAAAAGAGGATTTGCAGCACCAAAAAAAGAGGGCACCAGTTTGCATAAAAGTTGCATATGGTAATTTATATGTATAGACACAAATCTAGAAATAATTACTATAATTTAAATAAAATTATAAAACAACTCACCATAGTGGAGAAGACGCCAGGCAGCAGGTGCTACTAAATGTTGATGGGCAGCTTCAAGGCCCTTTCAGCTCTCCTTGTGGCTCCTTATTTTTAAACTGGATTTGAATTGGACAACCCTCAAACAGCTTCAATTAAACGACTGTCCTTTTCAAAGGACATGTGGCTACCCTAACTGCAGGGGAAGATCAGTAATGGTGAGCAAACTACCTTTGAGAAAGCCCTGATAAACTGCTGAAGAACACTGGAGGTTTCCATTAGAGAGATGCATATTTTAATGTTCTATTTTAATTTGTTCTGAAATAAATGGATAGATATGAACTTGTATTAATATAGCACAAAGAACAAACAAAGAGCAGAACTATGAAGACAAATGTGAATACCTAAACAAATGTAACTGCAACAGATGAAGAGACAAACAAAAATTATTTGTACAAATCAATAATGAATGAGATCTTAAATAACAAAATGAATGACAATAGGAAATTGATGAGTGTTGGAGATTTTGCAAATCCCTGTTCCCAAAAATGCAGTCTGAAAACCATGGCTTTATGCTCTTGGAGGACAGATATGGTCCACTATATTCCTCACAAGTTCATCAAATATTTGCACCATTGTCTGTTTTTGTGTAATTTCAGGGATGCCATTCAAACCAGAAAAAAACACATTTTTAAAAGATACATAAAATTTTAACACACCACTGCCACAATAAATCCCATCTGAAAATTTCAGCTCACACATCAGAAGATCTTACACAGCAGCTACTGGATGAAGCTTGGATAGTCCCCCTCGGCTCTCACACAAAATGCCTATATATTTTCATATACCTGTTATGCCTTTTAAAACAGTTTAAGTTAATAGGCCTGCTATTTTTCCGCTTCAGCCTCTCTTTCATTACACCCAGGGTGAATAAAAAGCAATTATTATTTTTCAAAAAATTAAAAATCAGGTTTTTTTATTTAAATCAGATTTTTTAAATTTAAATCAGATTTTTAAAATAAAATGCTTTTGGAGGGAAAATCTTTCTAAAGATAGTTTTCTATTTAAGTTACATTATAGTCCAAAGACTTATTTCCATCAGGAAATAAGGATTTGTTTTCAGTTTTTCATGTGTGCTAAAACTCAGTCTAAGGTTTGTTTTTTTTAAAAAAAATCATTTAACCACATCAGTTAACAAACATGGATACATATGTGTCAGGGAACTGACATCGGAGCTAGAGGCGGAGGGAAGGCTCTCAAATGATGCTGGAGAAGGGCCCAGCAGGGAGAGAGGCAGCTCCGCAGATGGGGAAGCAAATCAGCGCTACACCAGGGATAAGGAGGGGCTGATGGGGGAATCGGCGAGAGGGCTCCAGGACTCTTCACCGGACACCAGCGGGGAGAGCACTGGTCCCCCGCTACCCACGCCCACCCTGCGCAGAAGACTTCCGCGCAGAGAGAGTAGGAGGAGACTGGGTGTCAAACAACTTTTATGTTGGAAAAGATTTAAGAAACGCCCACTGACGGATTCTGCTAGCGACTGAGGCAGCCACGAAGTGAAGGGCTGCCCAGACTGAAAGGTTTACCAAGCCAACAAAGCCTGGAGAGGCGGCAACTTACGCACGAGCAACCCATACTCATTATAATATGCTATAATATTGTTTTAGTTAAATAAATCATTTAAAGTGTTAAGGAAATGATCATTTTTCTCCATCCAATAAAGTACAGCAGAAAAGTTGTCCAAATATGAACAGTTAACTTATTAAGCCTCACAATAATTTCATAATTATCTGTCAATGTATTTCTAATAGTATAACCAAATCAGTAATTTTTGATATAACTGTAAAAACTACTCTGAAAATTTATTATTCCAAAAATGGAACCAGTTCATCTGGTTGTAAATATTAAGATTATACTAACAAAAATGAGTCTTTCTGTAAAAAAATGATTTAAATCAAGTCTTACTGACTCATGATTTAAATCGTGATTTAAATCAAATCTACCCAGATTACACCCTTGCAAAGTGTTTATGTACAGTGGTGCATACGCTTCAGGTTACAGACTCCACTAACCCAGAAATAATACCTCGGGGTAAGAACTTTGCTTCAGGATGAGAACAGAAATCGTGCTCCGGTGGCGCGGCGGCAGCAGGAGGCCCCATTAGCTAAAGTGGTGCTTCAGGTTAAGAACAGTTTCAGGTTAAGAACAGACCTCCGGAACGAATTAAGTACTTAACCCGAGGTACCACTGTATTTACATTTTAGACCTTGAGGGATCTGAGATGGATGGTGGTGAATGTATTTCAAGGTACCTTCACACCCTCCCACATTTCAGAGATGAAAATTGGGGTGCTCTTGTGTATGTGTGACGTGCCTCGAGTGGCACACCACAAATAATTGCCTCAGAATGATTTTGTCCCTCCTCCGCCACCACACATTATGTAATGCTGAAAGCTCTTTTTGGCCTACTGCTCCAGATTTCATTCATTTGCTCTGAAATAGCCTCTCTAGTCTAGCACTGGCTTCTAAAAGAGTGAAGCAGGATATATTAGTAAACTTAAGAGTGTTCAGTTGTTGTTTTTTTACAAAAGACTTTAATGTTTAATAAAATGCTAAATGCTAAAATGGATCTGCTGGTTTTTGTTGCAGAACAGTTGCAACTCAAACAGAAAAAAAAATTTCACAGTGACATCTATATTATCAGCATTGTTTGGGGAGGGAAAAGATGGAAGGAAAGTGGCACCAAGGGATTTTATGTCTGTATAATTTGCATGCCTGTGCCTTAAATAGATGCATGTCCAGATGCATCTACCCACCTATTGGGAGCTTTAATTAATCTAGAGGAGCTGAACCGTGAAGAATTCTAGTGCATGTGTGTGCAAATTAATACAATCTTGCAAAGGCATTCCCCAAAGACATAACAAGGATGGTATCTTTCAAGAGAATGATACAAGAACAATAAGGACTACCAGTAACTTTTACAAAGTGACTGCTGGAATGTGCTCACCTGGTCTCAAATGCATATGCATGTAAACAACTGCACATGGAACACATGAAGAAATTATTATTATTATTATTATTATTATTATTTTGACTTATTAGTCACTTGTTATCTAAGAAGGCCTCCAAGAGACTTATATTTAAAAACATAAACAAGAGCACATTATTCCATAAAAGATGAAGTCGTTTTATTATTATTTTTATTATTATAAAACTTTTATGTTTTTTACAGTAATTCGAAACAATCCTTCCCAGCTGCAACAGAAAACTTTTGCATCACAATAATAATAAAACATAACACAGACCATCAAAAGTCGGGGGGGGGGGAGGTACATTTTTACCTGGTGCTGAAAATATGTCAGTGAGTGCCAGGCAGACCTCTGGAGAAAGCATTCCACTGTTGGGAAGCCAAAGCTGAAAAGGCCCTCTCTTTTGTCATCACCCTTCAAGTTTCCCTCAGAGGAGACCAGAAGATGGGCCTCAAGTGAAGATATAACAGTCTAGGTTTATATTGTGAGAGGCATAAAAAGCCGTAAAGAGATTTAAAAGTAAAAAACAGCACTTTGCATTGGGCTTGCAAGCAAATATATATGCAGCCAGTGTAATAGGAACAGTAGTGGCTTTCTTCAAACCTATGAGAAGTTAGGCAGCCGTGTTCTGCACTAATTGAAGCTTCTGCACTATATTCAAAGGCATCCTCACATAAAGCTCAATATAATAATCCAATCTTAAGGTTACCATGTTGTTGGTATTTGTCTCTCAAGAGACAATGGAGTGTGCCTGTGGGGGTGAAGTCAAACTGCTGCATTTGCAGCACCAAAGTGACCTCCCCAGGGCACAAGCCTGGGCAGTGTTCATGGAGGTCCTGGGCTGCCCAGACGACAGGACCCCTCCCTCAACCTCGCTGATGTGGTCCAGAAGAAAGCAGAGCAATATGTCTGGCACCAGCTTGGCTGCAGGAGTTGCAGGAAAGAGGCATACAAGACGCCATCCAACCACCTTAGGGACTCCACTCCGGATTTGTGTAGGGTTTACTCTTTAGCCTTCTTTTCCTGAAGATAGCCTGCAAGGCAGTGGAGGGTTAGAATCAGTGTTTTCTTTCCCCCCTGAAGAACTACCATTCCAAGTTGATGAGCCCCATCAGCCCCTCACTTCTCTCTACAGCATGTGCAGAAACTGCCTTCTTCACCATCAGATTCACTATTGGTCTCGTTCGTAGTGTTGTAAAAATCCTGCCAATTGCCCAGACCATCTCTGTATTCCACAGCTTTATTAGGACTTCAAAATATGAGCCAGCCACACCAACTAGAAAACTCCCCAGAGCTCTCTGGAAACCAAGTGGATCCATGAGTGTACAAACTGCCACTTCATATACATTAGTTGATTGAGATTTATTTTCCACTGTTGATAATCAGATGCTATAATAAGGCAACTGTGTTTTTTCTAAAAGGGAAACGTTTTCCAAATTGATGCAAGAAAGGCTAGGTAAAGGGACCCCTGACCATTAGGTCCAGTCGTGACCGACTCGGGGTTGCGGCGCTCATCTCGCTTTATTGGCCGAGGGAGCCAGCGTACAGCTTCCGGGTCATGTGGCCAGCATAACTAAGCCGCTTCTGGTGAACCAGAGCAGCGCACAGAAACGCTGTTTACCTTCCCGCCGGAGCGGTACCTATTTATCTACTTGCACTATGACGTGCTTTCGAACTGCTAGGTTGGCAAGAAAGGCTAGTAAGGTAAAGGTAAAGGTACCCCTGCCCGTACGGGCCAGTCTTCCCAGACTCTAGGGTTGTGCGCTCATCTCACTCTATAGGCCGGGAGCCAGCGCTGTCTGCAGACACTTCCGGGTCATGTGGCCAGCATGACGAAGCAGCACCAGAGCAGCACACGGAAACGCCGTTTACCTTCCCGCTAGTAAGCGGTCCCTATTATCTACTTGCACCCGGGGGTGCTTTCAAACTACTAGGTTGGCAGGCGCTGGGACCGAACGACGGGAGCGCACCCCGCCGCGGGGATTCGAACCGCCGACCTGAGGATCGGCAAGTCCTAGGCGCTGAGGTTTTACCCACAGCGCCACCCGCGTTCCTACAAGAAAGGCTACTGCCACATAAATACAACATGCTACAGCTTGAGAAGACCCTCTAGTAATGTGTAACAATGTGGGCCAAGATGCTCAAGCAGAATACATTTACAGCACACAAAAGCATCCTTATTGTCATTTTGTGACATGTTGCAGGGCAGTTATTTTATTACAAATTCCAGAAAGCTAGCAGTGCCTGTTGCAACAGTCTTCTCATGCAAATTTACTCAGGGGCAAGTCCTATGTTCAGTGGTATTTCTTTCTTGTGCAAGTTTTTAAAGGAACAGCAACACTGAAGTCAGTGGAACTTGTTTCGGGGTAAACATACATTAAGGTTTGGACTGCAGTCTGAGCACAAGGGAGCAAACTGCAGTCTAATGCAAAGTCCTCCAAGCAAACTGACAGAAAATGGAGCAGTGGCGGGAACCCTGCAAGACTACCATGGCAACAGCCTCTTTTAAAAGGCAATGTCATAAATCTCATAGTATCAGGTTTCGTGCGTTAGTAATGAAAAGGTTGGTAATGCTTTTTTGAGGTTACGATGCACGAGGTGATGAATCTCAGTAGTTATGAGCTATCTGGGTCCCATTTGTAAGTGGTCCATTCAATTTAATGTCGTGGGGGAAAGCTAGAAATATGTAGGAATTTGCTCCCGAAAGCAATAGTTAAGAAATTATCTTTATAAGGAACAGCTAACATGTCCACGGAATAGAGCGCAAGCTGTTGACGGTGGCTGCTTCGGTGCTACCGAGTATTGCAATTTCTGGAATCGCGTTCTTTATCCATGGCTTTTTCATTTTGAGTACAGACGGTACCGTCTGGCCTACGTCCACATATGCAGAAGGGCGCTGCTGGCCTCGGGAACGGAGGTATCCAGAAGCCCGCGGGGGAAGAGCCTCCTCGGAGCGAGAGCAAAGGGGTTGAAAAGGAGAGCAAAGGGGTTGCCTGCGCGCACCGAGGCCCGAACCAGGGCCAGGCGGGCTACCAGCGCGTGACGCGCGTCAATCGGCTTCACCAACGTCGGAACGTGCGCCTCGCCCTTCGCGTCCCCTCAGCCCTGCGAGGCAGCCCCCGCAAACTTGGGAATTATTATTATTAATTTTATTATTATTATTATTATTATTATTATTATTATTATTTTATTAATGATTTATTCCCCGCTCATCTGACTGGGTTTCCCCAGCCACTCTGGAGGCTTCCAGGACGCAAAAACATCGTAAAACGTCAAACAGTACATTTCCCGATAATAATAATATTGTCCACGGAGGCCTCGGCCGCAAGAAACCTGTTTAGGGTCCCACATTATTTCCTCAGTTTGTCTTTCAAGGCACCACAAAACCCGCCTTGCTTCCAAAAAAAACGCGCGAGTCAAACGTCCCGCCCTTAACGGTCGGCGCTCTTCGTCTTCCTTCTGGCCCTTCTCCCTCCCTGCCCGTAAAAAAGCCTTCCTTCAGAAATGGAGGGAACAAGAATGACCATTTCGCAAAGCACGGCCTCAATTAAGCAGTCGCTCCCCCGCCCTACAATCCAGTCAGAACCGGAAGTGCAGGTCTCTATTATGTGGAATGGAGGGGGGAGGCGGAAGCCTCGCGCGAGTGAACAAAGGCCCCGGATGCTGTAGCACATCTCTTTTTGGAGGGAAAAAGTTGAACGGATCCCCGGATGTCGGAGCGACCTCTCTCGTACCACAGGCGTAACGGTCGTGCGTAGTAAGCGCATGCGTAGTTTGCGCACTTAACCCTAGGAAGGCGCGGCGTCCGTCACGTGATTGGTCGCGGTGGGCGGGACGCTATATAAGCGAAGCGCGGGCGGTGCCTCGGCCGCATTTTCAGCTGCTTGAGCCCAGGAAGCTTCTCTTCGGTAAGGCGGGGGGGGGCGGTCTTGCGGGCTTCCTTTGTTGTCGGTGAAATGCACGGTGCAGGGGTGGGTTGTTTCCGACGCTTCCGTTCAAACAAGTACGTCAGTAACGAGGTAACGGTGGCCGTTCCTCGGTAGCGACGACGTGAGGGGGTGGCAAGGGGGGCCGCGGCACCAAAGCGCACGCGCATTCGGAGCGGCGTTCCGAATGCTGAAGATGTGCGCATGCGGCGGAGGAGCCCGGTTCCCCTCGCGCCGCGAGAGAGAGAAAACAGCGGTATGTCGTGGCGCGCGTGCGCGCTTTGGTTTTGGAACGGGGGGGGCCGGGTGGGCATGAGAAGAAGCGGAGCAAGGAAATGGCGGAGGGGGGGGTCCCGGCGGGCGCGCGGGGCGCACTGGCGAGGCCATGCAGCGGCCTTCGTCGCCTGCCGCCATCTTTGGTCGTCCGGATTGCCCCTCTTTAAGCTGGGGGTGAACAAGATGGCGCTCGAGGCGGGGAAATGGAGGGCGGCCTCGAGGCGGGGAGGGGGAAGCGCCGTTTCCTTCGCCCTCGCGCCACCCCCACCTCTCGCCTTCCGCTGAGGAGTTTCCCTTCGGGAACATGCAGTTGAAATAGAAACTGAGGCGGGGGTGTGGCTTAAGGCTTGCGCCTCTTTATTTATTTATTTTTTTAAAAAGCCTAGCAGCAGCCCTGAACTCGAAGCTTGTAGGCGCTTGAAGTGGGTCAGATTTAGCAACTGCTGCTGTGACGCTTAGGGCGGGGACGTATTAGCACGGCCCTGAGAAGCTTTCCTTTTCTGATTGGAAGTAATGCGCAACCACATGGAGCTTGGCTAGGCGAGGGTGGGTGGAAGAGATGGGGACAGCATGCGTTATAAAAGCTGCAACAGGTTTTCTTAGTGTTGTGGCACCACATGCAGGGTGACTTGGGGGGGGGGGAGGAATTAAGCCACACTTGATGAATTGAGTGAACAGAGCAAGAGTAATGAAAATATTGCGACTGATAATTAACGGTGTCTGGTGTTTCTGGAGGGTTGGGCGTTTTAAATTCTCCCTCACGAACTACGACAGGTTGTTTGCAGCTGGATTTTGCTAACTTGCTCTGCAATAAGCATTGGTGGTTCTTCAAATTCTCGTAATGGAATTATTCCAGTATTAGACCTCTGATCCACAGTTGTGCGCGTTTCTCTTCTTCAGACTCCTCCCTACCACCATTATGTCTTCTGAAGAAGGAAAGCTGTTTGTTGGGGGTCTGAATTTTGACACAGATGAGCAAGGCCTGGAGCAGCATTTCAGCTCTTTTGGACCCATTTCTGAAGGTAAGCAAGTGTGGTGTTGGGGATGGAGTTTTCCCCTGGGATCAACATAAAATTGGATAATTTTAGCTACTTTTGTTTTCTGTTCTTAGTTGTTGTGATCAAGGATAAGGAGACCCAGAGATCAAGAGGCTTTGGCTTTATCACCTTTGCCAATCCTGAACATGCATCAGATGCCATGAGAGCCATGAATGGAGAGGTGAGTACTTTGTTGTGGTGTGATCTGTTGTCCTACTGTGTCCTGGCTGCTTTAATTAAATAATAATAAGTTTTTATTCCCCAACCAGAGCCAGGCTCAGGGCAACTAACACCAGTAAAATTACAATAAAAATGTAATGGGGAAACCAATTTAGAATACAGGTTAAAATACAATGAGACAAACAGTTTCCCAAGAACCATACTGCTTTGATTTTTGTGAAATGCCCTTAATTAAACTATATTAGAAAATGGTCTTTACTTGCTTGCAAGTGTCAACCCAATAGTAGGGAGCTGTTGCAGTGTATGCACGTTACCTAAAAGCACATGCAGTGATGATGCTTCTGATTTAGTGTCAAAGTGAGCAGTTTTTTATGTCATAAACTGGTGAGAGACAGCTACATTGGTAACAGGCAAAGACGAGGAACCTGTGGCCCTCCAGATGCTGCTGGACTTTTGCTTCTATCAACATTTGACTATTGGCCATGCTGCCTGGGATCCGGCTCTTCTTGGGAAGCTGGATCCTGCATTCTTCCAGATGTATTGAAAGCTCATTGAGTGGCATTGCTAGTTCACATTTCCACTACCCTTCTTACTTTCAAATAATAATAATACTAATGTTTATTATTTATACCCAGGCCATCTGGCTGAGGTTGCCCAGCCACTCTGAGACAAGCTACTCTCAGATTATTTACCACCCACCTTTACAGGGTTTGCACCCAACAGGAATCTCAGCCTCAGGACTGCTGTGTGTGATTCCATTTCTTAAGGCTACCAGAGGTTTTTCAGAATATTGACTTATCTTTGGGAAATTATTTTTTAAGTGGTTCAATTTGCTGTGTGGAGTGCAAGTTCCAGAATAGCTGCTTTTGCTTGTAGATCTTTTGTAATGCAAGTGGCAGATACCCAAACCTACACAGGTGGAGAACTTCAGAATTCAATTTAGAAATAAATCCACTGAGCTCTACAGTATCTTAATAAGAGCAATAGTAATTGGTGAAAAGTCATGTTTTATTAACAATTGGTTATGTGCATATGAAAATTCATGTAAATAGTTGCTTCGTTTGATCAGCTAGTTAAGCAATGGTTATAATTAAAGTACTTGTTCATTATCAGTCTGTAGATGGGCGCCAGATAAGAGTTGATCACGCAGGGAAGTCTTCCCGTGGATCTAGAGGTGGCTACTTTGGAGGCAGGGGGCGAGGCCGTGGTTATTCCAGAGGTGAGTATAAGGAGATTGAAACAAACATTTGCATGCATTGGGGTAATGAAGTGGGTGGGGTTGCTGGTGGCTTAGCTGTCACTGAAATGTTTTTTTTTTCCTCCTTGGAGGTGGTGGAGACAGAAGCTATGGTGGGCGATACGACAACAGAAGTGGAGGCTACAGTGGTTCCCGGGATTACGGCAGGTAATTGTGCTGATGTGCGAGAGCATCATTAATGTTCAGTTTTAGGTGAGCAGATATAAAACACAAATGCTTTGTTTTCAGAAGTCAGGGAGGTTATAACGATCGCTACTCTTCAGGAGGCTCTTACAGAGACAACTATGACAACTGAGGTAAGTGGATTTTGGGAAGGGAGTGAAAATGCTGTCTTGCCAAAACGCTTGTGAACTATCAGTGTTCCGACTTCACACTGAGTAACAACAGTAACTACAGCTCCCTACTGAGTTGTCAGTATCAAAGATGTTTCTTTTCTTTTTTGTTTATCTGCCATTTGCTCAGATCTAAAACATTGCAGCCCTCAGTTCACATTACTGGTAAATAACTTTTAAGTGCATGTTGGACCTTAAAGAACTCTTAAATTCAAATTGCAAAGTTGTCAGAGTGCTAACTGGGGGAGGGCCTGAGATTCCTAGCATCACTAATCTAAAAAAGTAGGAGTGGTGAATTGCTGCAACATGTCCATATGCTTGTGCCTTTATGATTGTACCTGCTTCTTGTCCTCAGCTCACACCGAGTAAAAATCCTTCCTGAATCAAGATCGTCCTTCCAATGGCCGTATTTATAAAGATTTTTGGAGCTTCGCTGAATCTTGTTTAGTTACCTACTTGTATCTTCCCCCATATAGCTTTTGTCACATGCAGCCCGAAAGCTTCCTCTACAAGATGGCCTGTTTAGACTTTGCTCAAGAGTTGGTTTTTTCAAGAGTGGTTTTTAAGCAATTTTGAAATCGGTTTTATTTGTCTTGCTTTCTCAATCCAAGGTTTCTTTTAACGTGACACATGGGGCCCTACAACTTTAAACAGCTGGAAACTGAGCAAACCTTTTTTTTTTTTGAAATAGTGCAATGCACTTGAGTTCAACTCTTAGCATAGTAAGGGAGGGCAACAAATGCAAACCACCTTGGTATTAGTAAAAGAATTAAATGATTCACGCTGGTTTAGTAAAAAGCTATTTTACTGTAAAAAGTAAATCCAGAAATCAAAACTGAACGCTTTGAGAGGTTCTTGAAAATGTTTGTTTATATTGTCCTTTTTTTACTGGAAGAAACGTGCATAATTCAATTGACATTGTATTTGAAGTGGATAAGGAAGTTCCTGTACTGAGTTTTTGGCTTTACGAAGCCCATTAAAATCCCATCTGAAACAATTCTCTGCTCTTGACGTTTGACATCACATTGCACCGCACAACTTTGATAGCTTAGTGACAAGGAAGCAAAAGCATGTTGGGCCTCACCTAGGTAAATCCCGGGGTTGGTACCCAAGTAAAAAATTTGATATACACTAATACTTAAGCGGTTGGTGTGAAATGGTGGAAACAGGAAATCTTCAACATGGGGAAGTGGAAACATCTGTCTGCTCCTTAAACTGGCTATAGGATATTTTAGCATGACTTTAAGCTATAACTGTAGCATCTTGTTAGTCATGTTGTATCTGAATAACTTTGTATCTAAATGATATTTATTACCCTAATTGCATAAACCAACACATGATTCCCTAGAATGTTTATAGCTGTGCCAGTGCTATCCTGGGGAAATGAATCTGGGTAGTGGCTGGTGGCGGTGAAATACCTCTGGAGTCTTGTGTTTCAAACAAGGCTCCCAGTAGAGTTCAATACAGTGTTACCTGCAAATCTTGGGCTTTCTTTCTTAGTCTTCAAACAGTGAATTATTTAGCTGAGCCTTTAGTGAAGGCAAATCATTATTTTTGGTTTGGGAGTCACTACTACAGAGGGACCAAAATACAGGGTACCAAGCCAAAACACGTGTGATGAAACGTGCCCTATGTTTAAACATTTAAGTTCAGTGTTATAACCTAGAATGGGTTGGTTCTCCTTGCTACAATAGTAGTACACAGTATTGCTGTTGCTAGAGAGGAAGACTTGGGAAGGACCTGCATCCTTACACAAATGCTAAAGTAGGATAATGTGTCCTACTACAACTGGAAAATTTCAGCTGTCAGATGAGCTGGTGGAGAAGGAAGTTTTTGAAACTGGGGGGCCTTGAGGCTTTGTTCAGGGTTAAGGCTGAACTGATATTGGGCCTAGATGGGCCTACCTGTAGTTAGCTCTGTCCTGTTCTTACACTGTGAGAATTCTCTGCTAGCGTGTGGAAGCCAGTGTCCTTGGAGACCCCGAAGTGTGTTGTGCCTCCTTCAGTGCGATCCATGTGAGACGAAAGCTGCTCTTGGCTAGTTCATTTGTGGAAATAGTCCTGTATTTCGAGGTAACTTTTTTGCTCATGTCTGCATCTTCCCTCCCACAGAGCTCCATTCTTGTGGCTACAGCAAACCACTGATTCTTATTTCTTTGACAAACGTACTGGGCAAGTTTGGGGTCTCTTCAGACCCCACAAGAACTTGGACTGAATCTGCTCCTTTTTTTATCTGGGGTGGGAGGGCCTATCTGGCTGTTGCGACTTGAGATTTGCTTTCAAAAACTTAGAGGGAAGGTAGTTGGCCAAACAGTACTTGGATTCATCCAGCTGCATTTGCTGTTTTGTCCAATATCTTGTAATTGTGCCTTGTGCTGACCTTGGACTTGTTAATTGGGAAGACTTCCGATTGCAACATTGTTTGGGTGTGGGAGGCTTCTATTTCCACGTAAAACTTTCCAATTCTTAGTGCATATGGTGGCTTTTGGACAAGAATCTAAAAGTGGGAGAAAAATCTGAACTTAATAACTTGGGGAATCTCCCAAGGGCTAGGTGAACAGCATCACCTAGGCTTGGAATATCCTGTTAGACATGTATAATCTGAATACAATGAGAATTTGAATGTACTTGTGTTAAGTGACACTGCCTTGTTTTTGACAGGTTAGAAGAGATGATGGTGGCTATTCTAGCCTGAAAAAGTGTTGGCCACACTATCTTGAAAGAAGTGATGGAATGGAACAGGGACTACTCTTTGGATCCTGAACTTGAGCTACGAAGTAAACAGTTTCTCCCACTTCAAAGTAAATACACATTTTTCTTAGAGAAAAACCTTTGCTTTCATATTCAGTAGTTTAAGCATGGCTATATGTTGCTGTGCCATTAAACTGTGGCTATGGTACAAATTGTTTTTGGCTATGCAAAAGTAAATAGATCAAACTTCCATTGGAGAGGGTCAGAAGCGTGTTACTAGTGAATTGGTACTTCATTAGTCACACACAGTACAACTATATTGCTTAGTGTTCTGCTTGTGCAAGAAGTGATGGCAGCGAATAGCTATGGTCACTTGTTTCTTGCAGCACTTGATGAAAGTAGCGTGGCCCATACCTTGTGCATGATAAACTTGTGACAAACGTACTGATTTGGATGCCACAGAAGTAACCATTTAAATTTTCTAACTTTAATCAGTTAGTTTATTTCTTCAGAACCAGGAACTTCATGCCTCAATGCTCATATATGACTGTTTCATATCTAGGGTGCCCTTCTATAATGACTGACCAATTCTTTTCTTGCAGGGTCCCTATAGCTACTGGGTATTAAGTGGACAAGAGGAAGATGCCTCTTGCAGAGACTTGTTCAGCTATTCAGACAGGTTTGTTTGTTTATTTTTTAAAACCCATTAAATTAGATGTATCTGAAGGGAGCAGGAGCAGTAAGCTCAATTGGTTTGAGTTTAGGTTGGATTTATGTTAAAAGGCCTTGGCACAAACTCCTAGAAGAGTATTAACTGACTTAGCACATTAAATCGGTGAGTTCTGTGTGCTAATTTGTCTTCTTGCATTCCGTATTAGGTTAAGTGTCATTACTGGAATGAACCTATCAGCTGGCAGCAGTGGAGCAAGTAGATTACTACGGGCTGTGCATTCAATACTGTTGGAATATAGGTGCTTATGAGGAGGCTGGCTGGCTAAGAAGTGGAAAGTGCTCAAAAGTGAACCGAATTTAAAGAATTGTGGGTGCTCAATCCTGTGATACAGCACTTTCTGAAATGTTTAATTTAATTTGTAAAATGTGAATGCTATCTATATATATAGTGTGTTTTGGGGTAGGCTTGTGCAGCGCTTGAGCTAAAATCTTTTAATGAGACCTATAACTGGAAGAATGTCTGAAACCTTAACACCAAGTGATGTAAAATTTAAATACTACTTAAAACAACTATTCATCATGTGCTTTGAATTTCAAATATGTTAAACCATGGCTTCTAATAAAAATGAAACAGTAACTGACTTAGTGTTCAGCTTGCATTCTTCAGCACGTCATCATCTTAACACATATACAACCTTCTAGGGTAAGCAGCTGGTTAACATTAAAGGGTGCATTGACTTCCAACTCCTTGCACGTCAGACGAGTAGGCAAAGGATTACAAGTGTGGACTTAATGAGTATATTTGATAGGTATTTTACCATACCTTAAAAAAAAAAGTTTTATAAGAAATGCAGAACATGCCTCAGTGGAAAAGACAGGAACCTTCATATGACTTGGATTAACTAGCTATGTGCATGATTTTCTATTTCTGAATTTATTTAGTGATCAGAATACATAACATCAGTCACTCCTAATTTAAGATCCACAGGTAAATGGACTGTTGAGGGAACGGTCAACCAAAGTACAGTGGTGCCTCGCAAGACGAAAATAATTCGTTCCGCGAGTCTTTTCGTCTTGCGATGTTTTTCGTCTTGCGAAGCACGGTCCGTGCAACTGCGCCTCTTCAAGCGGCTTAAAAAAAAAAGCGCAAGACGTTTTCGTCTTGCGAAGCAAGCCCATAGGGAAATTCGTCTAGCGAAGCAACGCAAAACTGAAAAACCCTTTCGTCTTGCGGGGCATCACTGTACACTTGGGCAAATAAGCACCTCCCCTGATAAAACTACATATAGCTACTAAGGCTAGAACTCAAACCCCCTGAACTATTTACATCCTATCCCCAGACTTCCTTGTCCACTAGAAATTCAAATCAAAATGGATACAAGAAAGGGATAGCTGTTCCCAAGTTTTTTTCTTCAGATAATACAGGATAGTTGCCTCTGCTTTTCTAGTGAGTTATAATTTCTATGTACTTATGCTTTGGGTGGTAGCTAGGTTCTGTTATTACTGGTCCAAGTAACCTGCAGGAAGTGCTGTAGCGGGCTTGTAAAGGGGCATGCGTAGGTTGTGTTCATTTTGAAGGTAATAAAAGGTCTGAAATGGGCACGTCCTGTGTGAGGTTTCATAATGCAAGTAGAAGCAATGTTTGCCTTCCATTAGGAACTTGAGTTTACCTTGCACCAGAATGTAAATTGTTTTGCTGCATTGCACAAGTTCTGCCTTCAGATTTGCTTTATCTCTATAGAGTCTTATTGCAACACATGAAATCTGACATGGGAAGGTAATTGTTGAATGGAAAAAACAAGTCTAAATCACTCTGGGAGTACTCTGTGCAAAATTAGCTAGGCACCAGGCGCGTTTTGCACCTGTCTTGACCACTTGCGACCAAGTGAAGATGTCCAGACACAAGGATGGTACCTGATGTTTTCACCATCTGGAGGTGCATGTCTGGGAATCCTTGGATGTGGACTGTTTTCACACACTAATAGGCTATTCTTGTGGAATTCTGTTACATTTTTTTTGCACAATCGGAATGAATTTTAGGAACCACAATGCTTTTTCTGTGCATTTTAAGCAGGAGCAGACAACATTTAAGGCCAATATGTATGTGGATTGTCCCTGGATAAAGTGTCTGTTCTCAGAGCTCTTAACCTAGCTCACATCTCGTCCAAAAATGCCAACTGGACATTTCATTTTGGCAACTGCAACCTTGGTTTAAGGAGCCATTTGGCACCCAGTTTAGTATCTTTAACACTGGGAGTGCTGGATGTTGCTTCATCCTCTGATAAACCACCCAAGGCAAAGTTAGGACAACTAGCAAAATGTCACTCATGTTCTTGCCTATTGTGATAGATGCACTCCTTTTCTTCTGTTCTCCATATTGTGTAGTAATATGCTTCCATGGAAAATTTAGTGTCTTGGATTCCATTTGCACATGAAGAGTGCTGTAACATGCCTAGTTTCCAAGCATGTATCCGTAACAAAGAAGGGTACGTTTAAAATAGGGATCTGGGCTGTTTCCATTTCTGTACATAAACTTGAGAGTTATTTTTTAAAGCCTTTGTTTTTTTACACTGGTTTTCGCAAAGCTTACACGCTTAAAAAAAGCAAAACCACATATTGCTCCTTAAAAGAGCTTGTATGTGAGCAATGAAAGTCTTAGGGGCCACCTTTCAGGGGAACACATTTTTCTACTTCTGAGTGATCAAGATTAATATAAAATCGTAACTTAAGCAAACTACCCTTTATTGTAAAGTCAAAATGCAGGAAACTTGAGAGGAATCTGGGCGATGGCTTAATTTAGCCTTGGCCACCATCAACTAGCAACCAGAGGAACACGGATTTTTCCTTTGTTTTCTTGGCGCTCTCACATGGGAAGGGCCTGGCTCGGCTGCGCGGCGTCTGCCTTGCTAGAAGGCTCCAGCCTCCATCCCCAGCAGCATCTGCACGTGGGCTTGGGACAGCAACCCGGCCCGAAACCCTCGAGAAAGAGCAGCTGCCAGTCCGTGTAGAGCAGAGGTAGGCAACCTCCGGCCCGTGGAGCCTCACGAGGCAGACACCTGCCACCATACACGTCCGGCGGGTAAAACCTTGGCTCCATTAGCATCGCCCCCTTCATCCGACACTCCCTGCCTGAAACCCTGGAGAGCCGCTGCCAGCCAGGGCAGGCAGCGCGGAGCTCATGGGCCAAGGGCCAGAGTTCGGCATCCTTCCCGCATCGTTTGGGCCGCAGCCTTTTCTCGCCTTCCGAATGAAGACCTGCTGGCGGAGGCGGGCCTGCTTAGACGCGCTTCCTGAGGAGAAAGCGAGGCGAGCTCGAGCAGGCCGCGGCTTTTGTCGGTTATCTTTTGAAAGCGGGGAGGAGGTGGGGGAGGGGAGGGGGAGGGGCAGGCGCGCAGGCGCACGTGAGGCGACGAGGCCTCGGAGATGAATTGGGGGGAGCGGGAAGGAGGGGGAGGGGCGTGGTCGCCATTGTGGTTTGGCCCCGCCCTCCGCGCGCCCAGCCAATCCCGGCTCGGGAGCCGCGTGTCGGGCGTGGCCTAACCGCAGCCTCGCTTTCATTCTCCTCGCTTGCGTCTCTCTCTCTCTCTCTCTCGGCGCCATCGCGATACCCTCTTGCCTCAGTGGCTAACGGCTCTCTTCGCATCCTGCTCGGAGACCGGCTTCGGTGAGTGCTTTGACGCCGGGGAAGCGCCCAGGCCGCTGCAGGAAAGCCGTAGGAGGGGCGCTGTATCGAGCATTGGAAGGGGGAGGCGGGAGGGTAACGGGGAAGAAAGGCTCCTCTTCGCCGTGTGAGGCGGGGGAGGCTGAAGGGAGAGACGCTCCACAAAATGGCGGCGGCTGCCCATAAAGAACGAGAGGGCCCCTCTGCGCACACTCTTGTGTTTGAAACGTCGCTCTCTCAGTCTCCTTCGTGAGGAGCGGTGCGCGGCTGAAGACCACCGGGAAGGGACGAAATTGTTCCAGGGGGATGGAGAGCATTAGACGTGGTCAAGTCCGCTATAGCAGCAGGTTTAACGCGGGGGCGGGAGAGGAGGAGCCCTTGCCTTACTGCGCCTGCGCGAAGGCTGTTCGCGGAGCGCGGGACAGCAGCGGGGTAGTCTTTGCGCATGCCTGCTGGGGTCCCAGTCCGTAGAACGTGAGACGCGCTGAGCTCGCCTTCCCGCATTCTGCTCAGACCACGTGTTCGCGGCCATTTTACCAGGGGGGAGGGGTGGATTGGTTGGGGCAAAGAATGGGAGCCCATTCTCTCTGCACGTCTGCCTTGATAAGCCGTCGGGAGCCGCTGCAACGCTCACTCACTAGTTCCTGCTTGCCTTCCTTCCTTCGATGACTTGTTCCAGCTATTGATGCACTGAGTAGATTGCAGGATCTTGCCATACGCACCTGATGGATGAAATCTGCCTCAGGTCGTCAGCCTCATGTTACCAAAATTATTGACCACAAAATTCTAGTAGTTGCTGCACAGGGTGGAGCCAATACCAGGCTTCATAAGATGGTTCGAGAACGCCTGATCTTAAAATATTTTTAGCTTGAAAGTAAGATCCACCTGTACGGCTAAGGACTTAATCCAAGCAGATAAACACTCATTGTCCTGTAAAATAGAAAACGTGCTGAACTATTAGCCCTCATAAAATACTAGTTACAATGAGGTTACCATAATATAATATTTTATTTATATCCCGCTCATCTGGCTGGGTTTCCCCAGCCACTCTGGGTGGCTTCCAACAAAATATTAAAAATACAAAAAAAAACTTATTTCAAAGTGTGTGTTCACCCTAATCACTTTAATCATAAATAGTATGAAAGGTGGCTCCCTAGTAGGGAAGTGGCTTAACACTGCCACCTCCTTTTCACATCTGAGAAAGATTGCCTGCATGCTTCCTTCAATTAACCTTCCATTTTTCTGAAATAGGCATTGATGAAAATTGAGAAGTGCTTATTAGCATTTCGCCTTAGTATGTCCAAACCTCAAAAGTCTGACTGATAGCTTATCAGATGCTCTGGAGAGAGCAATTCAGATAGGCACTTTGAGTAGGGGAAGTAAGCATCTTCCATCTTTGTTTAGGGATTAACACAGTTATATCACTGGGAAAACAAGTTAACAGCTCATTTGTAGCTAATTAACTCCTGCCTGCTTATAGCTAACCCCAGTCACCTGTATCTAATTGCCTCTAGAATAATGAAGAACTGTATCAGCTAGGCTCATTCTGTGTCCAGTAAAATGTACTTTTATGCACTCTTAAGACTGTCCTTTACTGTAGAAGGCTCAAGATATAAAAACTTGTAACATTAAAGGTAATGGCACAAGAACACCTTGTCTGGTATTAAGATAGGAAGCATCAAAAGAACATTAGCAATCCTACCTATATGCTGCTTTATTGCATGCTTATTTGAGAGTAAGTCTCATTGTTTTTAGTGATGCTTATTCCCAGATAAGTTTGCACAGGATTACAGTTAAGACTGCAGTTCTGTGCACAATTGTTTGGGAGTAAGACCTACTGGAAATAATACTTCTGAGTAAACATGCATAGTCGCCTGGAAATAAGCAACATTGATGTTTCAGTTTGTTGCTTCCAGATAAATAGCTGCAAATAAAAACAGAATAATTTTTCAGGTTCTCAATGTCTCTGCCTCAGGGCATGCAGGGGAAAGTAAACATGTTAAGTTTACAATGCTCAGTTGGAATAGATAATTATGGGTCTCAGTTCAGTGGGAAACAGATAGTAAAACAAAGTTAAGAGGCTCCTGGCCTGGAAGTGAGACTGCTACTGGAAGTCAAGCAACTAATGAAGATAAGCTACAAAAGGAAGATGTGAATACGGTCAATATGGGCAACCTATACATCAGTGATGACCATACAGATTAACCATAACCCTGGCTTTGTACCAGATTATTCATTGGTTTAATGAATAGTAATTTGCCCCCGTCCAGCAGAAGGAAAGAAACTGGGTTACAAAAGAGCAGCAAGCCTTGGATGTTTTGCTGACAGATGAAGAATAATGATAATCTTTTCCTGGAAAATGAAAACGGGCTGTTAGTTGTCAGTGAGCAGCTACTTGTAAATTGCTAGTGTAGCCTGTTATCTTTTGTCCTTATTCCCACCTATGTTTGCCAAATCTAAACACATTTCTTCCCTACAGATCACTTAAACAATGGCATCGGATGAAGGAAAACTCTTCATTGGAGGGCTCAGTTTTGACACCAATGAGCAGAATCTGGAGCAGTTGTTCTCCCCCTACGGAGACATTGCAGAAGGTGAGGAAGGGTGTCACACCTGATTTTATTCTGTAATTACAGAAGTTCTGAATCTGTTAACGTTTCCACACCAGGAAACCAATTGGTAGGGCTTTGGGGTTTGCAAGTGCATGCACTCACACAATGCTAGCAACTATACTATGATAAGTTAAAGACTCGTCACATCTTTCATTCAAGGCATGATAACTCTTTGGCTGAGGCAGAAAATCGCCATTCTTTGTTGAGGCAAGCAAGAGCAACCATTGTAATTCAAGGATGCATTCCAGAAAACAAAGCTGCTTAGAGTTTGTTGAGTGGGGCTGATGAGGGGTGTGGCCTGGAAAAGTCCCTGGGGCCTGATAGAGAGCCTTCAATGCCCACATTTGGCCTGCAGATCATAGGTTCCTCACCCCTGTGTTAATGTCAGCAACCTTGAATGATTTAGCACAGGGGTCAGCAAGCTTCAGCCGTGGGCTGGTCCACCATCCCTCAGACCATGTGGTGGACCAGACTGTATTTTTGGGGGGGGGGGGGAATGAACGAATTCCTATGCCCCACAAATAACCCAGAGATGCATTGTAAATAAAAGGACACATTCTACTCGTGTAAAAAGACTCTGATTCATGGACCATCCGTGGGCCGGATTGAGAAGGCGATTGGGCCACATCCGGCCCACGGGCCTTAGGTTGCCTACCCCTGATTTAGCAATTCCTGTGCTGTATCGCTTCAGATCACAGCTGCGGTTTGCCTGCTCATTCATGTAAAATCCTTTTTTCTGAATGTACAAAATGAGTGTGTGATGAAGATTGTCCAACCATGTTCATATTGAATAAATGGGGTTTTGTTAACATGAGAGAGCACTTGATACATATCTGCAGTCTGAAGTGATACTCCTGGTAATATATATTGCTAATAATGATGTGCACCTTGCTTTCTCCAAATTGTGTTGTAATTAACCAATACTATGGCTTGCTCATTTGATCTGTTTCAACATTAATCTAATTAAACTGAAATTGCAAGCTTGCCATTCAGTCCCATGGCTTGCTTTAGTCATTACCAAACACATCCAACCTTTCCCCCATTCCTCTCTAAAACAGTTCTGTAAATATTCACAATGGTTTCCCAGCCCTGTTCAGTTTCCTCACCCCTTCTTCTCAACTCTATGCACACTCTTGCACATGTGTGAGAAAACCATGAAGTCAGCCTGTTTCCTTCCCCTACCTCGCAGGTTATAAAAGCATCATTTACTATATGTTTTAGCACATGCTTCCTCAACCTTGGCCCTCCAGATGTTTTGAGACTACAATTCCCATCATCCCAGACTACTGGCTCTGCTAGGTAGGGATCATGGCAGTTGTAGGCTGAAAACATCTGGAGGACCGAGGTTAAGGAAGCCTGTTTTAGCAAAATGTTTCAATATAGCCTGAATTTTATAAAACCTTGATCCAAAGTTGTCCTTATTATTTATAGCTGTCAAAATGGGATGAGGGGCATGTATAAGTTAGATATGAAGAATGCCAATGATATATGGCTGCATCTTCTTTGTTTTCAAAGTGATTAATTGTATTCAAAAATACAAAGGTATCAATATGTCTAGTTGGGAAGGATTGTGCTTTGATACTACAGACCCTTGATGTATAGGTCTGAGGTTTCCTGGAAGCAAGCTCTTGTGATTGAGAGATTGGTTAATAAATTAACTGAGCTCATGAATAACAGCATCTTGTTTCCCCAGTAAGCTAGACAGCAGGGTTTTTCTTATTCTTCAGCATCCAGTTCTTGGAACTTATTTCCTGGATGTCCCTGTGTGGTTATAATGTCCTTCTAAGCAGTCTTTGAGTCTGAAGTGGGGCTAAAGAAGGGACCTGGCAAGGGACACTGGCTGTCATCTACATGTAGAAAAAGAGCCAAGAAAATAATCTGTTACAATTTTTTCTCTCTCCAGTGGTTGTGGTGAAAGACAGGGAGACTCAGCGGTCCAGGGGTTTTGGTTTTATTACCTATTGCCGTCCTGAAGATGCCAAGGATGCCATGAGGGCCATGAATGGAGAGGTAAGTGTCGCCCACAGAGATTGTTCACCATTTCTTATTCATTCTCTATTGCATCCACTTTCTTTGTAACTTCCTAGAATACGGAGGGCTATTAGATGTGATCTTCTGTTATGCTTGTATTGCAAAATGTTGTAACTACCTACTATTATCTTGGTGGGTGTGCTGCACAGTGAGCAGTAATAATTTTTAGTCCTGAATTACAGCTCCAGGGTTGCTTAATTCACCTTCTTTAAAGCGACTTTATGATGCTCTTCTAAACTGGGGTGGGGAACCTCTGGCTTGTCAACCCAGAATCCACATTTGGCTCATGAGGCCATTTCACTCCCAAGTTACTCTCAACTGATGTCATAAGTGATGTCAGTTGTGTGGAAAGTTCAGTCCTGTTTGGTTGGGGTGCACCAGTGAGATACACAAAACTGGTGTTCCTGAATTCAGCTTTAAAAAATATTTTTAATCCAAGCTTTGATTATATTGGACTCCTGCGTCCTTGGTAGCAGGTTGGAAGATTAGCATCATCTTGTTAAAAGCTCTGGCTCTGATTTGTTCTCTTGCTTCTCCCCAAGTCTGTGGATGGGCGTCAGATCAGAGTGGACCAGGCTGGAAAATCCTCCCGTGGCTCTTCTGGAGGCAGAGGGCGTGGACGTGGATTCTCCAGAGGTGAGCTTTCCTGTGGCATGTGCCCTTCCGTGCTAACTGCTTAGTGGTGTGGGAGCAAATAGGCTTGATAAACATTCGTGTCTTTGCTGCAGGAGGTGGAGGATATGGAGGTGGCCGTTATGATAACAGAAGCGGTGGCTATGGTGGATCTAGAGACTATTATGGCAGCAGGTAAGACCAGCACACACCTAAGAGATACTTGGTTGCAGCAGATTGTGGTACCTACAAATATGATGTTGAGATCATGATCCTTTGTGTTCTGTATTAGAATAACAGTTTGAGAGTTCCTTCTGAACCATTAAACTTTTCCTTAGAGGTAGCAAAAGAGAGCTGTTGAAGTGCTCCTGATTATTTTAGCACTAGGAAATAGGCTTAGCCAGTTGTGTGCTGCTATGGCATGGAAGCTGCAGGTATTGCTGTTTTACTAACAATGGCCTGTCATGTAGAAAGGAAGACTAGTCCTGCCATGCCTGTGTTTCTCTTCTAAATAACTACACAGTTGGTGGGTATGAGTCTGCCAGTAAGACTGGACTTACTGTAATTGGAATTGTTAACGTTAAATGAATATCAAATTACAGTGCTGCTGTATGCCTTTGTTCCTTCATGTATTGTGATTGGCTTATGTTTCATTTTGGTGGGCCATGGTGGCTGGAATCTAGTCTGGGATGATGCCTGGTTTTCAACATTGCTGAGATACATCGCCCAGTCCAGGCCCCTATACATCTCTGGCTCATGTGAGCCAGAGGGGCACCACAATTTCCTTAAACTGCTCAGCTGGGGGATGCGAATCCTCCAGCCCCTCAGCTGAGCGAGCCCACATACTGCTGCAGCTCGCGCAGGCCAGGGGACTTACTCAAAGGTGCAGGCAGACGGGGCCTGAGAAGGTGGTCACCCAGAACTTCTTCAGGCGCCGTCTGCTTGCGCATTTGCCGTCTGCAGGCAATTTGAGCTGATGCAATGCATTGTCAGCTTAAAATGTCTGAAACTGGTATCACGAGCTGAACAACAGTGGAATCCTGCTTTCCAACTGGTTTCTCTTTGCCCCTAAGGCAACTTAGCCAAAGTGGTACCTTTTTTATGCTGCTGGACTCCCATCAGCCTCAGCCAGGGCAGCCAATTTTCAAGGAAGATGGGAATTGTAGTACATCAACATTCAGAGGGCCATAGCTCCCACCACGTCCTGGGTTTTTGTTGTGACTCTGGTCATCTTGTGATGCAGATCTATGCCCATCACCTATGCCATCTGTGTACATGGTGCTTTACAAAAACTGCAAGAAGCAAAGAAGTAGTTGCCATTTTGCATTCATATAGGTCCTTATTGGAAAGACATATTGAAAAACTAGTATCGCTAGAAATGGATCCTAGTTTTTTATAACCTTATTACTAAATCGGTCCTTCTCTTAATGACCAATTTATATACAGCACTTAAATAAGAATGAGGTTTATAAATGAGCAATTCTGTATTGCACGCAAAGGTTCTTTTTGTGATTTTGGCATTATAGTGATATTTTAATATGCCCACCTGTACAATGGGACATCAGCCCCAAAATAAGTTCTGGGTGGTCTTCCAGGTCCCCAGATCAGATTTATTTTTCCATGGGCAGGAGGAAGCAAAGAAGAATCCCCACTGCATGAGTGGATGGATGCCTGCTCATACTACATTGAATCTCACTCAATGTATAACATTTAACAGCAGCTCAGCAGTGACACATCAGTCTTTTGTGCTTTTTCCCTCAAGGAACCAAGGAGGCTATGGAGACCGTTACTCTGGGAGCTCCTACAGAGATAACTATGATAACTAGGTAAGTGTATGTCTAAGCACCATCTGCTTCTGATAACAGGATAGCTACTAAAGCATAGGACTTAGTTCTCTCACGTCACAGACTAACTTGGTCAGCAGAACTCCTTTCCTCATCAGCAAGTCTAGCATAATTGCGTATGGAGAATTGGCCTGTTGCTGGAGTGAAGCAAAAAATAAAAATGGGACAGTTAAACCCATCCACACACTTTTTTTTTTTAAGGGACACTGTTGAACCAGTCTATAAAAACCATGACTACAGCCTTTTATACACGGAAACTTTCTCCGAACCGTAAGTTTATGGGAATTAAACCTCCACATTCCTAATAGGGTCTTTTAAAAGCAAAAAAGGTGTATGCAAATATTCATTTACTGGCAGATAATTTCCACCCTGCATCATCTCCAAGGCTGCAAACAGTTGCCCTGGGCTGGGAGGAGGGAGACTAGGTTAGCATCATGCACCAATGTTCTTCAGTGTACTTTATGATTTGTACCTGCTTCTTGTCCTCAGCTTGCACCGAGCATAAATCCTTCCTGAATCAAGATCGTCCTTCCAATGGCCGTATTTATAAAGATTTTTGGAGCTTCGCTGAATCTTGTTTAGTTCTCTACCTGTATCTTCCCTTTTTGTAGTCTTACCACAAGCAGCCCAACAGCTTCTGCTACAGGATGGCCTGTTAGAGCTTTCTGAAGGAAAACATTTTAATTTGCCTTTTTTTTACAGGTGTGTTTAAGCATTTTTGAATACATACTTTTATTGCTTTCCCCCACCTCCACCCCCTGGATTTCTTTTAACACACCAAGATGGGGGTTCTGACCTATTCTTCACCTATAATTCCCCAGAGTCTGAGCAAGGTGTGAGGATCCTCCTTGTTTTTATAAATGCATTAATACCTTGTAGTTTTGTAAAAGTCCTATGGTGTAGCAAGCAAGGGGTATGGTGGAAGGCAAAACCCCCTTGATTATAAAGGGAGACGTGTGTTTGATCTTCAGAAATCAGAATTTATACTGTATGATGTACCTAGAACTGAAGCTTGCAGAACTTGCAAGTTGTTCTTGAAAAACCGTTTGTTTATATTTTTTTTTAAACTGGAAGACACACATGTAACTCGATATTGTACTAAAAGTGGTTAAGGAATTCCTGTATTCAGTTCTTTGGCTTCACGAAGCCTATTAAATGCCCTTCTGAAAATGAAATTTGTTCTTGACGTTTTAACACTTCAACTATGCCCAATCTAAAGCCATAATACATGGCGCATATTTTAAACTGCTGTGTATTTGTAAAACGGATACCTTGGAGAGGAGATGCCGAGGAATTTCAGTACTTAGTTCAGTGGGCTAAATCCCACAAGCATTTGTATTTGGGTGCTTTGTATATTGTCAGTTTGAAACTTTGTGCCTTGTTTTTGGGATTCTTTCTATATTGGCTTCTGTGCCACAGAACCTCTGTGCTGTTGAGGTATTATGGGATGAGCGTGTAAGATACCAGCCTGGCCTGTGGAGCCTGAACTGGATGCATCCATGAGTACAGGCTATCATCCCTTGGGTGGTATTCAGCTTGACTTTTACCAAAAACTATACCCATTAATAACAAAGTTTGCCCATTAATTTCAGTAGGTTTACTCTGAGTAAACTTTGTTCGATACCATTCCTTGTTTGACTATATACATCACAGAGGAATATCCGTAACAGTGGGCAATCTGTCTTAATAGGGCAGGTTATCTGCTGTTGCCAATGTCTCCACTCAGGTACCTAAGAAAAGGGTCCCAAAGCAGTGTGTGAAAACCACTGAGCTAACGTGTAGGTGGGGCTCTATGCCATGATTCCATGGGAGTTAATACCACCACCACCTTACCTCCCAAATTGTGTACGGTGTACACCTTGACTTACAGAAAATGCCAGACTTTGATTTTTTATAGGGGAAAACATGTTTTAGTATTGACAATAAGCCTGAATATATTTGGGGAGAGGGAAGTTTACCTACTAAAATCTCAGAAGCTGCTATCTCATCGTGGGCCCAAAGACGTGAAGTGCTTTGCACGCCTTCTTGCCTTTCCTTGTGGCTAGCACAACTAGACTAGTCATGCAGTGTAAACATTCGTTGCACAATTGAAATAAGAGCATATGCAAATTTGGTGTATTTGCATTGTATGTCCTAGATGTAGAATGCAGCTGTGTTTTGCACAGACTGTGTGCAAGGGTACACAGACCTGCATAGGTGGTATTTCATAGCCAACCTGCATTTTGTCACATTTACGTTAAGGCTTGTTTTGTGATAAATCTCAGGGAACTATTATGAGACCCTGAAAAGGGCAGGGGCAACAAATACATGGGCTTCAGAACAGAGTCAATACTTCATTGGAAGGGATTCTTGCTGTGGCTTCTGGTGTCCTGTCCTTTCCTGCTGGAAGAGTTTGCTGCTGCTGCTGCTACTGCTGTTGTTGCTGCTGCTGATGGCTGAGCACTTAATGATCTTGGTGGTGCCTGAGGTAGTGCCTCCTGCTTCACTGCTTTTTCTGTTCTTTATTTCTTTATAATTTACTGGCGCTACCAAAAGCCAGGTTCCTTAGTTGGGTACAGTTTTGAGACAGATACAAGAGTTTCCACTGTTGGCTTTTTAAGCCATTTATATACACCCTTCATAAACACATATTCCAGTATGATTTTCAGTACAGTTTAACATCTAACAATAAAAATACACAATTAAGACATTAAAAATCAAGAGAGTAATTAAATGACAAAGTGGAAAAATAAAATTACCAGTTGTTTCAAAATACGAACTGGTTGTTTTAGTAGGCAAGCTCCACCAATGCTACTTTGGCATCTTATGAGTGGGAGGCTGAGCTTTCTGACCACAATAAACTGGTTTCTTCCTTTGCTTTGTTTAAATGGGGCAGGGAGAAAACTACGAAGCCAAAAGTCTTGAGTGGAGTGGGTGGTTGTGTTTCAAAGTGAGAATTTTTGAATCTGAAATTACAGTAAAACCATTCCCATAAAAAGAAAAGAAAGCCTGGGCTGGCGTGTGTGTGTGTGTGTGAGAGAGAGAGAGAGAGAGACACCTTGTAGGTATTTTGATGGGAATGGTAAGCCCACATTGTCGTGACTTTAAAATCTTAAGAAATCACTCTGGACTTGTTTGGTGATAGTGGAAAGCTGATGGGTGTCTGCCACTTTACCTGCATCTGTTGAAACCAAGTCAGATTTAAATACATCTCATATCAGTCATAGTGAGAGGAGCTAATGGTACAAGAGTCGAGAACATACTATAAATTGCTGCATCAAGTGTAGGATTGTTGATTGAGAATGCTTAAAGATTATCAAACTTGTGCAGTCATTGTGTAGCCAGGTTGTTTCAGTGGCCCATTGGCTTAGTTAGGTAGTGGTTTCTTGTGGTTGCTTTTAAAACCATGGTGATAACCCTTTGCTCCAATCCCATTTTGTGAGTAGAGGATCAAAATACCCTGTCTTCAAGAAGGAAGATGGAGTACCTGTAAAATATTTAATGTGGATTAAGCCCAAGACATCGGAATTCAGCAGGCAAGGCTCCATTGACAAGATAGTCATGGTATTGAGTATTGAGCCAGAATTGTAACATGGCTTTATTTGGCAGGTGGAAGGGGCACCCCTGGATCCGGAAGTGAGTTTACCTCAAGGCTGGAGTTGAGAAAAGACTTTCCCTTTGGGTACCTCTCTGGAGCTCCTGTCTTGTGCGTATTTTAATGTGGTCATTCTAAAATATGAGGGGCAAACCTTCCAATAAAATGAAGTTAGGCTGTGGGGGGTGGAATGAGTACTAATTAAGTAATGCAAGTACACTTGCACACAGACACATCAACAGTGGCATCTGCTGTGGCATGGATGCACCATCTGAAAAGTGCTTCTCCCATCAAAACTTAGTTTTTATTAAACCTTTACTCCAGCTGGTGTAGCCTTCATAAAAACCAGCGTTTTTCCCATGTCCCCACATCAACAGCTGCCTGACATCCAATGAGAGAGAGACCATTCTCTGTAAATTGCTGCATGAAGTGCTCCATAAGTGTTCATTGAGAATGCCTAGAAAGTCTTGTGACTCATGCAGTTTTTGTGTGTTGAGGTTATTTTGATGGCCCCTCCAGTCTTGGGTGCTGGCTTCTTGTGGGTTCAGCCTACTTAAGAGCAGGACATAGTTTACCCATCTCTGCTCCTTGTGTGTAAAGTTTCCTCTCCCTACTGCTTTTCACTCTGCAGCCAAAATAGTGCAACTTCTGCCAAACCTTTTAGAACCTGCTTCATTTTGGCTCTAAGCTGGAAGCAGGGGCACTGCTACTGCTTGATGACACTACTTTCCCATTCCTCTCACCAAAAGCCAGGGTGGGAAGCTCATTTTCTTCCCGAGCCCAAGAGCTGAACACATTTCTTAGCTGTAGAAAGATGCAGAACCTGATCCACATACACCTGGGTGACTCCAGAAAATGAATGGGGCATAGTTAGCTCATCCCCATCCTGTTCTAGAGCTTTGGGTCTCTGGCTGAGAGTAGGCTTTAACAAGATTTGTTTCCTCTATTGTTGTAAGTGGCCATCACTCCATTTAAAATTCAACCCACTGACCACAGGACCTTAAACACTGCTGTTTCAGGAAGTGGAAATTGATGGTATCAGCTGGGAGAACTGAAATAGCAAGTTTTCGTGAGAACACCCTCAGTTCTTGCTTAGTTTTGAATTTCTTGTTGGTGTTTTTCGAGCCCTCACAAGTGTGTGGGGTGTAGTGTTGCTGAGAGCACCCTTTAATTCTCTACTGTGGGAGCTTGCTTTTGGCCCTCAAGAAGTTACTTTGTGGCCTAGCACTGTATTGCTTGCTGGTTGATTTATGGTGTTTCCTTGTACTTTAGCGTATGTTTTGTGTTTAAAGGGTTCACCACTTCAAGGCTTCCCTAGGATGAAAAGCAGTATATAAATATATGATAGCAATGTGATCAGGGCAGGCATGGAGAGGAACTTAATCCTTTCCTCCCCTTCTGTGGTCCTGGGGAAAAAACCCCTCTTCTGAAGAGGAAGTCCCATCTGTTGGTGCTGAGGAAAGCCTTCCCCCACCCCACCCCAAATGCAAATAACATCTTCGGAGAAGGGATTTTCCTCAGGATGAGTAGAAACGAAGGAGAAAAAGGCTTACATTCCCTCTCTGATCCCACCAGCTGATTCAGTATCCGGTTTTTAAAAACATGCTGGTTAGATGCTAAGGTGCATTTGTCCTGAGACTAGGTTGTGAATTTTTAATATCTTCATGCTTAGAAGGCTTCCAAAAGCTGTAAAGCGTCAATAAATAAATTATTTTCCTTTCTTTTCTTTTAAAAAGGCACATGCACTGTTGCAGACCAGCTTAGGTTTTCCTGTTGAAAGTCAGTATGTGGTGCACACATTTAATTTAAGTGGGGCACACAGTGCAGTGGCAATTGGAATTGCAGCTCAGGGAAGGGGAGATATGGAAGGCTTCTTACTCTTCAGAGGAACAGAATCCTGCTGGATGTCTCTTTGTAGCTTTGGTATCCCTCTGCATTGGACAGTGGCACTTGAGAACTCATCTCCACTGACTCAGAAACTGATGCCGCTACTACAAGCACTGATGGTGCCCCACCTCAAAGCAGCCTGGAAGAAAGTCCTCAGATCATTAGTAGGGTGGCAGAAAGGTAAAGAGCCTGACTGAGTTCTGCTATGAAGGGACGGGGCAGTGCAAGGTGGGTGTAATTGCTTGTGTGGTTCCCCATTCCCCCCCAAGAGGCGATCTGTTCCAGAGGTGAGTAGATGTTTGAAGACCAAAAGTATTGTGCTTCCTTTCTTTGTCTTTCAGAGTGAGCCAGTGAGAGAACCTGAGAAGGACTGCCGCTACCACACAAGTCCTGAAGAAGCAGCCTTAGCAAATGCTGCTTTTCAGAGAAAAGGCAGGCTGTAATAGTGCTTAGAATCAGATGGAATACTGGGGAGCGTTGAAGGAAGGTGTCCTTTACCTTCATGCCCAAAAATTCCTTTTTGTCCCCTGTTCCCCCCTCCTTCCAGGGGCAATTTGGCAAGCAGGGTTGTGAAGCCCCATCAAAGTAGCGGGGACTTACTCTTAATCCTCTTGGAGATGATGATTCTCAGCCAAACCACTTAAAATCCTGGCCTGCCACTATCAGCGTTAAGATGCAGCCTTCGAGCATTTTGCCAGAAATGTTTTTTGGGGGTTTTTTTTACAATAAACATCTTCCAGAAATCATTAGGTACCTTGTTTTGAAGAATTTATTTTATATTGCTCAAGCAATATAAAGGTGCTGAAGCCTGTGGCAACATCTCAGCTCCAGAGGGTCTATTCCAATCTGGTTTCTAGCCCAAATCTAGGACCGAGACATCTTCCAACCCTCAGAGATAATCTACACCGGGGACTAGTGGGGCGGGGCAAGTCTATCCCTGTTCAGTCTGGTTATTTATATCATCAACCATAGTATCATTCCACAATGCCTGACTGGGGAGAGGGGACTGCTTTGTGGCAGCAGTCTTCCCCTGTTCCTGCTTAGCTGAAAGCTCCCTTTTCTACAAGAAGCAGCTGCCACTATACATACATTTGAATACATACATTTGCATGCAAAATAGTTTGCCTTTTCTACTACAGGGTGAGTCTGATCCCGCAGAGGTTTCTCCATTCTGATTTAAATCAGGGGTTTGTTCAATTTATATCTCCCCCTCCCAAAGTAGCCCAGAGCAGGGTTGATTGATTTTATGTACAAAGGCCAAGAATGAGAAGCTGAGGATGTATCCAGATGTGAAATGGGATATTGGCAATCAGGATATCCTGTGACTTAAAAAAAAAAAAAAAAAGCAGTGGTATTTCCTAAAATTTATACATACTGATTGTGAAGAAGATGATTTTACTATTTATATCCCACCCATCTGGCTAGGTTTCCCCAGCCACTTTGGGTGGCTTACAGCATATATAAAACAGTAAAATATCAAACATTTTAAAAAGGGGAAACCATCTAAGCAGTTTACAAAAAAAAAAAAAGCAAGAAAATCAATTTTAAAATTACAACAACAGTATAATTCAGGTTAAAATAGGATACATTATAGACTAGTTTCAGCATTCTTTTGTCACTCAATGACAATTAGATCTACGGAACCAAATAATGACTCCTTATTTCTACATGATTATTTCAGGTATCTTTGATATGCATGGAGTCAGATTGAAATCCAACAGGCAGAAAACGAGGTGTTGGGCCTGAAATAGATAACTTGCCTCCTGCCTCACTAGCAAGGTCCTGATCTGGATTGGGGGGGGCAACCTCCAATTTACAGTTTTTCTATCTATTTATTATAGAACTAATTGTGGAAGGGTTGCATTGTTTACTTTTGCCACCTAAATGTTTCCTGTCAGGAAGAAAGTGGTGAAGAGCAAACAGCAATCTAAAACACTATATTTGATTGTGTCACAAGGGAGCTTAGAGTTGGCAACTTGACCAGGAAGAAAATGAATTCTCTGGAACCAGAAGCTTGAAAAACTCTTCTTTCTTTTTTTAGAAGTAGGACATGCCTGAAAGATGCCAACTCCATTTCCTGTTGAGAAGCAGTGTCAATAGTCTTATATTTCCTCATAGAAAAAAATATTCTGAAGATCTGCAGAGCTCAGAAATAAAATGTATTTGTGCATTATTTTAACTGCTTTTGCAAATTGTGCAGTTCCTTTGATAGCAATACATTTTTTCAGTATCGTGGCTACATACTTGCATTTGACTTGTGCTCAGAGATTCACTTGTCAAAAGTACTATTTTCTGTACCTGTTCTTGGTAATTACTGTGCCCCCCCCCCCCACTTTTTTGCCTTTTGGGAATGTCATATTAAATTTTTGTTGGCTGGTGACATTCTTAAGGTTTCAGCTTCTTTCAAGAACACACATTCTCTTGAGAAGAGGGGCAGCTGCAACTTTTTAAATGCATGAGCAACTAAAAGCACAGGTGTTAAACTGCAAGGTGCTGCACAACCTGCCATTTCACACTGCTAGAAGAGTTGCTTCAGAAAATAAGAGAACAGGCTGTTTTTCTACTACTCTACCAAGAGAACAATTGCCCTCTTACAGCAGCCGCAAAAGGAAAGGCAAGGGAGGGAGGCATTTTAAATGAAAAATGGAATTCTGGAATTCAACTGTGCTGTAAAGACACAAAGTTCCAAAGTCTGGGAGCAGCCACCAAGAAGGCCCTGTCCCATGTCCCTGCCAGCCATGCTTGTGAGGGTGGTGGGACCAAAAGAGGGCCTTCCCCCAAGGATCTCAGAACCCGGCCCAGTTCATAGGAGGTAATAGTATGTTGAAGGTGGAGACTGAATACAGATGGGGAAGGATGGCTGTGGTCAGTCCAGCCCCAAGCTGCAGAGGTTAAACTGACCACCTGTGTAATCTTTACATATGGACAAGCTTTATGCATGTAGGCTGTGTACAAGGGAGCTGCACACAAAAGCATGAACATAAACAGATTCAGATGTGGATACAATGGGGCTTCTCATCTCTACCTTCCTGCCCCCTCCCAGGCACATGCCTCCCCCATAGCTATCAACTTTTCCCTTTTCTTGCAAGGAATCCTATTTGGAATAAGGGAATTTCCCTTTAAGAAAGGGAAACATTGACAGCTATGGCCTCCCCCCCCCCCCCTTGGGGACACCCCTATGGCTATCAGCTCATGTGGTGTTAGCCTCTGCCTCATTCCTAAAGGTTTTTCCCCCCTTTTATAAATTCACAGTTGTACCTCGGAAGTCGAATGGAGCCTGTTCTGGAAGTCTATTCAACTTCCAAAACGTTTGGAAACCAAGGCACGGCTTCCGATTGGCTGCAGGGAGCTTCCTGCAGCCAATTGGAAGCCATGTCGGACGTTCGGGTTCCAAAGAACGTTCGCAAACCGGAACACTCCCAGGTTTGCTGTGTTCGGAAGCCAAAATGTTTGACTCTCAAGGTGTTTGACTTACAAGGTAAGACTATACAAAGGAAGCCTGCTGTGAAATGCGCTGTTCAGAGTGCTCCTCTTCAGGGTTCCAGCCACCAGCAGCTTCTGCAGTGCTCCATTCCCCCCCCCTTCCTTTGCTCAAGTCAATCCATGTTGAGCTGCTGCTGGGTTTTCCCTTACAAGATTCCACCCTCCCGTAATAATTTTTTGTACACCCTGGGGTTCCTGTAAGGCTTGCTATTTCCCTCTTCTATTGGGATGGGGCAGTTTGGTCTGGGTAAGGACCCGCACTCGGAAAAAGGGTTTGCTGCTTTGCACAGCAGGAGTGAGAGCAACGTTTCTGGGTTAGGAACTGATAGTTCAGTAACAGGAGCTTTATTTAGAGGGGCCTCTAAGACCTGCTGCTAAAACTGAAAGGCCTAAGGAGCCAGGGCAAGTCCTCAGGCTGCCCCTTCCAGAGCATTCAAGGGGATCAACAAATCGCAAGCTCTACCAATGCCCTCTGGGGAGTCTGCAGCGCACGTTCCCTGCTGCTGCCTCCCCTGAGCCCATTCACCTGGCTGGAATGCAGCTTGATACACAAAAATAAAAGCCAGTTTTGTTAATCTGCCCACCACCAGCATTTGGCCCCAAGGAGGTTGCCCAAGAGAGAATGTGGCCCTCCGTCTTGAAAAGAGTCCCTGCCTCTGGTATAGAGGTTGTGCATGCTCTGCCTCCCCCTTTTGTTAATCCCTTGCCATTGCAATGCAGCCAAAAGCACATCTTTGTCCCCAAAGCCGCCTTTTGGATGCAAAGGAAATGCTCATGAAACATCCCACAGCATGTTGGCCTCTGCGTGCTGCAATGAGGTTCTGGCCCACAAAACAGCCTCAGTGAGAGGCTGTTAAGAGTTTGCTTTGGAGTTGCTGAAGATGCGTCTCTACATGGTATTTGACCCCCGAGACATGTTTTAGGATTCACCCTGTTCTTTTGACTATTCTGTTTTAATACAGTATTTTTAAATTGCTGTAACCCAACCTGGGGCTTTGTGGTCAAGGGCAGATAAGAAATAGAATTAAAAAATATATATGAAGATGATGATGCCTGGTGGTGCAGCTATAAAACTGCTAACACATTTGCAAAGCTAAGCAAGGCCCAGTACAGTTTCAAATTGGATGGGGGACTGTGTGTAGAGATTTCTACATTGTAGGGCAGCTTTCCAAACTTTTCATGTTGGCAGCACACTTTTTAGACATGCATCATTTGGCAACACAGTAATTTAGCTTTACTAGCAAACCAGAGGTTAAACTAACCCTTTTCCAGCCCTTGGAGGAGAGTGGGGAGTGTTTGCACGGCACACCTACAAACTGCAGCCGACACTGATGTGTTGCAGCGCAGAGTTTGGAAATCTTTGTTGTAGGGGGTTGGGCTAGAATAGATGACCCCCAGTGCCAACTACAATTCTGTGATGCAAACCAACCACAAGCCTTTCTATTTGTCTGGGCAAAATAGAAATGCAGCAAATCTTCTCTATGTTCTTTTTATCTTTTTGTAAACCACTTTGAGATAAATAGGGTCTCAGCTGGCATACTAAAAATGGAGCTGGGAGACAGTCACACTGGACACAGAATTGACTTGTACCGCCATGAACAACTATGAGTCCAAAATGACTCCCAGGCTGCGCACCTGGTCTTTCTGGGGCACAGTTACCCCATTCAGGACCAGGGATTCCTCACATCTGCCCCTCCAAAAAACAATACTTCTGTCTTGTCAGGACTCAACCTCAATCCATTAACCACCACCCATCTTCCAACCACCTCCAGACACACAGGACGTTCACCACCTTTACTGGTTCCAGTTTAAGAAGAGGTAGAGCTGGGTATCATCCACATACTGGTGAACACTTATCCCAAAGCCTCTGATGATCTGTCCCACAGGCTTCCTATAGATGTTAAAAAAAATGGCGTGGGAGGGAGAGGACGGAGCCCTGAGGCACCCCACAAGTGACTTCCCAGAAGTCTGAACACTTGTCCCCCCTCCAACACCACTTTCTGGACACAGCCTAGGAGGGATAAGAACCACTGGATAACTATGTCCCCAGCTCCCAACTCCTAGTTGGTCCAGAAGCATACCATGGTCTGTATCAAAGGCTACTGAGAAGTCCAGCAGGCAGGTTTCACCTCTTTCCATAGCCTGCCGGAGATCATCAACCAGTGCAACCAAGGCAGTTTCAGTCCCGTGATGGGGCCTGAATCCTGATTGGCGATAAAGAGAGGTTAAATCATTAATTTAGGACAACATGAAGGGGATACAAATAGGTCAGATTTGAAGGAAAAGGGTGGGGTGAGGGGAGGAGGAATTCTCAAAGTCTTTCAGAGCTTATCAAATTGCTTTTATTTTTATGTCTGCCTTCTCACATCAATACAGCAGGAACCTTTCCATCTTTCACTTGGAGGCAGAAGAGGCAGAGAATGAATCTCACTTCATATGTAAACTCAATGTTAATTGTTATATCAGCTTCTTTCTATGTCTTCCCATGTCTCCCTCCTCTGGAGGTAAGATTCAGAAGCCACATTGCAGAACTAAAACACATCAATCATATCCCAGCAGAGAAAAGACATTTGGATGGAAACGTAGACGCTTTCATCAGGATTTCTGGGCTCCAAGTACCAGACACAATTCCAACTCCACAACTGAGATTGTGGACCCACAAAACTCTATTCTGTTTCAAGCTTTTCCTGCATAATGAAGCTGTATGTATGGCTTACCAAAGAAATGCTGAGCATTTCAAACCAGAGCTACAATAATCCAACTGTTCTTTTACCTAAACTGGGAATCAGATACTACTTTAGAACACTTCCCATTTGATGTCCACACACTGTGGTTGAAGAACAGACATAACCAGTGCTTCAAAATGATTTTTTTATTTACCAGTTGTTACCTGCCTTCTCTCTCACACACACACATTAAAAATGGAAATAATTCCTAATGTAGGTGGAGTCTGCTTAGGGTTAATTTCTATTGTTGAAACATTGTGAAATGCAAAATAAAAACAATAAAAAAATTGAAAAATTCCAGTAGTAACACCCCACATTTTTTGGACAATATATGAAAATGATCAATCCCAAACCCAATTCAACACTTTTTGGAAAAATAACATTTTCATGGGGTCTGTGTGATTATTGCTGTTCTAGCCCCTGATGTTTGTTTCAAATATCAGCTGCATGTTGACTTAACAGTATTATCACCTTAATGTCACCAAAACACTTAGAATCCCCATTTGGCGCATCTCATTCCAAAGTACCTTGGATGATCAGCGGCAGAGAACTGAAATGTCCACAAAGGCAGTGCTTGGCCTGTTCCTCCCCCCCCCCCAATTTCTAAATGAAGATCAAGGTTCCTATTAGCAACTGGATTCCAGCTAGTTTCAGCTCCCCTCCCCCGCAGCAGCATCCGATCTAGAACAGCACACTCTTCCGCTGGATCAACTTCTGAATTTGATTCAGGACTGGGCAAGGTGGGACGGCCAGCGCCAATCTCAGCCACCAAGAGAACAACCAAAAGAGCAAGCCTTTGCCAAATCCCCACAGGGGAAAGCTTTAATGCTGCTCAGGCAAAGCTAGACAGCTCTCTAAAAAGAGGCTCCGCACAGCAGAAAGATCAACAAGTTTTACAACCACAGCATATGTATAAAATGTGCCGTGCACCTGACAACAAAGAATGAACTTCCCCTGCCTGCTTTGGTAGGTTCAAGAGTAGACTGAGTCTGCTTGGCTTATAAAAACCCAGCAGGCAGCAGCTAAACCAGGGTCAGCAGCAAATCTGACATTCCAGAGGACAAGCGCTACTGTTGGATATTGAAGATCTTGGATAGGAGAGAGCTGTTTGATTGGGATTTCTGCTGGATCTCAGCAGCCCGGGCCAACTGCTTCTTCAGGCGCTTGTTCCCTTTGCTGGTCTGGATTTCCTCCTCAGTCTGGCGCTGGACAAAGCCCCAGCTCTTCTCCTCCTGTCCTCCCCGATTGCCCTTTTCTGAAAAGCGCTTGCTCTTCTCTACATTCTGCAGGTAGAAATTAGTCTCGCGCTTGGCCAGTGAAACTTCGGCCCGCATGCGCTGCTGCCGCACCTGACGCTCATAGGCCAGTCGCTCGCTCAGGTGAGTCCACTTGAAGCGGTGCAGATACTGGGGACAAAAGACAAGGAAACTTAAGCCCTGCAGGATCAGGCCAAAGGCCCGAGTCCAGCACTCTGCTTCTAACTGTGGCCAACCAGATGCCCCTATGGGAAGCCTGCAAGAGGGACGTCCTCCACAGGCCACTCCCAGCAATGGGCATTTAAAGGCGTGCCGCCTCCAACAGCAGAGGTACAACATCTTCTTAACACTTTCTAAGAGTGATTCTTTATACAGTGCATAGAGTCCTGGGGTCTCTTTTCCTTCCCATTACAGTGGTACCTCGGGTTAAGAACATAATTTGTTCTGGAGGTCTGTTCTTAACCTGAAGCACCACTTTAGCTAATGGGGCCTCCTGCTGCCGCTGCACAATTTCTGTTCTCATCCTGAAGCAAAGTTCTTAACCCGAGGTAATATTTCTTGGTTAGCAGAGTCTGTAACCTGAAGCGTATGTAACCCGAGATACCACTGTATTAAAAACGTAGGCTTAAAAGATTTGACAATCGTGCAACCAGGAATGGCCAACGTCTGAATGTTCAAGAAGCACCTCTGTTCTCCAGACATTAGTCCGGGGACCCCTGCTCAGTGGGTTAGTCTCCATAATCATGCAGCATTAAACATTTTAGTGATATGGAGAACTTGTACAGTGGTGCCTCGCAAGACGAAATTAATCCGTTCCGCGAGTCTCTTCGTCTTGCGGTTTTTTCATCTTGCAAAGCACGGCTATTAACGGCTTAGCGGCTATTAATGGCTTAGCGGCTTTAAGAAAAAGGAAACAAACTTGCAAGAACTCGCAAGACGTTTCGTCTTGCGAAGCAAGCCCATAGGGAAATTCGTCTTGCGGAACGACTCAAAAAATGGAAAACTCTTTCGTCTAGCGAGTTTTTCGTCTTGCGAGGCATTCGTCTTGCAGGGCACCACTGTACAGGGATGATCTGACATCATCAAAAGGAGCTGGAATGGGAACAGAGAAATGACTGTACTCCCCAAAAAGGATCCCCTCATGACCCACATTTCGCAGCAGCCCATTGCTATTCCAGAATGTAGCTGATTTGCCAATGCGACGCCGTTCACATATGAAAAGATACCCATATGGATTCATTGTTTCTTCTCCTTGGAAGTGAAATATTACTTTGAGGGTCATCTCTGGACTTGACCATCCCTGTTCCCCCCACCCCAGCTTCCTGGGCTTTGGGAGCAAGAACATCCAAGCATAGTTTTGTAAAGCTGTTTTGCACCACATTAATGAATAGATGGATGTGAGAGAGGCTTTTGCAAATTCATGACTTCCTTCATTCAGTCCGGTACCTTCAGAAAGGTGGAGTACAGTGTCAGATTTAAGGTGCTGGTTTTGACCTTTAAAGCCCTTCACAGCCTAGGACCCTTGTACCTACGGGACCGCCTCTCTCGGTATGCTCCACGGCGGACCTTAAGGCCCATAAATAGCAACACCCTAGAGGTCCCAAGCCCTAAGGAAGTAAGATTAGCCTCAACCAGAGCCAGGGCCTTCTCAACACTGGCTCCGGCCTGGTGGAACGCTCTGCCTCATGAGACCAGGGCCCTGCGGGATCTGATTTCTTTCCGCAGGGCCTGTAAGACAGAGTTGTTCTGCCTGGCCTTTGGCTTAGAATCAATTTGATTCCCTCCCCCTCTTTCTTTTTTCCTTTCTCCTCCTGTGAAGAGGCTGCATTTTAATGTTTTAATGTTGTATCTTAATCTTGTTTTTAAAGTTGTATTTTAATCAACTTGTTTTTATTATTGGTTGTTAGCCGCCCTGAGCCCAGTCTTGGCTGGGGAGGGCGGGGTATAAATAAAAATTATTATTATTATTATTGGCCACTTTACACCTCATTCCTTCAACGGAGAGTTTTAAGTCACAAGATCAACTAGATGCGAAGGGAGTAATCCTTATTTACTGGCGCAGCCCTCAGCACCCACTTACCTTCATATTCCAGAGGTCATAATGGAATCGGCTCCTCTTGCGGACACCCATGGGCGTATTGTGCAAACTGGCAGCTACCACCTTTGCCACACGTTTATCCCTGAATTCTACCCAGCCTTCAGTGAAGTTCTTGGCATTGCTACCTGCTTTCTTCTTTTTCTTTCGTATAAATCGCTCTGCAGGACACAGAGAAGAGGGTTACAGGTTTGTGCAGAATGTGACAACGGCCTAGTTTTAAATGCAACCTCGGTCCACACATCCACTGGCTTCTAGATTTCTCACTCAACTGTAGTTTTTTCACATCCTTTGAAAATGTAAGAATTGCACAACGCTTCAATTAAGGTGGCATACAGATCATAAATCAAATAACACTCTGAAATCAGCTTCTCTACACTAATCTCCACGTCTTTCATACGCTCCCCATACCAGATGCTGACACCGGTTCTAAGGCAACTGTATCCAGCATGGTATTTTGCTTTGTAGCCTTTCACCATGGCATTTATTCTGCCTGACCCTGTTCAGCTGACTGGCAGACCCACCCACCCCTGCCCACTGCTCCCCAATACACACCAAGAAGGCTCACCTTCAGGCTGCAGGAAAATACGTCCTACTTCACCATGCACACTAAGCAAGTTACGGACATGTCGTGGCCGGAAGCGAGGAGGGATGTGACCAAGGTAAATTATGCCTGGCACAACTTTTTTGGCACCATCTTCAGTGGAGAGATCCAACTGAACCTCACTTCCTTCTTCCTTCTGGTCAGTCGCTGCCTCTTCCTCTTCAATGTCCATTACCAAGTCTTCAGCTCTTGGTGTCTCCTGACACTTCTCTACACCTTGATCAGCCATCCAAGTGTTGCTCTTACTGCTATTATTATTATACTGGAGGGAGTCGGGGAAAGAAGGGAATGTTGCGCTGGGAGGTTGCTTTCTTCCTGCAAGGAGAAGAGACATTTCAAAAAATAACAACACTCTGGAATCTGCAAGGGAGAGAATGCCTCTTGTTAACACCCAGACCCTCACTGCCACCCATGGGGATCCCTCAGTGTCTCAGTCCATGACATTTATTGTCACTTGACATTTATACTGCTCCTTATCCCATAAGCCATGGGTAGGCAAACTAAGGCCCAGGAGCCAGCTGTGGCCCAATGGCCTTTTAAATCCGGCCCGCAGACTGTCCAGGAATCAGCATGTTTTTAAATGAGTAGAATGTGCCCTTTTATTTAAAATGCATCTCTGGGTTATTTGTGGGGCATAGCAATTCATTCATTTTTCCCCCCTTCAAAATATAGTCTGGCCCCCCACAAGGTCTGAGGGACAGTGGACCGGCCCCCTGCTTAAAAAGTTTGCTGAACCCTGGCTGGCAGCAGCCACTACTGGGCAGGATGGAAGTCTGTGTTGCACAGTCCTGTCTGCTTGTCGGGCACTATACTGTGGCCTGGTAGACTGAACATAATGCTAACAATACAGCATATAGCAGTGGTTTTCAAAGGGGGCAGCAGGAACAATCAAGGGCGATTACACGTGCTGCTGCCCTGCATGATGTTGCGTGCACGCCTTCACACGTGCGCACACACGTGTCCGTGCCAAGCAGGTCTAAGCCTTAAGCCTCCATGCCCCTCGCTCCCCTCCCCTCCCCTGCCTCGCCCGTGTCCCGTCCCCGCCACTCGCTCCCTTCCGTACCCACGAAGAACTCTCACCCTCGGCGCCCACCTGGAATCTGCGCGGAGAACTTCCGGCGCTCACTTCCGGCAGCTGTCGCAAAAGGAAGGCGGTAAAAGGAAGTCCAAGCCCCGCCTTCCCACCCCATAGAGATAGAAAAAGAGAAGAGTGACACGCATGCGCAGCTACTCAGACTCCATTCAAAAGGAGAAGCCGCCTCTGGAATGGCACGAGTCAGCCAGAAGATTTTTAAGGCCCGTCTGAAGAGATAATTATTGTGTGTGTGTGTGTGTGTGTGTGTGTGTGTGTGTGTGTGTGTGTGTGTGTACACACACACACACACACACACACACACATATACATGTACATATATTTCAATGCAAAATTACAACAAAAATTACAAACATTGAATCCAAAATAAAACTATAAAAACAAGAAAGAAAAGCAAAACACAAAAAAAGAAAAAAAACCGCACACACATCTACAAATGAAACCATATCTTCATTCTAATCTAGTCATTACATACATGTACACATATTGCCTCCCTTCCTTTGTTCTAAGACCTCAAAAAATTTACTCTTTCTAAATTGTTGTTTCTAATGTTGATTACCTCTACCTTTATACTTTTTAAAGAAAAAGAAAAAGGAATTATTGAATCTTTATTGATGTATTTACTTATTTATTTTTCTTTTATTTGCACAAAGCAGCTAAAAAACTGCTTTAAAAACAAATACATCCGAGCGGTGATGCAAGCTGCCGCAATTCCTGCCAGAGCGCCCGATTCTCTGATTTTCAGGGTCGAGGAATCCAGTGCAGCCCCTTTTCCCGCTATCGACAGGAGCAGGGAGCAACTGCCTTGGGCAGCATCCTCGGCAAACATATGGCAAACGGGGCAAAGGCATGATTTTTTCAGAATTGCTCTGATATTTTTTAATGCATCCCCCTCCGCGCTCATTTCCAGCTCCTCTCCTATTATTGCATCCCTTCTGCGAAGCCTACGACAGCCTTCCACCAACATTGTTCCTATCCGCTGCCCACCAAAATGCGGTTCACCATTTCTCTCCTGTTGCGTTTTATTTTTTTCTTAAACTATATGCAAAATTAATAATTGCTTTTTAAAAAAATAAATAAAATTACAGTAAATTAAAAAGCCAGCTTTGAGGTCGCAAGGTACAGGTGAGGCACAGGAGTGCCAGCTTGTGGGGGGGACTGTGGGGGGCCAGGGGCCGTAGGTGCCATGTAGTAATAACAACAACAATAATAATTTATTATTATTTATACCCCTCCCATCTGGCTGGGTTTCCCCAGCCACTCTGGGTGGCTTCCAACAAAATATTAAAATACAATAGTTTGTTAAACATTAAAAGCTTCCCTAAACAGGCTGCCTTCAGATGTCTTCTAAAAGTCTGGTAGTTGTTTTTCTCTTCAACAGCTGGTGGGAGGGTGCCACTACTGAGAAGGCCCTCTGCCTGCTTCCCTGTAACTTGACTTCTCTCAGCAAGGGAACCGCCAGAAGGCCCTCTGCGCTGGACCTCAGTGTCGGGCCGAACGATGGGGGTGGAGATGCTCCTTCAGGTATATTGGACTGAGGCCATTTGGGGCTTAGTTTAAAGGTCAGCACCAACACTTTAAATTGTGCCCGGAAACGTACCAGGAACCAATGTAGGTCTTTCAAGACCGGTGTTATGTGTTCTCGGCAGCCGCTCCCAGTCACCAGTCTAGCTGCCACATTCTGGAGTAGCCCCACATAGCACATTGCAGTAGCCCAAGCAAGAGATAACTAGAGCATGCACCACTCCGGTGAGACAGTCTGTGGGCAGGTAGGGTCTCAGCCTGCATACCAGATGGAGCTGGTAGACAGCTGCCCTGGACACAGAATTGACCTCTGCCTCCATGGACAGCTGTGAGTCCAAAATGACTCCCAGGCTGCACACCTGGTCCTTCAGGGGCACAGTTACCCCATTCAGGAACAGGGAGTCCTCCACACCTGCCCGCGTCCTGTCCCCCCGAAACAGTACTTCTGTCTTTTCAGGATTCAATCTCAATCTGTTAGCCGCCATCCATCCTCCAACCGCCTCCAGGCACTCACACAGGACCTTCACCGCCTTCACTGGTTCTGATTTGAAAGAGAGGTAGAGCTGGGTATCATTCACATACTGATGAACACCCAGTCCAAACCCCCTGATGATCTCTCCCAGCGGCAGTGCCAGATTTACATATAAGCTAAAGAAGCTATAGCTTAGGGCCCCACTTGGCCCCCCCCCCCAAATTAAAAGGAAAAAACACACTGGATGTACATTTCCAAAATATAAGATAAAAACAAATAAAATGAAACCTACATCCAGCAACAGTGTTTTGTGTTGTGTAGGCTCATATGATGTAAGTCTGATAGCCTGCTCCCTAAATATCACTGGTTTGCTCATTTCTATATACACTATAGGGTGCCTACTTTCTGCACGGACTGGTTGCAAATGGCTTTAGATACCTATTAGGTCCATAAATTACCATATAGCATATATTCAACACAAAAAAAAACAGCCACAATTTGTTGTTGACAAAGAACAGCTGGACATATAAAGGGCCCCATTATCTTCAGTAGCTTAGGGCCTCGTCAAACCTAAATCCGGTCCTGGTGCCATACAGCGTAAATGGCCCTGGCACTGAAATTTATGGGTGCCCAGTCCCTTCATCGGAATTTTGTGGCTGCTCGTGCACACACAGCCCCGGGGGGGTTGCACCTATGGTGGGGGATGCTGCAAGCCCTTATCCTATCAATGGCGAAACCTCTTGCGCTTTGACGATGCACACATGGTCCAATCCGTGTCCCGGAAGTTCCTTGGTAGCACAGCGACAACGCATTCTTCCAGCTGGGTTTGTTCATAAGTCTATGGCTTTTCTGTGTCTCCCTGGGAAGGAAAGCACATGTCCTGTTTCGAATACAGGGCTCAGATGGAAGGAAGGAGCTCTTGAAGCCGAGTGCACAAAAAGGTGCCTCAGAAAAGATCTTGCAAAGCTGGATGCAAAAAGGGCCTAGGGAAAGATGAAGGGGAAGGGGGGGCGGGAAACAAAGTTATGACTTTGCGGGGGAGGGCTTAGTTTAGGGGGGGAAAGGGGAAAGTGGGGAAAGCTAGAAAGAGGAGGCACAATAAGAGGAGCATAAAATTAATCATGGGGTGTGGAGAAAGTGAATAGTGAGAAAAGAAAAGGAAAGCCTCTTGAAAAAGAGTCCCAGAACCGCTTCTTGATCTTTGGAGGAAGGGCGGTGTATAAACTTAATAAGTAAATAAGACTCAGGGCAGGCAAAAGAAATTCACCCTGTGGAACGCAGATGTCAACAAGATGAATACAGATGTCAACAAGATGAGAACAGGCATAGGCAAACTCGGCCCTCCAGTTGTTTTGGGACCACAACTCCCATCATCCCTAGGTAACAAGACCCGTGGTCAGGGATGATGGGAGTTATAGTCCCAAAACATCTGGAAGGCCACGTTTGCCTATGCCTGTTTTAGAAGACATCTATAAAGGTAAAGGGACCCCTGACCATTAGGTCCAGTCGTGGCCGACTCTGGGGTTGCGGCGCTCATCTCGCTTTACTGGCCAAGGGAGTCCGGGTCATGTGGCCAGCATGACTAAGCCGCTTCTGGTGAACCAGAGCAGCGCACGGAAACGCCATTTACCTTCCCGCTGGAGCGGTACCTATTTATCTACTTGCACTGGCGTGCTTTCGAACTGCTATGTTGGCAGGAGCAGGGACCGAGCAACAGGAGCTCACCCCGTCACAGGGATTCGAACTGCCGACCTTCTGATCGGCAAGTCCTAGGCTCTGTGGTTTAACCCACAGCACCACCCATGTCCCAGAAGACATCTATAGGCAGCCCCATATAGGGAAGCCTTTTAATGTGTAATGTTTTATTATGTTTTCATATATGTTAGAAGCCCCCCAGAGTGGCTGTGGCAACCCAGTCAGATGGGTGGGGTACAAATAAATTATTACCATTGTTAATTGTTATTTGAATTGGCTCCAGCAAGAGGCAGGGATGGCCACCAACCCAGATAGCTTTAAAATGGGATTAAAGGCAAGTTTGCAGAGGAGCCAGCTACCAACATGGCTACGAGCCACACCATGGCTGTTCGGCCTCCACAGTCGAGACAGCACACCTCTAAATACCACTTGCTGGGGCGTGCGCTATTGCTCCCTTGTGGGCTTCCTAGATAAGTCGGGCTTTAAGTGTATGGTGTGGTTCTGCCCTCAGTTAAGCTATGCAAACCCCTTGAGTAGCCACTTAGGTAAAGGACCCCTGACAGTTAAGTCCAGTTGCGGACAACTCGGGGGTTGAGGCACTCATCTCGCTTTACAGGCCGAGGGAGCCGGTGTTTGTCCGCAGAGAGTTTTTCTGGGCCATGTGGCCAGCATGACTAAGCTGCTTCTGGGGAAACCAGAGCAGCAGGGGCATCTTGCCCATAGAGGCAAGTGGCCCAGGGCGCCAGGGCATCAAGTCCTGGAGGACGCCAGGAAAGAGGTGGAGGCTGGACACGGTGCCTCCCAGCATCAGCTCGCTGCCCTCGCCCGCCTCACTGAAACAGTGCCACGCCTGGAGCCTCTGCCTCTTCCCCACCGGAGGAGCTGCCCTCCAGCCTCTGCCTGCCTCCTACAGCCCCGCAAAGCTGCTGGCAGCGCCGTTAAAAGGTTGGCAGCTCTACGAAACGGGGGGGGGGGGCGGAGGGATCTTTGCACCACGGCACTGGATATACTTAAGATGGCCCTGCAGAGCAGCGCACGGAAACGCTGTTTACCTTCCCGCTGGAGCAGTACCTATTTATCTACTTGCACTTTGACGTGCTTTCGAACTGCTAGGTTAGCAGGAGCAGGGACAGAACAATGGGAGCTCACCCCGTTGCGGGGATTCGAACTGCCGACCTTCTGATCGGCAACCCTAGAAGGCTCAGTGGTTTAGACCACAGCGCCACCTGTGTGAGTAGCCACTTACATAGCACTAAAAAAAGTGGAAATGTGTCACCCCAAAAAAAGACAACAGAGGATACAGATTTGTATTTTTAAAAAAAAGCATGGTAAATTTTATATGTGCATAGCGGCAAATGTAGATATGGTTACTATCTGTAATAATGAAACACAAGGGTTGGACTTCAGTGTTGCACTACTGCAAATGTTCAATCAGTACAAATGTATTAGCCTGTCAGATGGAACCATCTTCCTTCTCCCTATATGCTGTTTTGGGGGTTCCCCAAGTCAATTTCAGGGGGGCATGGGAAGACGAGGGAAGTCACAAAGCACAAGGAGCATGTGCAGAGCTTCTGCTGACAGAGTTTCTAGGTGAATCCTGCCCAAGACGTCTCAGCAGGTGACCTGTGTAGCAGCTCAGTCTGCTCAGCAGGTGCTTATAATTGTAGATGGGTAACCTCAGGGCCTCTACAACCCTCTTTTCTTAAGATTCTTCATTTTGAAACTGCATTTGGACCAGACAGACTGCCCTTCAGATAGAGAACTGCCCTCTGTAAGGAAGGCCACAAGGCCATACTAATTAACCACAAAGGTCCGAAGCATCATGCGGAAATGTCCCCATTCAATAATAATGTTATATATCACCCCAATCTCTGCCGAGTGGTGCGCAAGCCTTCAGGAATGCCTAGCGCTCACCCAGGGTTTAAGCTTCCTTTGGAAAATTAAGCACCACAGAGGCTGTAGTGTCTTTATCATGGGTAGGCAAACTAAGGCCCAGGGGCCAGATCTGGCTCAATCCCCTTCTCAATCTGGCCCACATAAGATCCAGGAATCAGCGTGTTTTTACATGAGTAGAATGTGTGCTATTATTTAAAATGCATCTCTGGGTTATTTGTGGGGCACAGGAATTCGTTCATTATATTTTTTTTTCAAAATACAGTACAGCTCCCCACAAGGTCTGAGGGACAGTAGACCGGCCCCCGGCTGAAAAAGTTTGCTGACCCCTGGTGTTTATGATACAGTGGTACCTCAGGTTAAGTACTTAATTTGTTCTGGAGGTCCGTTCTTAACCTGAAGACCACTTTAGCTAATGGGGCCTCCTGTTGCTGCCGCATCGCCGGAGCCCGATTTCTGTTCTTATCCTGAAGCAAAGTTCTTAACCCGAGGTACTACTGTAATTCTGGGTTAGCGGATTCTGTAACCTGAAGCGTATGTAACCTTAAGCATATGTAACTCGAGGTACCACTGTATATGGTTTATTTACACAACTGTACAACCTGAGCCTGCTTACAGAGGGGCTCACAGTCACAGCAGCAGCAGCCCAAAAAGCACCAGCTCATGTCATAGTAAGAGCATCAGTATCGCTTATCTTACACTGCGCGGTGCATCCCAGCTAAACTCCAACCCCATTGCTTCTCCCCTGGCATAAATTCTGGTCTCTTTTATAACCCAGGGGAAGGTCCCTTCTTCAATGGGCTAAAGCTCATTATCTCAAAGCGGGTTAGCTTTTCACACCTATTCCTACTTTCCCCTTTCAATGCTTTGAACCTCAAATCCCCCCAGGTGGTCACCTCACAAGGAAAGTGGTCTTTTCAATTAACACTTGTCGTTTGGTGAAGATTACTGTCCTAATACACAACCCAGAAAGTGTGCCGTCTTCAGTAGCTTTTACATGTGATAATTACAGAGGCTTATCATTGGGACCACCACACCTCTTACTATCCCCAATACACACTTGGGTCTGCCTTTCCCTGCTCCTAACATACCAGTTCTAATTAAATCCTAACATTGATTGAACCCAAGCATTTTGCACCCACAGATCTACAGCAACTTATAAAAACCTCTACAGCTCCCAAATGGGTGGGGGCAAGCAGATTCCCACCTCAATGTAAGAGAAAGCTCACATCTACACTAATTCAACACCCTCCAGCTTCGTAATGGGTTCGTCCACACTTTCACTTGCCCCATGTTTTGTAGCCATGGGTCCAAACAGTTTTGCCCTTCCTCTGCTGCATTTCCCCAGAAAACCTGCTCTTTAGCGCTAATCGGAACAAACAGCAATTCACAGAAAACCCAGTTGGTGTTAGTTCCAATTTAGCACTAAACTCTGGGTTTCCCCAGGGGAAAGCCGCAGGGCAAACCAAGTGTGGATAAGCCATACATTTCAGGAATTTTGATCTGCCACTACAGGCTTTTATGAGCCCACAAAATGCTCAACATCAGGACCCCCAGAAAAATCTGCTTTGAGTAACATATCCCTCTGTGTAATCATGAAATAGAATGGGCTGGCACATAAGATCCAGTGAGTTAAAAAAGGGTAAGCAATACAAATGATTGAGAAATAAATGGAGACCCAGATGCAAGATCAGAAAACCTTGCTCATAGATGCTTAGAGATCTACGAAGTGCTTAGAGATCTACGACAACTTTCTTCTTCTTTAATTAAAAAAAGTGAGTATATGGAGCATAAAAGAGCATCTTTGAAGCAGTGTCATGCAACTTAACAGAGGTCCTCATTAAATGCAGCCCTGGTGTGATGCTCTTAGAAAAGGCAAGCCTATAAATAGCACCAGTCAAGTGGTAATGTGGAAACAGTTTCGGGGGTGGGAATTACTCGGGTATCTGAAGCAAAAATTGGACCAGCACACAGAAAAAGATTTTGCAGCAGCTTTGGGCAATTAATTGGCCTTAGGATAATCTCTGTGGTATTTCTCTGTGTGCAGGGCAATTAAATTTGCATTTTAATGAAATCATACCAGTCAAAACGATAATGCCGTCGAGATCTCCCAGGTTCCTGGTGATAAGCAAAGTGTAACAAGTGACTAAACTTGCATACAAATGAGTCACGGAGGAGAGTCACAACCGGTTCATTCGCTTCTGAGGTTATAAAAATGATCCCCTTGGTCCAGTCCTGGAGACAGTGAAGCTGGAAAAAGGAGAAAGTTTGGGCAGGGTGGGAAAATCCATGGCAAATGGCAATGAACAGGAATGTCAGAGGCAACAGTAAGAAGAATTCATGCAAAGTATAATCACTCCTACTTGCATCTACAGAATACTGTGCTTAGTGGTATCCATAAAGTGCAGAATTGTTAAAATTTACTAAGCCATAATATATTATGGAATAATTCCCACAGTCAGGATCTCCTATTCATTTCCCCCTCACTAGGTGGAGCTGGTCCATCAGCTTTCCAACCCCATTGTCTGCAAAACATTTCTAGATGCTAAAATAAGCAAGAAGTCCCCACTGAGCTGCATATTAAAAGCACCACATACTACTTCCAAGCTCAGGCAGGGACTCTCCTAGGCAAGGACAATTAGCAGGGAACCAAAAAGAATGAAAACGCTCTGCGTGCTTTCACTACCCATTAGCAGTGATGGTCTCTCTCATGTTGTAAGTGTTTTCTGCTCCTTTAGAGAGGGCCCAAACAAGAGCAAGTGAAAGGCTGGAAGTCCAAGGGCTACAAGTCTGTGACGGAGGGAAACTGATGCTTGATTATGTTTGTGCCAGCTTTTTTTGCTGCATTTATACGGAAAATCCTGATCTTGCAAGGTTTGCTGAAGCAGTTTTAGAACAGAGCAGGCAACATTCTGGGGTTTTGTTTTTTGGTAAGCAATTTATTAATTTTATAACAACAACAAAAAAGAAAAGAAAAAACATCATAAACAAAATTTCAAACCATAATTTTTTGCTTGACTTCCCTCCACTCCCCCTCTTGGTTCCATTTGTGCTTGTTCATGCACGTCCATAAAACCGTATATTCTTAACAGTTCAATTTTAAGACCTTCTTCATCTTACTACAAGTGACTTTTAAAAGTTCTACTAATGTCAAAATCTATACACAAAGCTTTAAAAAAAATGCATTAAACATTTCCCTTTTAAAAAAAATAAAATATCAAAGTCCTCTTTCTTTCTTGGGTTAACTGATTATCTAATTTGTCCTGCATAGTTTGCTAATTTGTTTTGCCAATTTTCTTTATCTTCTTTGGCGGTAGCTTCTTCCTTCTGTAGGTGTGGGCTGGTCTTTGTGGGAATGTTCAGGGAGGCAGGAGAGGATATATTGTTTAATTCTATCCTTCCCAACTTGTGTTAACAAGTTCTACAATTTAGCAGAGTAACATTCCCCTTTTCAAACTTGTACAGCGGATAGGTTTGCCAGACTTGTTTAAACTTCTAAAATAAGTCTCCTGGTAATTTCCCCTTTAGTCCCTCATAAAAAGTTAGACATGACACAGTGGTGTATAAAAGTATATACTGTAAAGTAGTTTACTCACATTCAGTTCACAAATGGATCCCAGAAGGCAGACTTAAGTTACAAAGTATATACACCTGGAATCCATCCCATAAGGAGATAGTTCCTTTGTCCTCTCTTGGCGAGAGCATCTCAGACTAAGCAGATGTTGCTTCTTTGAGGAATGGAGTCAAAGAGAGATATGACTGCCTCCTCTGTGCTATATTGTTACCTGCACAGGTGAGGCCACGCCCACCTCTGGTTACATGCAGAGGAAGTCTGTCCCAGCCCAGGAGGAAACAGGAAGTTCCGACTGTCTGGTCCAGACACCCCCTTTTTATGTCCACTCTAGGAATGTTGTAATTTGACTGCTCTGTGTTTCACACCCCACAGTCTTGACCTGGCATCCCCTCTCAAATACAGGGACAAAGTCTTTCGCTCTATAAGAGCAGACAACATTCTGAAGTGTCAGCTGCTGATTCAGAGTGAGCCAGAGACTTTCTGGAGAAAGTGTGTGTGTGTCTATGTTTGCTTGTGTGCGCGCAAGAAACTCAAACCTGTCACTCAAGAGAGAGGAGCATACCTCCCTGTGTGAAATGCTCTCTCAAGAACCGTTAAGTCCCAGAGTCCTGCTGATATTTCCTGTGAACAGGCAGAAAGAGCCAGCAAGGTATGGCAACAGGTGGAGGCAACACAGGCACCCCAAGAACCGAGGACTGTGCAACTTAACAGCTGCTACCTCTGATAGGTTACACAAGCCTGTGAATATATGAGTGTAGCCGCTGATATCCTGAGTACCAAATAGGGACAGTGTCTAATGGACATTTGTCATTTGTGTGCAGTTAAAATGCAGCCAGGCCACACTGGCCTATAAACATAAATCAATCGGCCAGAAACACAAGGAGGTTAAGCAAAGGGAGAAGAAAGAAGCTAAAGGAAGCTAGTCCATCCTCCAGCTTTCAAAACATCCAAGAAGGGTTCAGGGTAATGATACCAGGGCGCTGCTTTGGGAATGTGTTTTCAAGGAGGCATGGGCTAGAGACCTTAGAAAGGGGTTTCACAGCTAAAAGTGAGGCATGGAAGCCAGCGCTTTCCCTCTTTCTCTGGAAGGCAGTTCAAATAATATGGCAGGAGCAGCCCAAGAGATTTGGGTGCCTGGCGTGCCTCATCCAAATGAGTAGAGTGTGACTACATAACTTTATGACCACTGCTCCATTGTTGTTTAGTCGTTTAGTCGTGTCCGACTCTTCGTGAACCTATTAACCAGAGCACGCCAGGCACTCCTGTCTTCCACTGCCTCCCGCAGTTTGGTCAGACTCATGTTTGTAGCTTCGAGAACACTGTCCAACCATCTCGCCTTCTGTCGTCCCCTTCTTCTTGTGCCCTCCATCTTTCCCAACATCAGGGTCTTTTCCAGGGAGTCTTCTCTTCTCATGAGGTGGCCAAAGTATTGGAGCCTCAGCTTCAGGACCTGTCCTTCCAGTGAGCCCTCAGGACTGATTTCCTTCAGAATGGAGAGGTTTAATCTTCTTGCAGTCCATGGGACTCTCAAGAGTCTCCTCCAGCACCATAATTCAAAAGCATCAATTCTTCGGCGATCAGGCTTCTTTATGGTCCAGCTCTCACTTCCATACATCACTGCTCCATAGCAATTGTTATTATACTTTTCCATTCACCATATGGATGGGTTTATGAAGTATTTCTGTATCCTTCTGCTGTGCTGGAGAAGAATTCCACGAAACAGTGGGTATATCCGGAATCACTGTTCACAACGTCTATTTGCGAACTACTTCGGCAGCGTTGGACGTCATAAACAAAGCTTTACAGCCTGTTTTCACCAGATAAGAATCTGATTCATTGCTTCTTTCAGAGACTTGCATAGTCTTCAAAGACTTTCAGAGACTTATAAGACTTATGTTCATTTGGTTTTATGTTTTCAAGATAATCCATTAAGAGTGCATATTTTGTGACTTTCAGAGATTCATAAGTTTTCTGTTTATGTGATTTCATCTATTTCATATTTTATAAAGAGTGTATATTGACATTGTATCATTGTATTTGGTCATCGTGTTGCCTTGGATATTACTGACTATTGTTTGCAACACAGGGGTTAATTTGTTTGGTTACTTGCCCTCAGGTAGAGGGCAGGATGCTGCCCCATCCCCAGTGCTGAAGTAACATTGACCTGAGAGTCCAGTCAAATTCTGGATGGAATGAAGGGGAATCATCTTGTTCTTTACCTCAGGCATGGGATAGATTCAGCTGGTGGAGCATGAGACTCTGACTCTCAGGTTTGTGGGTTCGAACCCCATGTTGGCCAAAAGATTCCTGTGTTACAGATGGTTTAGCTAGATGACTCTTGGAGTTCTTCCAATTCTATGATTCTATGAAAATATCTGGGGCCAACCATGATCCAAATGGTGCACACCTCATGGCTGAAAAGTGTAATAATGAAACAACAGCATCCCAAATAACCACCTGAGATGTCGACCTTTTTGCCTTTTCTAAGGGCCGAGAATGGAATTCGGTGGGTTAAAATAAAAACCTGCCATTTTCTTCCCCATTTGGGTGACAGGTTTCCTTCCCAGCCACCGTATAAAATCATTCTTTAAAGTGCTCAAAAAAAGCACACCGGGACACTCCCTGTGTTGCAAAATCCTCTGCTGCTGAACCAGGCAACAAACAAATCAAAACAAAATCCATTAACTAAGTGAAGAAAGTAGCTTTACTTGAGGACATGATCACGTTTTGTACTGACCAGAAGGGGCAAAGGCAAGAAGATCAGAAAAAGGAGGACAGATCATCTCAGTCTCTTGTTTAGAAGAGAAAACCGAACCTCTTCAAAGTGGTGCATTTTAAAGCAATGTAACCACAGAGCCTAGGGCTTGCCGATCGGAAAGTCGGCGGTTCAAATCCCCACAATGGGGTGAGCTCCCGTTGCTCAGTCCCTGCTCCTGCCCACCTAGCAGTTCAAAAGCATGTCAAAGTGCAAGTAGATAAATAGGTACCGCTCCGGTGGGAAGGTAAACGGCATTTCCATGCGCTGCTCTGGTTCACCAGAAGCGGCTTAGTCCTGCTGGCCACATGACCCAGAAGCTGCCTGCGGACAAACACCAGCTCCCTCGGCCTATAGAGCGAGATGAGTGCTGCAACCCCAGAGTCATTCGCGACTGGACCTAACGGTCAGTGGTACCTTTACCTTTACCTAACACAACATCCTATGGCACTCATGGTGATTCCTGGGTCTTTCTAGTGCAGGTGCTACCGGTCAGTTTGCTGGCAGGTAAGTCATCTTCAAATCTCCACTAACCTGCTAGAGACCCTGGAGTTCCTCGGAAGCTTATCAGGGTACCTAGATGAGAGAACCACTAATGGCTAGCTGTGTGCCCACTGCTACCAATCTCCATGGCAATGTGTGCCTGCAGTTTCAGGTGTACCCCCAATACATACGCAGTGATAGCAGCCCTGATGTCAGGGGTCAGCACCACTGGCCTGGTTGCCCAAACCTATGAGAGGGCCCACAATCCCATCTTCCCCACAGGGTCTCCTCTTCCGTTATCAGGAAGCAGGAGTGCACCAGCCGCCACCAAAAGACTCACTGTGGACACATCAGAACACAGTGCATTTGAGTCCTCAGAGGCAATGCAGGGAATTCAAATGGCAGGTCCTTGCTGGCTAAGGAGACCTTCTGTTGCTGCCGCCGCCAGGGCAAACTAGCTTCATGGTAAGGGGATTCAGGGTGTGCAGAGCTACTGCTTGCCAGGAAAGGGGGTTTCTTGCTTAACTAAGTTGTTTTGTGCATTGAACAAGGTCCTAACACACAGCAGGACTTCTCCCCTCCCCACCAAATTCTGCTCTGGAGGGTTTGGATGATGAGGTGATTGTAATAGGTTTGGCAGGCATATGGGTTAGCAGGGGGGAAGAGTTTCATTGTGCAAGCAGACTTTGTTCCTTGCACACATAACCCCACTAAGCACAAAATTGAACCTACAGTGTTTGCTGAAATCTGTATGTTTGGGAATCACTCCTCTAGGGAAGGCAGGAACTTAGGATCAAATATTAATTGTAATGTTGGGGGCACACAAATACCACAATTCTACTTCCAGACTTACCATTTACATCCGGAGAGCATGTGGATAATACATCCATCAGTCTCGTGCTGCCTCAGTTTCCTTCCACTTTAATGGGGAGATAATCATATTTCCCAGCCTCATTAATGCTGGTGGGAATCACCTTAACATCGTTCCATGGAAGAAGCTGGAGGATTAGTCTTATAGTGGAATTCTCCCTCCTTGCTCTCTGCGTAGTCATAATCCTGTGTGACATCCCGGTGGGTTATGGCGGGAAATGGCTGTGATGGGACGCAGGATTATGTCTGGTGAACCCACAAAGGAAGCCGGCACTGGGAGGAGATGGCGTGTCAGGGGAAATCGTCTTAGTGACAGAAACAAACCTCTGAGAAGGGGAAGTGTGGGAAGCGATTGCCACAAACATGGAATCTATGCTGATTTGTATACAGCGCGGCTTGTCAAGTACGTGGTCCCCGCACCCCAAGCAGCACTCTGTACGAAGCACACACACCACGGTGGTCCTCCTAGCCAGTCAGGCTCATATCCCCTCATTCCATTTATGACACTGAGCTCACACAGATGACAGGCTTTATCGCACATTTTACCACAACTGAGGTATGGATTGGTAAAATCCTCTACAGCAGGATGATAGCAGCAACCTAGCTGCGCTGGGCCCAGGGGTAAACCCAAACAATGTGGTCCAGGTCCAGTCCCAAATCCAAGGGTTCCGCGAAGAGTCAGTCCGACAGGGTCAAGGCAGGAAACCAGGCTAGGTAGGCATAGGGTCACAGGCAGGTTCTAGCAAACAGCAATGTTGCTTCTGCAACCTGGGGCGGAGTCCAACAGCCTTTTATCTCTGTTGGGTAACGGCTGGTCCTGATCCCTTGGTGACTTACCTCCCTGTCTTGCCCGAAGGCGAGCACTCCTGTGAGTACTCAGGTCTCTCCTTCTCTCAGACCTTAGTCTCTGCAGCTTGGGAGACGTTGGTGGGTTACTAGACCCAGAGGCCACCTCAGCCTCTTCTGACCCAACTGGTAGTGGAGCAGCTGTAAGTGATGGCCCAGCTGAAGGCAATGAGGTAATCCCCACATCTGGAGCCAGGGCAGGCTCAGGCCCCTGACTCAGCCCAGCTGATGCTTGTTGCAGGGGAACCTGTGCAGACTGGGGCTCTTCAGAATCAGGCCCCAGATTTGGTTCCGATGCCACCTGAGGCAGAGGATCTGGTGCGGACTGAGACTCCTCTGGTTCCGAGTCCGAGCCCGAGTCCCAGGCCATCACACTAGCCTACCCTAAGGGGAGGGAGCTCGTCCTGGAATGAATGGCTGGATGGTCTGTTTGGTCTGGCTCATTATTCTCTAATCCTAGATATACACCCTCCATCACTTTTGGCTCCTGTCAGGTTGGAAGGCAAGGAGCAGCAGCGTTCGCTTGACTGGTGACCTGCTCTCCATGTAGTTTCATCTTTGGCGAAGGGTAACACTCAAGCTTGATTGATGCTTTTGAATTATGGTGCTGGAGGAGACTCTTGAGAGTCCCATGGACTGCAAGAAGATCAAACCTATCCATTCTTAAGGAAATCAGCCCTGAATGCTCACTGGAAGGACAGATCGTGAAGCTGAGGCTCCAATACTTTGGCCACCTCATGAGAAGAGAAGACTCCCTGGAAAAGACCCTGATGTTGGGAAAGATGTAGGGCACAAGGAGAAGGGGACGACAGAGGATGAGATGGTTGGACAGTGTTCACGAAGCTACAAACATGAATCTGACCAAACTGCAGGAGGCAGTGGAAGACAGGAGTGCCTGGCGTGCTCTGGTCCATGGGGTGACGAAGAGTTGGACACGACTAAACGACTAAACAACAACAACACACAAGCTGCATCCCCAGTCCTAAGTTCAGGTAAAAGGTAAAGGTAAGGGACCCCGGATGGTTAAGTCCAGTCAAAGGTGACTGTGGGGTTGCAGCGCTCATCTTGCTTTCAGGCTGAGTCACCTTTCATCCACAGACAGCTTTCCGGGTCACGTGGCCAGCAGGACTAAACTGCTTCTGGTGCAACGAGACACCGTGATGGAAAATGGAGTGCACGGAAATGCCCTTTATCTTCCCGCCACAGTAGTACCTATTTATCTACTTGCACTGGAGTGCTTTCAAAATGCTAGGTTGGCAGGAGCTGTGACAGAGCAATGGGAGCTCACTCCATCACTGGGATTTGAACCACTGACCTTCTGATTGGCAAGCCCAAGAGGCTCAGTGGTTTAAACCACAGTGCTACCCTTTCTAGGTTCAGGACCTGCTGCAAATCACCTGTTGCTGGGAGCTGCAGAAGAAAGGGTGATGTTGCACTCAGGTCCTGCTAGCAGGCTCCACGGAGGTTTCTGGAAGGCCAGCTGGGAGAACAAGTTCAGGGAAGAGATCTGGCCTGATCCAGTAGGACTCTTCTTAAGTCAAGTCCTAACAGCCTTGCGACACTGAACCACAGACCTTGTTAAAGCAGTAGGCCTTGTTGAACAATAGGCTTGTTTGCCCAATGAGAGCCAGTGTGGCACAATGGTTAGAGTATCCGACCAGGAGACCAGGGTTCAAATCCCGACTCAGGCACACAGCTTGCTGGAGAAAAAGTGGGATAAAAATGCAATCCATAAACAAACCCGTATCTCCTTGAGCAAGACTAACAGAGCAGCCTACTGAGAGAGGCTGTCCTCACCGTCGCGATCGATTCAAGACAAAATGGCTGCCTAAGCTGGCCTTTGTCACTTGTGTCTCCTCACATCAGCCTGGCAGGCCCGTCCAAGCACTTTGTACCTCAGTTAATACATCTGTCCCAATAGAGCAAAGAGATGAAGTCCGTTCACAGAGAACGGAAGGTAAAACAGATATTTTTGCAGCTTTTAGCCGAATATTTGTTTTTTTTTGGTTTTTAATAAGGAATAATGGATGCTGCAATTAGGCCTGTGATTGGGATGTGTCTGTGTGGATAATGTCCCCTCCTCTCCCGCACAACCCCATCAAGTCTAATTCCAGGCTCTCTCTTTTTAATCCAGCCCGTCCGCCCCCCCCCCAGCCCTTGTATCAGTAAGCGAGACAGCTGTCTCTTCCCCTGCTAATACAGCCAAATCCCTTCCCAAACTGCACGGCTGCTGGCAAAGCCAAGCTCGCAACCCTGGTCGCAGCAAATATTAATTATGTCGAGCTGGGTAAACAGTTGGCCTTTTATTGTAATTAAGCGGGATGATTTAATTGGGAAAAAAGGTGAAAGGAGGGAAGAGAAGAAGGTTCGGACAGGCGAGGGTGACCCAAGGTCTCCCGAGGGCCTTGCCATCAGTACAAAGGTGGGTGGTGGGATATCAAAATCAACACAGCCCTATGAAATCTGTCCAGGTTTACAGTTCAAAAAAGCAGGTTATGCAGGTCTGTTGACCCAAGAAAAAATATTGGCTGTTAGCAGAGGGTTGCCACAACTTTCCATGCTTCATTTGGTTTGCTTTCCTCACTCTCTGCTCAGTCTAGAAGTACAGTGGTACCTCAGGTTACATATGCTTCAGGTTACATACGCTTCAGGTTACAGACTCCGCTAACCCAGAAATAGTGCTTCAGGTTAAGAACTTTGCTTCAGGATGAGAACACAAATCGTGCTCCAGCGGCACGGCAGCAGCGGGAGACCCCATTAGCTAAAGTGGTGCTTCAGGTTAAGAACAGTTTCAGGTTAAGTACGGACCTCCGGAACGAATTAAGTACTTAACCCGAGGTACCACTGTATTTGCCTGTTTTTAATCTGTCTTCATTCATTTGCTTAAGAATGCATTCATTCCTCCACACATCCATTTATCCTGATGTTCTTATTCTGGAATCGACCATGAGGCAGTTCAACATACCTCTGTCTACCTGTAATATTATAAGACCCTCTTTGGACACAGTAGCTGAAGGAAAATGTTCAAAAACCCTTTTTTGTGAGGGGGTGGCATCTCTGTCACACAGGGGATTCTAGCCACTTCTTCCTTGTTGGCATTCACAGTGTTGTGTACTGCGCACAACCAAAAGAATTACGGACATGGAGATTTATCTTAGCAGAGAAAGTGCTGAATGTTCAAAGCTGCCTCACGAAGAGTCAGTCTCATGGTCTATGTTCGGGTTGCCATACATGCGGATTTCCCCAGACATTACCAGGTACAGGGATTTCAATGGCGGAAGTGACGTCCTAAATGGTGGAAGTGATGTTCCTAAAATTGTGGGGGTTTTGCATTTTTTCCCAAAAACAACAACCCCCCCCCCCGAAAAAAGGTCAACTATTTGTTTGTGTCCGGATTTTCACTTCTTGAAAAAGGGAAAGCCTGGTCTGTCTAGTCCAGTATTGTCTGCTTGGACTGGCAAGAGCTCTCCATGGTCTCCTGATGTGGCCTTTCACCTGCTACCCAGGATTCTTTTAACCACAAATGCCAGGGACTGAATTCGAGATTTTCTGCTTGCACAGCAGGTGCTCTGCCTCCCAAGCACTGATGGTTCCCTGATTGGTAAATATCCCATCTTGATAAAAAGCCCTACTTGATAAAAAGAAAAGAAGACTGAACTGGCCTAGAAAGCTTTGCAGCAGTTGGGATTGGCATCCTTGGCACAATGAGACCTTTGAGGTCTTCTCCTGGCAGAGAAGGAAGAGGAGGAAGAGGAAGAGGAAGAGGAGGAGGAAGAGGAGGAGGAGAAGGAGAAGGAGAAGGAGAAGGAGAAGGAGAAGGAGAAGGAGAAGGAGAAGGAGAAGGAGAAGGAGAAGGAGAAGGAGAAGGAGAAGGAGAAGAAATGGAGGAGTTTTTTAATGTCCTGGCCAGGCAGCAAACAAGCAAAATAATAATACAGTGGTACCTTGGGGTAAGTACTTAATTCGTTCCAGAGGTCCGTTCTTAACCTGAAACTGTTCTTAAGCTGAAGCACCGCTTTAGCTCATGGGGTGTCCTGCTGCCGCCGCGCCACCGGAGCATAATTTCTGTTCTCATCCTGAAGCAAAGTTCTTAACCAGAGGTACTATTTCTGGGTTAGCGGAATCAGTAACCTGAAGCGCATGTAACGTGAAGCGTATGTAACCTGGGGTACCACTGTAATTAAAGCATCTTAAAAACAATTCCATTACAGATGCAGACTGCATAAGATCTCCGCTTGAAAGAGAAAGGTCTTCAGCAGGCACTGGTAAGAGCACAGAGTTGGTGCCTGTCTAATGGGAAGGAATTCCAGGGGACCCAATTCCCATATTGTGAGGAGCAGATCTCCTGATAAGATGGTGGCTGCAGGAGGCCCTCTCCTGAAGAGCACAGTGATCCGCTGGGTATCTAGGGGGATTTAATGGAAGTGGTCCATAACGCCAGTGGAGCAATGTGACACTTTGGATTATAATCATTTCCACACATACCGTGTGCGTTCAATATGCATCTGAAACTGTACAATCCACCTGCAAAAGGGAGAGAGCAGCAGGCTCAGGGGAAACTCCAAGATTTGCAGAAGTCCAAAAAGCATTAGAGGGAAGGAAAATCCTAAGAGGGGACAACCCCCCACCCCATGCAAGCAGCTCAGTGGGGACTGAACACGCTCAGCGAACCCTGATTACTAACTGGTTGTTGCAGGAGGGGGAGATGGAATGGAATGGAATAGAGCATCCTAGAGCAGGCTGGCTGAGGATGGAATGGTGTATCCCGGAAGAGGCTGGCTGGAGCCCTGAGCAGAGGTACGAGGCTCTGCAGTACGTTTTGCTGCAGGTCCCACCTGTCTGCAATCCTGTGCACACACCCTTGAGAGCAAGACCCATTGAAAGCAGTAGGATCTTGCTTCCAAGTAAACTTTGAGAGGAGTGGTCTGCATGTACATCATACAAAAATAATAGGCAAGGAAGGAGATACAAATGGATGAATAGATAGTGGGGTGGGTGTGGGTGAGTGTGGGTGTGCGTGTGTGCGTGTGTGTGTGTGCCAGGCAGATTCCAGCTCTGGAACAGATCTCTTTCAGACCCTGTTTTTAGTGATGAATTAATGCAATTGCTTCTCCCTCATCCCTCCCTCTATGAGTGAAATGGCATCAGGAACAGTTGGCATTTGTGCCGAGTAATTCATAAATTGCGAGAGGAGAGCAGCTGAGCTGGGGCAGTAAAACCTCATCCAGCAGCATGGAGAAATTCTGTACCAAGCTCTGAAAAAGAAGAGCCACCGCCGCTCATCTAGATCATGTCTCTGTGGTTTTATTAAGGTTGAACCTGATCCTTCCCACAATCCGCCTGCTGGTGCCCCAGCACAGCCTCCTTGTGCTTCCCTTTCAGACTTGCCCCTTCCTTCCTTCCTTCCTTCCTTCCTTCCTTCCTTCCTTCCTTCCTTTCCTCCCCATTAGATCACTGACCTGCATGCATGATCCCTGGCCTTTCCACCCATGGCCTGCGATCCCATGCCACAGTGGGGCTTACTTCCAAGTAAACATGCAGCAAGAGTGCAGAACCTGGTGCCCTCCAGATATTGGGGGACTACAACTCCCAGCATCCCTGGCCATTGGCTATGCTGGCTCAGAGGCTGATGGGAGTTGGAGTCCATCAACCTCTGGAGGAAGACACCCTGATGTACAGGATTGTGCTGACAGCTACCCTCAGATCTGCTATAATTCTTCCTGCCCATTATTTATTGGACTCCTTCACAGGACATCTGTGGAGCCTCGTCCTTTAAATGCAGTTTCCAAATTCCCCCCAATAAACCACTGTTGTTTAAGGTCTTGGCATACCACTTAATGATTTTTCCGCTTGTTGTGGCAATTGTAATTCATGCTGCCAAGCGTGCTCTGTGAGTTCATCAGAATTCAAACTGTAATGCAATAAAATACAATATAAGAAAGAAAAGAAGCTATAAAAATACAAATAAAAATCAGTATGAATGGGTGACGGGTGTACTGACTCCTGTCTTCACCTACAAAGCCACAGACACACCAAGGACCACCTGAATGAAGCTCATGGTCCACTAGTAGTCAGCCAACCACAGTCTGGGAATGCCCACTTGAAATCCCCCCTCAGCTTCTGCCTTTGGAAAGACCCTTAACCCAAGACTGCCCTTCACCAACTGAAAGAGCTGAGCAAAAGATGGCCTCCCAAAATTATCCACCTTATTTGTGAGCACTGACATTGGAAGAGCCATTTTGCTGAATTGTTTTTGGTGTGGGTGGGTTCTCCAACAATTCAGAGAAGAGTCGTTCCCCCAGAAATAAATTTATGGGGAAATTCTCATCTTCTGATTTTTCCCCAGCCCTGTTAATACTGGATAGAACTAGCTTGTGGGTTAATACAGGTGGATAAAGGAAGCAAAGGGCAGGAAGAGGAAGACAGGAAGGAGTAGGCACCAAAACCTTCCTTCTATGATGGGTAGGAAACCCTTCTTGGCCCAAGGCCACTTTCTTTTCTGGGGAATCTTACAGGGACCGCATGCTGATGATGGGAGAGGCTATAGGGAAAAGTGAGTTGGGCAACAAATGTAAATTTTACCTTTGTATACATATCCCTGTCTAGCCTCTCAGGGGAGAAAGTGCAAAGCAGGGCAGGTGTGAAGAGTTTATCTCAGGAGGGTGTGTCTCTTAGGGGAAGTCCCAAGAGTCAAACAGAGGCCCAGGGGGTGGGATGGATTTGGACCCCAGTTCCTGTTCTACAGTATTAAAATATATTGAGTGGCATCTGTAATCCACAGATTTAGTCTGCATACACATTGTACATTTAAAGCACATTCAACACACATTTCCCACTCTCCAAAAAATGGTTGGAATTGTAGTTCACCTCTCACAGAGCTACAATTCTCAGCACCCTTAACAAAGCACAGTCCCCAGGACTCTTTCCAGGGGTGTGTGCTTTAAATTGTACGGCGTGTCCCAAGTGCCCAAAGCTGTACGCTAAATTGGGGAGAAGTTGGGGACAGGGCGTTTCATTCAATATCTTGCGCACGTGTGTGTGTGTGCCTGTTTGCTTTCAGACTCTCCGACCGTTTGCGAGGGCTTGAAATGCTGATAAATTTCAGCCCAGTTCTTCAGACGACATTGTTGTGGTATTCATCCCCTCCACCTCCTGTCTCTTCCTTTCCACACTGCCTCCCCGCATTGTTCCTCCCACATCGCCACACTGCACATGACAACAAATGTGTTGCTGCAACTTCCATGGATTCCTCTTTTTCACTCAAACTGTTTGGCACGGGGAGGCCTAGTCAGCATCGGGCCTGCAGTGATTTATTACCCTGCTCTGATCCCAAAGAATATCTCCTCTGAAGCATGATCCAGGCCTCAGCCAGGATCATCTTTGACTCTTTAAAGCAGGTGAGAAGAGCCTTAGGTCTGGAAGACAAATGAAGCAGTCCCAGGTGTCTCTATCCACACCTCTGGTCTCTTCCCAAGCCATGCTCCTCACTCGCCCTACTCTGTGCCCTCCTTGAGGGCTTTTTATCAAGCTGCAACATCTCCTTGTTGTTGTTGTTTATTCGTTCAGTCGTGTCCGACTCTTTGTGACCCCATGGACCAGAGCACGCCAGGCACTCCTGTCTTCCACTGCCTCCTGCAGTTTAGTCAAACTCATGTTAGTAGCTTCAAGAACACTGTCCAACCATCTCGTCCTCTGTCATCCCCTTCTTCTTGTGCCCTCAATCTTTCCCAACATCAGGGTCTTTTCCAGGGAGTCTTCTCTTCTCATGAGGTGGCCAAAGTACTGGAGCCTCAGCTTCAGGATCTGTCCTTCCAGTGAGCACTCAGGCCTGATTTCCTTCAGAATGGATAGGCTTGATCTTCTTGCAGTCCATGTGACTCTCAAGAGTCTCCTCCAGCAGCATAATTCAAACGTCTCCTAGAACTGCGTTAATGCCTTTTGGATGCCTGGATGAAGAGATGTGGTCATGGGGTTGGGTTTTGTCTGGCTGGAATATAACCTACCTACACACAAAGAATTGCACCTGTGGATCCATCCACTTTGACCTCTGGCCCTGCACACCTTGGCGTGCTGCGCCAGAAAGTTGTCTAGTGAGGAAATGCAGCTTTAAAGCATCGTTTACATCAGGGGGAAAGTAATTCAGCCCAATCTTAAGAGAGCTTTCAGGAGCTGCTTGCTTGCAGTCAGCCCAGAGATAAATGTGGGTGGAGCACCAGGTGTGACTCTGACCTTTGTAAGGTAGGCTGCAGTAAAAGTGTCACCTGCTGATTTCTGGACATCAGTGGCAGAGACACAAGTCAAGCCAATTCCCCCACCTTCCTGCAAGATGAAGCGGACCAATGCAGGACCAGTTTGACCCCTATTTATGTTTCTCCCACTCCCGTTCATTCCGATGGTGGATCCCTGTCACCTTTCCTGTTTCTCTCCTTTCATAAAAACAGGCCAGCCTGTTGGTCTCCAACAGGCAACCTTCGTCATCTCACAGCAGAGAGCAAAACTCAAAGGCCGCGGGCCAGAGAGTGAGAAAGCGAGTGAGCCAAAGAACAGTTTCTAAAGCTATCAGCCGCATCCATCCTTAATCATCTCTCGCTTGCCCAGGGCAGCTCCAGTGAGAGCACTCAGGAGCAGAGAGAGAGAAAGGCAAGGGGAAGAGAAATGGACCAAAACAGTAATCAGAGGTTCAGAGGAACAGGGGCTGGGCAGGCACAGTCTGGAAAGCACAAGGGCCAAGGAGCAATATCTCTGTCATCCACCACTTCACACTTCAGCGTGTGTAGGGATAGGTGAACCTGCCCATTTCAGCTTTTCTCAGTTGTCTCATTTTTCAAATCTTAAGTTCAGTTCTCCCCATTTCTATATCAGTTTTTGGATTTCTTTGGATTTCTTTTTCATGTCTTCATGAAAATTCAGCAGCATTTCTCCTAAATATGCACATTATCGTTTGCATTTTTCTCCTGGAAAGCTGCATTGCAAAATTTGGAGAAGCGCACATTTGTTTTGAGAAATCTGTAAACCTGGTGGGTTTTTCTTTAAATGTGAACTCAGTTGAGTCCCACCCACCCCATCCTTAATGTTTGAGTAAACAGCTTATTCCTTTTACCTTTCATGCCTTCCAAGGATGTCTTGTTCTTATCTAGCAGAATTAACGAAGTATTTTCAGCTGCACCGCAGGATCCCTTGCAAATGTCACAGAAGAAGCATTGCAAGGAACACCAGGCTACACCTCACAGGCTCTGCAATGCTTCACAAGTTCCTCCCCACGACCACCACTCCCAAATATTAGCATCCCATTTTAAGAGTTAGGCTCAAGTGTCTCCTTCTCCTGCATCTCATGTCCCCCTGTCTGAGGTCCAGGATGTGGCCCACTCTCCCTGCCATATCACAGGTGCGGCCAAGTGGTCCCAAATGTCCTTTTGGGGAAGGGGCCAGAGCTGAGTGGATAGATCTTTTCATGCAGACGGTTCCAGGTTCAATCCCTGACATCATTTCAGCTCAAGAGTAGCTCAAGTAGCAGGCAGCCAATCAGGACGCACAGAACTGACTTGGTTTATGGAAACATCAGCAGCCAAAGCGGAGGGGGATGCCCTTCCATTACCTTTCAGGCAGATGTAATGTCTGGGGTCACATCCATACCATACATTTGAAACACTCTCACACCACTTTAACAGTCATGGGTTCCTGGGAATGTGCAAAGTTGTGTCATGTGATGAGCCGGTGCCCTGAGCCTTTAAACACGCTTGTCAATCAGAGGGAGAGCAATTGCCGTTTCTATTTATTGATTTAATGTTTATGGTGGTTTTCAGTCCTTCTCTCTTTTAATCTTCATTTCCCCACCGTCTTCCTCTGAGGAAGGCTATGGTATTCTCAGCTTAGATAGAGAAGCTGTGGCTGGCAAAACAAATGTACTTAGCCAAGGTCACTCAGGGAGTCCCAGTGGGGAAGTGATGGTCAGCAGTCCTAGATTTCTATCACCTGGAAGGGGCTGGCGCAAGACATTTTGCTGCCTGAGGCAAAGGACAAGATTGTGCCTACCCACCTCCATCCCAGGGTACAGAAGCTGACAGAACTGGCAGATGAATCTCATTTCAGCACTGGAGATGGGACAGCATTTTCCACTGCAGTGCCCTTCAGACTTGGGTCCCCCAATGTTGTTGGACTACAGCTCCCAGTATCCCCATCCAGTATGGTCAGGATGATGGGAATTGTAGTTCAGCAACATAGAATAATAGAATTAAAGAACATCTGGGGAGCACACATTGAAAAACACACCTTTCATGAACCTGAAGCCAGCATGCTAGCTGAATGTGTGATGGGCCCCGTGTCACACACAGATCTTATCTCAGAAATGGAAAACAGCTGGTGGGGGGACTCGCAAGATAGGACAGTGCCCTCCCCCCAGCATCTGCCGCCTGAGGAGAATGGTTCACTCTGCCTAATGGTAGAGCCAGTCCCCCCACTGGCTCAGGCAGAGATCTCTTCAAATATTGCTGCCCCTGGGAGGATTATGGGATGAAGGCATTCCTGAAGGCATCATTTACCTGGAGCATTTGGCCGATGGAGCAAGTTCACTCCATTTCCTGCCCCGGCTTTTTGTGGTGTAACAAGGCAGCCCAGGGAATGATTTTCCAGGAGCCCAGCAGGAGACAGAATGCTATGCCTGACTTCAGTAGCGGTAAAAATAGCTTCAGAACATGGCAGAGATGATAGCGGAAAGAGGCAAAGTAGACAAGAGGGATTCATGGGCAGATTTAGATCTTGGTTCAACCATGTCCTAGTTCTCCTGAATTTGGTATGCTGCAGAGCCAGAGCTAACATCAGGCAGAATGACCTGACAGCCTCAGGCACTTGATTTTGGGGTGTTATGAAAGCATAGCCAATGGTTATTTATTTACTTTATGACTATTGCAATTTTGCTCCGAAGGAGAGGCGCTTGTGGGATTTTCTACCTAATGTTCCGAAACAAATTGACTGGGTCTAAGCTGGTGTTGAGAGACCAGGAAAGAGATCTTGGGGTCATGATGGAGAACTTGATGAAGATGTTGACCCAGTGCACAGCAGGTTTGGGGGGAAAAGCAAATCCCAGGGGTGATTAGGAAAGGGACTGGAAATTGGCACTGCCAATATTGTAATGCCTTCATAACAGTTGAGGTTTCCTAGTTTCAAGAAAATGGTTTCAAAAATAGGGGGAAAGGTAGGAGGTGAATAAAACAGTGCCAGGTGGATAAAGTGGATAGGGAGCTTTTTCGCCCTCCGTCATCATAATGCTAGAACTCAGAGTCATCCAATGAAGACGAATGGTGGAAGATTCAGGACAGAAAAAAGTTTTTCCTGCTTCACACCACACATTGTGGACTTTGTTTCCACGTGATGGTGAAGATAGCCATCAACTTAGAACATTTCTAGACTATTGTTATTTTTGGTTGGGATTCCATGGCACCCTGGCAGATTCAGGTTTCGGGCAATTGAACGTTATTTTGGCACTGTTGTGCAACTCACCCACTTCCCTCCCCCAAAAGCAGACAAGGGGATGGGGAAATGTGTCAGATAACATGGAACAACGCTTGCTTGATGCACCGTGGTATAACCTGGCTGCCAACAAATTGGAAGGAATGCTCAATACACAGCTGCTGCTGCCGCCATCCAACCTCCCCACAAACTGTATGTAACCAATCAGGATGAATGCTCAATATGCAGGTTGTCTCGAAGTGACCTTAGGTGGCTCTAAAAAGTCTACTCATGGGGTGGGGGGCAGCAGAAGAGGACTACTGCCCCCATGTCCTGCTTGCAGATTTCCTAGAGGAAGCTCTGGATGACCACTGTCCGGAAAAATGCTCCTGCTTCAAAACTGTCATGCAAAACCTGTGTTGGCAGCTGCTGTCCAGCACTCTCTTCTCTGGTTTTCACCTAGGTCCTGCCAGCCGTATCCAGTAGCCGGATGCGCTCTGCTGTGTAAGGCTGCAAGGCACAAGGGCAATACAAAGGGCGTTGCTCTGCCTGACCTGCTGCCCACACTGAGCCTCCGAGCAAACTACTGTCTAGATTCCCGTCAAGCGTCTTGAAATTGTTGCTGTTGTCGTTTAGTCGTGTCCGACTCTTCGTGACCCCATGGACCAGAGCACGCCAGGCACTCCTGCCTTCCACTGCCTCCCGCAGTTTGGTCAAACTCATGCTGGTAGCTTTGAGAACACTGTCCAACCATCTCGTCCTCTGTCGTCCCCTTCTCCTTGTGCCCTCAGTCTTTCCCAACATCAGGGTCTTTTCCAGGGAGTCTTCTCTTCTCATGAGGTGGCCAAAGTCTTGGAGCCTCAGCTTCAGGATCTGTCCTTCCACTGAGCACTCAGGGCTGATTTCCTTCAGAATGGAAAGGTTTGATCTTCTTGCAGTCCATGGGAGTCTCCTCCAACACCAGTCTTGAAATTACCCTTCCTTATTATGTACTGGAGGCAGTTGACGGGTGGGGTGGGAGGCAACATTACTCAACTAAGAACTGTTTCTTATATACTGTGTGACTTTTGATACTCATTTCCATGCCCTGGCCCTTCCGGCTGGCTGGCTTGGGAGGGTGCAGAGTTAAGCTCTGCTAGACTGGAGTGATTCCCGGAAGGTGTGGGCCTGCCCCAAAGTCCTTGGGGAAGAGCAGGGGATGCGCGCTGGCGCACCTGTCTCCCGCACTCCTGCCTACCTGAGAGCATCCCTTGCGCTGCAAAAAGGAAGACAGGAAAAGCGGGAGAGGCGATGCAGAAAGGCAGAAAGACACCAGGAAAGGGGTGTGCGATGAGAAAGAGAGGGGTGGGGACTCGGAAAGGCTAGAATGGAAGGAACGGAGCCGATCTCTCCCTCTCACTCTCATACTTAATATATGGGGAGCGCGGGGGGGGGGGAGGCGGAATTCGCCGTCCTGGGTTCCCCCCTCCCATTTGCACTCCAATCCTCTCCAAAGCCGGGTGCATTAAAGCGCGAGGATTTTCCGAGCGGATTTCCCTGCCCGCCGCTTCGCTGCCATCTCTAATTCCAGCGGGCGCCCAGCGGCTGGGCAGACGGGGCGTCAAGGCGCCACCCGCCGCCTCCTGGGGACGCAGGCGAGCCCGGGGGAGCCCGAGATGCCGCGCGGAGACGGCGGCGAGAGCCAGGGACCTCGAGGGCAGGCGACACCGGCGGGGGACCCCGGGGTCAGGTAGGAGGAAGAGGGCGGCGGGGGCGCAGAGGAGCGGGGGGGGGCGCTTCAGCTCCGGGGACCCCCAGTGCAAAAGAGGGGGCGCGATCAATAGAAAGACAGTGCCTCTGAGCATGGGCAGAGGGCTTTCCTCTCGCCGCTGCCTTCTTCGGGCTGCATCCAATGGGAGCCCGGATCAGAAGGGACCCGTCGCGATCAAGGGACGTGACTCCCTCAGGTCCGTTGGTGTCAATGGGTCTACTCTCAGCGCAACTTAATGGTATGTATACTGCCCTAATAATAATGTATAGCCGGTTCCCACCAGATGCAAAAGAGGACTCCAAGCCTGTTTAATTTCTACATGACAAAGAGGCGCGGCGGGTTCAGATGCGATTGGAATTGCTGCCCTCTATGATCTGAAACCCCCCGTTGAATCACTTCGGGATGAAGGAAATGCACTCTGTACCTGCTCAGAGGCACTTTCGTTTGTTTAATTTTCTAAACTGGACTCTGGGCTGGGGCTGAGCCCTCGGAACAAGTCAACGCCGCCTCCCTCCAGGACAAGGCTCCTTTCCTTAAACAATTGCAATGAGAGGTGAGGTTTGTTTGGTGTGAGGGGTTGTAGAAACAGCTTGGGGGGGAGAGAGAGAAGAAGCTGCCGTGGCTGTTGGGAGTACCTTCTTCTACACAACAGTTGTTCTTAGTGCAAGGCAACAAATTACAAAGAAATGAGATTCCGACTAAACATGGGGGGGGGGGACTTTCTGATAGTAAGAGGTCCTTGACACTCTCCCTCTGGAGGTTGTGAAGTCTCCTTCCTTGGAGATTTTTAAGCAGAGGTTGGATGGTCATCTGTCATGGATGCTTTAGCTGAGCTTCCTGCATTGCAGGGGGTTGGACTAGATGACCCTTGGGGTCCCTTCCAATTCTACAATTCTGTGATTCTATACCTTCTATGAACATAGAATATATGAAACAGACCCCCCCCAAAAAAGCATGAACCAAAACAACAACAACACCCCACCCTCCCTTCAACTAACCACAACCCCATTTTACAATTACCGTATTTTTTGCTCTATAAGACTCACTTTTTCCCTCCTAAAAAGTAAGGGGAAATGTGTGTGCGTCTTATGGAGCGAATGCAGGCTGCGCAGCTATCCCAGAAGCCAGAACAGCCAGAGGGATCGCTACTTTCACTGTGCAGCGATCCCTCTTGTTGTTCTGGCTTTTGAGATTCAGAATATATTTTTTTCTTGTTTTCCTCCTCCAAAAACTAGGTGTATCTTATGGTCTGGTGTGTCTTATAGAGCGAAAAATATGGTAATTACCCTGTTAAAGAGGCACAGAGATGGCAGGAAAATGGGTCTTTGCATTTGCTAACTTGGACAACAAAACCTGCAGGATTATTATTCTTGGGCCTTACAGGTCAGGGCAGAAGTGGCTTTTCCAAAGGACGAGGTGAGGATTGGGGAAAAGCATTAAAGACCACAGCAGTGGCAAGCGGTGCGATTTTTCACAGGGGAGCAGTTAGGGCCAGAGATGCGCGTGAGCATCGTGCTTCCCTCCCTTAAGCTGGGCAGAAGCTTCCCGGGCTTTGGGAAGGAGGCACCAGGCTATAATACTTTAATACTCTAATTTACCAGGAACATTTAGGAGACTAGCCTAGTCCACTGACCACACGCCACTGGACCACAGGGTGGGAGAAGGACAGATCTGTTCCATGGGAGACAATCTACTGCACATGGTAGTGCTCTTGTGCAGCTCTTGTTCATGTCAAATAATTTTGTGCAGGAGAACTTCCCAGTGGGCTGAGCCCAAAGATAATATCTGCACAAGGAAGTGCCATTTTGGATATTCCAAGTCGGGCACAGGCTGGGCCCTGGGCCTGCATCAGCTCTGAGATCAGTGCCTCCTCTACAAAAAGACAAAGACCTCACACTGTCACTCAGCCAATGAATTGGTTGGGAGAGTGATCATTGCTCCCACTTTGCAGGCAAACAAACCGAGAGGCAAAGAGCAGCTTCTGCAGTGGCCTCCAGGGGCCACCATGCTGAATTCTGGTGTAAAGGCTGGTGCAGGAGGTGCTGCCTGGTTCAAGGGATCTGGTGCAAGGCAGCAAAACGGAAGGGAAGAGCTCATCATTTCAAAGAGGCCAGCAGGGCACATGGAGAAGCAGCCTGTTCAGGGCAGCTAAGTGGAAAGAGCAATCCCTTTGGTAGCCAAAATCCCAGAAGCCAGGCCCAGCCCAGGAGTCCAAGTAACCCAAGGGGCTGCTTGGGGTGGTGGTATCTTTAGCAGTGCCCATGAAGCAGCACACTCTCTCTAAGGGAAGCAACCCGCAGGGTCTCTTGCGATGACACAGAAAACACAGAGAAGTTGCCTTATACTGAGTCAGACCATTGGTCCATCCAACTCAAAACTGCCCCAACAGAAGCTCTCCAGGGTTCCAGGCAGGGAAAAGTCCCAGCCTTTACCTGGAGCTGTCAGGAATCGAAGCCGGGATGTTCTACATGCCAAAACAGAATTCTACGCCTGGAGGGCTACGGCCCTTCCTCTTAAAGGTTTCTGATCATGTCCAAACTGTGCATGATCTCCCAGCTTTTGAAATTCTTAAAGGATCCTCTGGGTCAAATCTCTGGCATCCGTTGTTTCATTCTGTTCTTGTAGGAAGAGTCGTGAGATACTCCTATAAACACATGATCAGTCAATCACTGCTGCTGGTGCTGCTGCTGTGGTGCAGGAGAGCACATTCAGAGTGGGTGACTTTGCTAGAGTGAAGTCTACAGGCCTGCTGTTCAGGGATTAAAAACTGGGTGAGTTTTGCAGGGCAGCTGTGCACCCAGGGATCTGAGCTAGCAGCTCTATGAGGTGAAGCAAAAATGAGAAGGTAGAATGTGCTAAAAGAAGTCAAAGATTCCTCTTCATTGGAGAAGACCAAGGGAGGCTCTTTGGAAGTATAGATAGAAGGACATGTTTGGGTAATGGTGCCATCTCCTGACCATCAGCAACATCAAATCATAGAACTGTAGAGTTGGACGGGACCCCATGGGGCATCTAGTCCAACCCTCTGCAATGCAATGCCTTTAAAGCAGGGGTGGGGACCTGTGGCCCTCCAGATAGTGTGGGGCTCCAATTTCCATCAGGCTTAGTCAGCAGAGCCAGTGGTCAGGGAGGGTGGGAGCTCTGGAGGGACACGTGCTCCCCAGCTCTGCCCTAAAGCAGCTGGTCCTTGTTCTGGACTGGATCTCTTCCTTCCGACACCAGGGCCTAATTCTCAGGCTAGTATACTTACATTCTGCCTTTCCTCCAAAGGGTAGCACACAGGGTTCTCCCACCTCCCATTTTATCTTCACAACAATCCTGTAAAGTAGGGTTGAGTGACTGGCCAAGGATGACCCTCTACAGCTCTAGGGTTTTTGGATTGCCTGATGAGTTTCATAGCTGGAGTGGAGATTTGAACCCAGCTCTCCCAGGCTAAGGTCTGTCACTTGAACCACCACACCGCAATGGTTCTCTGAAGCTTTAGGGTTTTGGCCTCCTTCCCAGGACCTACAGGGGAAGAAGGAAAATCTCAGGGTGACAGCTCAGAGCCAAAGGGGCCAGGTGTATCCTGTGAAGCTTGAACACTTTTGTTATTCACTCTACCTTGGTGTCCAACAGCCCTGTCCCTTACTTGCTAGTCACAGCCAGGCTCTGTCCTCAACCTGCCAAGTGATGTTCTTTGCCCCCTACAGCTTCTGTTAGCCTCTCCTGCTGCTGCTCTAGCATCCTGCCCCTTCTTAGGAGCTGAATCTGAGGAGAACTGGCAATGCCTCATGCAGGGGTGAGGAGGCCTCAGACCCTGGAAACGAATGCCTGGCTTTAGGAAGTCTCCCCAGACCTCATCCTATACCAGTCCTGATTCACATACTCCTTGAGGGTTTTTGCCTGGCTGGAAAGTGTCCAATTTTATCTTCATCTGCCTCTGCCAGACAATCATCTGACATCTTGATCACGTCAGGTGACAGACAGGTGCGCGATCCTGCCCACCTGTCAAAGTTGACCTGCAGAGGGTGGCTTGGGGGTGTCTGCTTTGGCAGCGTGCTCCCCACTGGGGAAGCAGCACCCAGCAGGATTGAACCCCAGTCCTGCAAGCCCATCAGCTGAAGCCACCCAGTGATATCAGTTGATTGATGGGCGGGTGTGGTTTGGGGGACATGGCCAAGCTGGACCCCTCTGGCAGAACCAGATTGACCAATGAGTCAGAGGTTTCCCACCCTATGCTACAGGCTGCCTCGAAGTTCTGCCTGCACTGGCTGAACAGCAAGTCTTGCTACCCCAGCCTCAGTCCTGGACAATATCCGTGCAATGCCATGCAAGGCAGCAGTTGCAATCAATCCAGGTGATCCAAGGAGGCCATCTCTGGACCAAACAGGGCAGGCCTTGAGCCAGTGCAAATCAGTTGCTCTGGATCAGCCCAATAGAAGGGGCCCAGAAAGGAGAGGTTCAGTGGAAGAGTCCATGCTTGGCTTGCAAACGGTTCAGCCCTTGGCATCCACAGGTAGGACTCAGAAAGACTCTTGTTCAAACCCCGGGAGAGTCACTGCCAATCATTGTAGACCAGGACAGGGGAAGCTGGATCCAGCCAGATCCACAGTGGCAGCCAATCCACTGTGGGTCCACTTTGCAGCTGGGTGAGGAAAACCACCTGCCAATCACCTAACATCATATGGCGTCCAGTAACTATAACTTCAAGCTGCAGCTGCCAAGGAAGAGTTGGGAGCACACACTGTCGATGTGGACCATACAGAGCTTGATGGTCCAACTTGGATGGCGTGAGGCCTGCTTCCTGTATCCCAAAGTAGGCAAGGCTAGGCAGACAGTTGCTCTTGCCCAGGCTCAGAGTGTGGGAGGTTGGGGTTGGAAGAGACCATTGATCCAATGCAAAAAGCAAGGGGAAAGGTTTGCTGTGGTTTTTGGGGAGGTGCTTGTGCATGAGAGCAGGTCCTCAAATCCTGCTTCCCTCTTCCCATCTGCCCCCTAACGTGCTTGCTCTGGGGGAGTGGGGGGGTCAAAGCCTGCTGCAGCAGCTCTCCCCCACCCACCCCTTGCCTGGCCAGTCGTCCTCTTTCCTTTTTAATTCTATTTGGAAAGAAGAGACCCTCCATTTTCATCCCCTGGCCCCAGCCTGATCTCCGCAGATGCATTCCCTTCTCTCTGCCTAATGTACTGTGCTATTATCCCAGCCGTCCAGGCTTTGGCACCAATCCCCTTTCCCCGGAGAGAGAGAGAGAGAGAGAGAGAGAGAGAGAGAGAGAGACCACTTTCAGCTTTAATCGGCTGCATTTCAGTCACAGAGGGAAGTAAATAAATAACACACACAAACAGCGCTCAGAAATCGCAATTCCATATTGAGGGTCTTTAGCCCCGGGTGGCTACCGCTGCCTTTCCTCCAATGCAAAGCCATCTCCACCCTCCTCAGTTCTCAGCCTCTACCAATTCCCCCGCCTCAGGGGATTCCAGTCCTTGTTCCTGGATTCAGATCTGATCTGACTTGTTCATTTGGGGGGTGTTCATAGCGGTGGTGGTGGTAGTAGTAGTAAATAATAATGCTTCTAGTGCTTAAGACTTCAGAGAAATCAGAAAATTATATAGGCAGATCCTGATGGGCGCTGGGTTCAGCCAGACTTTGGATGAGGCTCAGTACTCTGCCCTGCTTTTTGCCATCCCACCTTCCTTTCCCCTGTCCCTGCAGCCCCTTCCCCAATTCCTATTTCCCCAATTCTCAGTCCTTCTCATACTATTCTGAATTCTTGGGAAACCTGACTCTTCTACACAAATCAAAAACAATGTTTTTTAAGTATGTAGTTCTGCTCAATGTGTGCACTATATTCAGAATGGTGAAATTTCTTTTGAAGCACTGGGGTGGGGAGGAACTGAGCAGCCGGGATCCAACCCTCTTCTATTCTATGCTCAATTGGTAAGAGCACGAAACTCTTAAAACTCAGGTTTTTGGGTATGAGCCCCACATTGGGCAAAAAGATTCCCGCATGGGGGGGGGGGTTGGACTAGATGACCCGATGGGACCCTTTTCAACTCCATGATCATTCTATAATTCTATTCCAGCCTTGGATTCTCTTTTTTTTTAAAAAAAAATATTTATTAGGGTTTAAAATAAAAATAGATATTACAAATAATATAACATATGTCTTAACATAATTTCACATTTTCTTTGGACTTCCTCACATCTCCCGCTCCCACTTTCATCGTTATAACTTTTTGCCAGCAATTTATCATCTTATTTGCATTCTTGTGTCCCATCTATATATTTATAATCTTGTAATTCTCAAAAAAAAAGTTTATATTTTCTCAATCTCACTCATTATCTTAAGTCATCTAATTTAGTGGTGCTCAGTTATTTATGATCTAGCATCCTGCTTAACATTCACTCAAATTACAGTATTTTTGTAAATAAATCTTGAATTTCTTCCAGTCCTCCTCCAGCTTCTCCTCTCCCAGGTCACGGATTCTGCCTTGGATTCTCTGGCACTGACTGCCTCTTCTCTCTTTGGTAAACACACAAGACGTAACCGGCTGTACGTTTGAAAAAATAATATATACTATTCATTGTATTGAACAGTAGCTCATAAAGTTCAACGAAAAAAGTAGAAGACCCAGTGGATTAGTTCATTCTCTAATCAGTTTATGCATATGTGAAAGTGTCTATTCCACCTGTCTGTTCATAGAGTCCAACAGTTCACACGAAAGGTTGTTGCAGTTCCACAGAATACTTTCACAGAGTCTAAGACAAGGATTTCTGGAATATTAGCCTTGTTTCGCCGTCTTGGGCTTCATCAGTAGTACAAACTCATATATGATGTCACAGGACAGTGGATCTTATAGCATAGCAGTAGCTGCTGACTTTTGTTGAAATCTACAATTCAATACAATGAATAGTATATATTATTTTTTCAAACGTACAGCTGGTTACGTCTTGTGTGTTTATTGAATATGTTTCACGTAACCAGAGGTTTGTTGTTGTTTTGCGCATCTCTCTTTGGGGCAGGAGAAAGCATTCCTCACCCAGCCGTCACTGAGAGCAGTTGCAAGCGGAGAGTCAGGCAGATTTCTGGGGGAGAGTCATATTGTGTCCAAGGACACCCAAGCCCCAGACATGCCTTCTGTAGGAACCACCTATGGCCGGGCCGTCCAACCTCTCAGACCAAGTGGGCTGCAATAATACTTTGACACAGGGGCCACACACTGAATTAAATTCCTGTAGCAATAATTTAAAGTGTTTGCAATAGAGTTAATACAAGACAATTTGTTGTTTGCTGTTGTTGTTTAGTCATTTAGTCGTGTCTGACTCTTCGTGACCCCATGGACCAGAGCACGCCAGGCACTCCTGTCTTCCACTGCCTCCCACAGTTTGGTCAAACTCATGCTGGTAGCTTTGAGAACACTGTCCAACCATCTCGTCCTCTGCTGTCCCCTTCTCCTTGTGCCCTCAATCTTTCCCAGCATCAGGGTCTTTTCCAGGGAGTCTTATCTTCTCATGAGGTGGCCAAAGTATTGGAGCCTCAGCTTCAGGATCTGTCCTTCCCGTGAGCACTCAGAATGGATAGGTTTGATCTTCTTGCAGTCCATGGGACTCTCAAGAGTCTCCTCCAGCACCATAATTCAAAAGCATCAATTCTTCGGCGATCAGCCTTCTTTATGGTCCAGCCCAGCCTTTCGCATGATGAATTCTGCATATAAGTTAAATAAGCAGGGAGACAATATACAGCCTTGTCGTACTCCTTTCCCAATCTTGAACCAATCAGTTGTTCCATATCCAGTTCTAAGTGTAGCTTCTTGTCCTACATAGAAATTTCTCAGGAGACAGATGAGGTGATCAGGCACTCCCATTTCTTTCAGAACTTGCCATAGTTTGCTGTGGTCGACACAGTCAAAGGCTTTTGCATAGTCAATGAAGCAGAAGTAGATGTCTTTCTGGAACTCTCTAGCTTTCTCCATAATCCAGCAAATGTTTGCAATTTGGTCTCTGGTTCCTCTGCCCCTTCGAAATCCAGCTTGCACTTCAAGACAATATTCACAATTAGCTCATATAATCAAGCACACAAGGAATAGATTTGATATATTTATTTTTTAAACAGATCAGAGGCTGCCAAGTGTGATGGGGATTGCTGGATTCAGGCAGGACTCTGATCAGGAAAGAAGGGGGAGGGAGAAAGTAAGGAAGTTCTTGCCAGCTCGCGGGGCGGGGCGGGGGAGGCAAAATTTATAGTAAAATTATAAGTTGTAACCAAGATGCTTACAGTGATGGCAAGGTGGAGCAGCAGGTGTACACCCCATACATGTAAATCGCACTTAAAGCACATGGCTTCCTCCAAATATTCACAGGAATTGTAGTTCACCCATCACAGAGCCGCAATTCCCAGCACCCTTAAGAAACTACAGTTCCCGGTAATCTTTGGGGGAAGTTGTGTGCTTTAAATGTTTGGTGTTTCTGCATGTTCCTAAGTCATTCTGCCCCATGTGAATGAGTGGAAATCCCCATTGGGGTTTTCCATCCCAGGCAATCAAATGTCTTGGCCTCACCCTTGGCGTGATTCTCCCATGAGTGATTTTTCAATGCCATCTGAGTGCAACATCCCATTCATGTGTAACAGATGGAGAAGGTGTTTTCATTCCCACTAGGAACAACAGCCTTCATATGGGGTACATGTAAACAATCATGTTGCTGTCAAGCACTTTGCAAAAAAATAACAGCAGCTAAATGAGTGTTCATGAGCATGGGTTTTACTGGAGAGGAATGCAGAAAGTTCAGATGATGATGATGATGATGATGATGATGATTTATTTATACCGTGCCCATCTGGCTGGGCTTCCCCAGCCACTCTGGGTGGCTTCCAACAAAATATTAAAATACAGTAATTCATCAAACATTAAAAGCTTCCCTAAACAGGGCTGCCTGTTTGGAATAAGGCAGAAATGAAAGAATGTTGTTGTTGTTGATGATGATGTTGTTTTAAAAATGAGATTGGATGAGGGGACAGCAAGACGAAAGCATCTGATGGATGCGCCTATGAAAATAACCTGGCTGTATCCAATGCTAGTCCTACTCAGAGTAGACCCATTGGAATTAATGGACACAAGTAAGTTAGGATTATTCATTTCAGCAGGTGTACGTTGAGTAGGGCTAGCATTGGAGACAACCCCCTGTAATTGCCCTAGCAATGAATGGGCTGTTTGTGAAAGAAGCTTTGCATTTCCCCTGCAAGCAGATCAGAATGAATGCACGACAAATAGCCATCGTCGTTTAAACTCCCTGCAAGCTTTGTGCAAACAAATCAGGATGGATGCACAATAAACAGGTTCTCTGGAAGCAGCCACAGTCCACAGGGGGACCGCAGAATAAAAGCAGCAGAGCCAACAGCTGAAACCTATTTAAAGGAGACAGGGTGAGCTCCCATTGCTCAGTCCCTGCTCCTGCCAACCTAGCAGTTCGAAAGCACGTCAAAGCGCAAGTAGATAAATAGGTACCACTGTGGCGGGAAGGTAAACGTCATTTCTGTTCGCTGCTTTGGTTCGCCAGAAGCGGCTTAGTCATGCTGGCCACATGACCCAGAAGCTGTACGCCGGCTCCCTCGGCCAATAAAGCAAGATGAGCGCCGCAACCCCAGAGTCGTCTGCAACTGGACCTAACGGTCAGGGGTCCCTTTACCTTTTAAATATCATTAAAAGTGTGTAATAACTTTCCACTTTCCCCAAGAGAACTTACAGTTAATTCATTACCCTTCCTACATGTCCAGCCCAAGGGATCTGCCCACCCTCCAAAGTCACATTTCACTTCCCAAAACTTGTACCCTGAGTAACGGCATTCTTGTATTGCAAGGAACAGAAACCTGTATCCTTCCAGATGTTGCTGAACTTCCATCAGTCCCAGCCAGCATAGTCAAGGATCAGGAATACGGGAGCTGTAGCCCAACCACATATGCAGGGCCAGAGATTCACCCTCTGCCTCCCACTGCCTTACTGAATACTTCTCAAGCTCTCATGTAGAATCTTTGATCTGCCAAGCAATCACACTCATCCCCTGCTGGTGCACAGGGCTGTTGACAGGAACGGTGGCAGAGTCCGTGTGGCAACAAAGACCAAACACCTCACTCAAAACCAGGGCCAGCCCAAGACATTTTGGCACCTGAGGGGACCCACAAAATGGCGACACCCTCCCTGCCAGGGCAGAAGGGCCGAATGAACATTCCCTCACTGCAAGAAGTGAAGTTACAGGGAACAAGGCAGAGGGCCTTCTTGGCAGTGGCTCCATTCCCATCAGATGTCAAGGAAATGAACAACTATCTGACTTTTAGAAAACCCTGTATTGGGAAGTTTTTAATGTTTGAGGTCAGGGGTACCATCTCACTATCAGGATTGTGGGTGCCCGCTACCGCAACACGGACGTGCGACGTCACACACACTACGTGCAGGTGTGTGCGTGTGACGTCGCATGTCTGTTTGCGGCGGCTCCTCTTCTCCGCAGCCAGCGAGGCACCCTTTTCCATGGCGAGGGGTTCATACTCAGAGTCTGCCTTCATGTCCGAGCCCCCCACCCTGGTCGGAAAAAGGTGTTTTGCTTGCTGGCTGCAGAGGACAGAGGTGAACTGCTTCTTTCTCAGAGCACTGCTGCCGCCTGTCGGCTTTTCCCATTGGCTTTGCGGGTGCCCAGTCCCCACAATTATATTATTATGGGTGCCCAAGGACCCTCGGCTCCCATGTTTGAAGTTTTGCTATGTTTTTATCTGTACTGTAAGCCGCCCAGCGTGGCTGGGGAAACCCAGCCAGATGGGCAGAGTATAAATATTACCGTATTATTATTATTATTATTAGGAACAAGAGCAGGGGGAGGGATAAAGATTAAAATCAGGGTCGACACACAAGCTACGGGACAAGGATAACTGTGACTTTAAAGATGAATGGGAACCCTTTACAAAGTATTTGAAGATGCAACAAAGAGAACTGGACTCCTTGGCTGGCTTTGAATAAACACTCACAAACTGACAATAATCAGTTAAATAATTTAAGGATTTATACAACTTTGTAACATGCAGAGAAGAGCATTCACAGAGAAACCAAAGACTGGAACTGAGGGAAGTCGGGGGGTGGGTGGGGGGTTGTGTGGGAGGGTGGGGGGGGAGGGAGGGAGGAAAATGTGGGGGAAACTAAGGACAACATGTTTTTGGATAATATGTTTTGTTTAAATCTTTAATAAAAATTATAAAAAAGAGATTAAAATCAGGGTCTGCTGCCCCTGTGGATCTGCTGCCTGAGGCAGTCGCCTCAGCTTGCCTCATGGGTGGGTCGGCCCTGCTCCAAAGAGTATCTCTTTCTGATTGCTCCACTGCTGCTCATGTGCACCAGAACAGAACTATGGGAAGTGCCCATAAGGAGACAATAACTGGCAGGGTTGGAGAAGGCATGTTTAGCACTTTAGGGCTTCCTTGGTCTCCTGCGGTGCAGAAGCTTAGACTCAGTGGTGGAGCCAAAATGCAAGGGACAGTGCTGTAAGACAGACAGTAGCAGCTTTTGCCTTCTTTTAAATTCTCCTTTCAACACCAGCGCGGACTTACCCACTGGAGAATCGGAACCCTCTTTCCTTTGTGCTTTCAGAAAGGTTTGTTACTTGCAGTCATACAATGGGGGAACAGCTATAGCTCCGTGGCAGAGCATCTGCCTTGTGTGCAGAAGGGCGCAGGTTCAATCCCTGGCATCTCCCGGGAATTGTATGACTGTAAGTAACAAGCCTGCTTTTTAAAACACAGTAAGAGAGAGATACTGTATTGGCCCTAATATAAGCCGTATCCAAATGTAAGCCGCACCTTTAAAATTGGAGGGACAGAAAGAAAAAATACCTGAATATAAGCCGTTCCGTTCCTCGCTGCTCTTGGCTGCATGTTGGAAAGTCGTGAATATAAGCCGCACTTTAACTTTTCACGGTTGGAATTTGGGGGGGAAAGTGAAGCTTATATTCAGGCCAATACAGTAAGTGTCTCTAATGGCCTTCTTTAAGATGGTCAAAAGCTTCCTTTTTAGGGTCATAAATGGTTCCTCCTTTTCAAAGTGGTTTTAATTTCTGCTGTTTTATTATTTTTGATGGTGGTTGCGTTTTTAAATAAATATTTTTCTTTTACCATAGTGTTTTATGACTCCCTTGCTATATTTATTGCTGTGGTCAAATTGTTTTAAAAATGGTCGCATTGCTGTTTGAGGTCTTTTGTGAGCCACTCTGGGCTCTTTGGCGTAAGTGTTTCAGGCAGCAATCTTACATGGGGCTTACTCTGCAGCAAACGACACCATCGCGTGTCCCCCCTCCAATTTCCATGGACTGAAGCCGGCCAGCCAGCCAGCTAAATTTAGTCCCATCACTGGTGATGGGATGGCATTCTCCACAGCTTTCCTCCACCCCTGAGGCCTCAGGTGTTGTTGGACTACAACTCCCATCTTCCTTAGCCATCTCACCCAGTGGTGAGGGATGGGAGTTGTTGCCCAACACCCCCCCAAAAAAAGAATATTTGGAACTGTAGTTTAAGGGTGCTGGGAATTGTAGCTCTGTGAGAAGCAAGCTATAGTTCCCATGATTCTTCAGGGGGAAGCCTTCCATGAATAATAATAGCTTAAAGGTCCCGGGCCCTAAAGAAGCCAGACTACCCACCACCAGGGCCAGGGCTTTTTCAGTGATGGCTCCGACCTGGTGGAATGCTCTGTCCCACGAGACTAGGGCCCTGCAGGACTTGATCTCCTTCCGCAGGGCCTGTAAGACAGAGCTATTCCGCCTGGCCTTTAATTTGAATTCAGCCTGATCTTTTATTTCCCTTTTCCCTTTCCTTTTCTATGAGGAAACCCATCTGGGACCCCACATTTAAACTCTTCCTTGGTCTCCTTGCTGGCCCTAGTAGGACCAACTTGGCCAGTTAGACCTGGTGATCATTTACTGTTTACTGACTGGGGTTCCCCCCAAAAAACGACCCTTGAATTTTTGAATTTTATTGACGTTGATGCTGCATTTATGTTGTATTTTATGCTGTTTTTAAGTCGCATTTTAATCAATGTTTTATATCTGCTGTTAGCCGCCCTGAGCCCGGTTTTTAAACTGGGAAGGGCGGGGTATAAATAAAATTTATTATTATTTATTTATTTATTATTATTAGTAAATGTCTGCTGTGTGTGCAGTCAGTGGGGGAGGGGGGTTTTCCAAGAAGGCTGTGCCACCCCACCAGAGGGCAGCAAACTAGTTTAAGGGGCACAGGCTGAAGTCAACCCCTGCAAGTCCCACACAATGCTTTCCACCAACCCCTCACTGCCACTCCTCCTGCACCCCAGCACCTGTCACCTGAGGCAGCTGCCTTACTCTGCCTCAGGGTAGGGCCAGCCCTGCCTGTCGCAGGAAGAGGGGAGGGGAGATGGGTAGTCAAACAGAGGCAGATTTGTCTGGGATTGCTAGAAAACAGAGAGCCCCTCCCTCCCCGGTGGCCTCATTTCATCCCAAAGCGGAGCTGTATCTCTTGTTTCAGAGCTGAAGCAGCTGAGAAAAAGTGCCCTTGTGTGTCTTGGGTCAGGTACTACGAAAAGCTTTTAGAGAGCCATTCCTTGCAGCTTTCCCTCTCCGCCTTTTCCTCGCTCCCTCCTTTCCCTCCCCTCCCTTTTAAGCGCCTTCCTTTCTCAGTGTTTTTCTTAGCTTTGGCTGCAAGTCGGGTGGGGACAACTCTTTCAGGCTGGGGGCCACATTGCCTTCCAAGCAGCCTTCCAGGGGCCACAAAAGAGTGATGGCAGGTGGGACAAGAAGAAGTATGCAGAGCAAGGAATAGAAACTTTTGCCATATGTGGTGGGGGCGTAAGGTGGTAAAACAATTTTGTAACGAGATACATGAGGAGATCAAAAAGAGCCTCAGGAGCTCTATTTCAAAAAAAACCAGAGTCATACTTATTGAATTTATTAACAAACGACATACCCAAGGACAAAAGGAATATATTTTTGTATATAACCACAGCCGCAAGAATACTTATGGCAAAATATTAGAAAACAGAAAAGGTACCACAAATGACAGAATGGCAAGTTAAGACTTGTGAGTTTGCCGAGATGGCAAAAATGACGGCATCAATCAAAAATTATATACAGAATGGGAATACATGAAGAAATATGGTGTTAAAGCAAAACTCTTAATAGGCAATTGCTAAGCGTGTATGGACAAAAGAAGTAATTATAATTTATCAGTTTTCATGTTATTTTATTTTGTTAAAACAACTAAAAAAACATGTTAGGAAGATCTCACACAGGTGAAGGGAAGCAGTGGGGAGGAGGGCAGGGTTAGGTTGAATTTGGGAAATAAAATAATATATGGGACAGCAAAGGATATAATAGATTCTTATAGAATAGTAATATATTGTAACCAGAATAGAAGTTCAAAAGGGGAAGTAAATGTATTTTTAGTATTTTAATTATTGTAATAGCTATTATTATTTCTTATCAGTAGAAGGCAATGTTAACTTAGACTTCTTCGTTTCTTAGTTTTCTTAAGTCAATAAAAAAAAGAAAGGGGAAAAAAGAGAAACGTTTGCCTTTGTAATGTAGGCTAGTTTCTAAACAAACACACACACACAGACACACCAGCCTCCACCCCAAGTGCAAAAGCATTCTCAGAGTTCACACACATTATAGCAAGGCAAAAACACTCCAGGAGGCTGCAGAGTGTAGGGTTGCAATATGTCTGTAATTTACCAGACATAGCCAGGATTTGGCTGTCGGAAGCCATGTCCTGGTGGAAATTGCAACCCATCTCGTAAGAGTAGATTTATTCTCTTAAAAATACAGTGGTACCTCAGGTTCCATACGCTTCAGGTTCCAGACTCCGCTAACCCAAAAATATTGCTTCAGGTTAAGAACTTTGCTTCAGGATAAGAACAGAAATCGGGCTCTGGCGGCGTGGCAGCAGCAGGAGGCCCCATTAGCTAAAGTGGTGCTTCAGGTTAAGAACAGTTTCAGGTTAAGAACGGACCTCCGGAACAAATTAAGTCCTTACCCTGAGGTACCACTGTAGCTCTAGAACATTCTTTGGGGGCAAAGCCTAACAACTTTGGTTCAGAAAAAAAAAGAAAAAGCTCAACAACTCTGCCCCCACCCCAAAAGCTTGTGTCAAGATTTTTTACTTTTTGAAATATATGGCAACCCTAGCAGAGTGGTGATGAATTGCCTGAGGAGAAGGGCTGTGGCTGAGGAGGAGGTGAGCCTGGGAATAATCTTGAGGGTCAGAGAGAGTGAAAGACCTGGAAGGATACATTTGGCCCTGGGGGTGTGAGCTTCCCCACCCCAGTGTTACTGCAGTGAAGGCGAAATGTGAACTCACCCAAGGGATTTTTTTAAAAAAATCTTTATTAATTTAAATTACACACTTATACAAAGAATTTACAAAGAAGTTACAATCACATACTACAAAAAAAATTGAAGAAAAAACAATTAAGAAAAAAGAAAAGAAAATACAGAAAAAAGAAAAAGCAAATTTACGTACCAAAAAAAAATCTTCCTAATTAATACTTAATTAAACACTTAAATCATAGAATCATAGAATCATAGAGTTGGAAAAGACCACAAGGGCCATCGAGTCCAACCAACTGCCAAGCAGGAAACACCATCAGAGCACTCCTGACATATGGTTGTCAAGCCTTTGCTTAAAGACCTCCAAAGAAGGCGACTCCACCACACTCCTTGGCAGCAAATTCCACTGTCGAACAGTTCTTACTGTCAGGAAGTTCTTCCTAATGTTTAGGTGGAATCTTCTTTCTTGTAGTTTGGATCCATTGCTCCGTGTCCGCTTCTCTGGAGCAGCAGAAAACAACCTTTCTCCCTCCTCTATATGACATCCTTTTATATATTTGAACATGGCTATCATATCACCCCTTAACCTCCTCTTCTCCAGGCTAAATAAAAAAGACTTCTGACAAAAGGAGTCTTCCAACCATTCTCATTGTACTGTTTATGCTGTCATTTCCCCCCGCACAGTTTTATATTCTTTAATATTGTTCCCGTCTACTCCACAAATGGTATTTTTGTGTTTACAAGTATCACTCCAGTTCTGCTAATATGGTGTGATTGGTACAATACTATCTTATATTATCCTTAAATATTCTCCATTCTCCAAATATTTTCTGGCTCAATACTCCTCTAACTCTTCCCGTCAGTTTTGCTAGTTGTAAATATTCTAACATGAGTATCTGCCAATCTGTAATTGTCGGTATTGTTTCGTTTTTCCATTTCCTCACCACAAAAATTCTTGCTGCTGTGGTGGCATACATGAACAGCGGTCTTATGTCTTTTTTAATTTCTAATGGTAAAATGCCTAAAAGAAAGATCTCAGGGTTGTTGTTTTTAAAGCTTAGTCTGAATAATTTCTTAAATTCATTATAGATATTATCCCAGAAATTTTTTATTGTTGGGGTAAACATTCAAATGGCACCATCCCAGTGCTGGCTTCAAGTCTGAGGGTTCCATGGTCAAAAGTGCCCTCTGATGGACTACCCTACCCTGCTCCCTCTCCTAACTCTTCTTTCTTCCGAACCCAGACCGTAATCCTCCCAGTGTCCCAGCAAGACAACCCAACATGGACCCAGCCGGCTTCCTGCTGCTCTGTCTATGGTCACTGTGGACCTTGGGATGCAGCCAAGCAGCTACGCAAGCAGACTCGATCAAGATAGAAGGGGACATCACGCTGGGAGGGCTGTTCCCCGTCCACTCCCGTGGCCCCGCTGGAGTGCCGTGTGGGGAAGTGAAGAAAGAGAAGGGAATCCATCGGATGGAGGCCATGCTGTACGCCCTGGACCAGATCAACAGTGACCCCGACCTGCTTCCCAACATGACGCTGGGCGCTCGCATCCTGGACACCTGCTCCCGCGACACCTACGCCTTGGAGCAGTCGCTGACGTTTGTCCAGGCCCTGATCCAGAAGGATACTTCCGGCGTGCGCTGTTCCAACGGGGAGCCACCCATCATCGCCAAGCCCGAGCGTGTGGTGGCTGTCATTGGCGCCTCTGCCAGCTCTGTCTCTATCATGGTGGCCAATGTGCTTCGCCTCTTTGCCGTGAGTAGAGGGGCAGGACTTAAAAATGGCATTTCCCCAGAAAAGGCCGAACAGCTATGGGGTGGGGGGCACGGTAGGAATGGGGGGAAATCATAGAATTGCAGAGTTGGAATGGACCACGATGGTAATTAGTCCATCCCCCCGCAGTACCGGAATCTTTTGCCCAACATGGAGCCAAACTCACGTAATTTGCAGCTTTTGAAGCAATATGCGAACCAAAAGAAGAAAGCACCTAATTGTCAACACAACCTACAACCTTTGAATGGTTGTAATAGTTCTCTGGCTTCAGTATATTCAATTCAATTCAATCAGTTTATTACAGTCATAGACCAGCAGTCAGAGAATAGAATATTAAGTGGATAAAAAACAAAACTGATAATTAAAACAGATAAAAACTAAAAACAAATAAAAACATTCAATAAAACAACTAAAACTAAAAACAAATAAAAACATTCAATAAAACAACTAAAACTAAAAACAAATAAAAACATTCAATAAAAACAGACAATTAAAACAATGTACAACAATGAATTTAGACACACTGTGCATATATTGAAATGAGCTCTTCTTAGCCATTGGCTTAGCTCATGTGGTTGTTGTTTAGTCGTTTAGTCGTGTCTGACTCTTCGTGACCCCCTGGACCAGAGCACGCCAGGCACTCCTGTCTTCCACTGCCTCCCGCAGTTTGGTCAAACTCATGCTGGTAGCTTCGAGAACACTGTCCAACCATCTTGTCCTCTGTCGTCCCCTTCTCCTTGTGCCCTCCATCTTTCCCAACATCAGAGTCTTTTCCAGGGAGTCTTCTCTTCTCATGAGGTGGCCAAAGTATTGGAGCCTCATCTTCAGGATCTGTCCTTCCAGTGAGCACTCAGGGCTGATTTCCTTCAGAATGGAGAGGTTTGATCTTCTTGCAGTCCATGGGACTTTCAAGAGTCTCCTCCAGCACCAGAATTCAAAAGCATCAATTCTTCGGCGATCGGCTTAGCTCATACCCTCCAACATTTGTCCAATGAAAATAGGGACGTCCCATTCCATACTGATAATTTTACTGTTTATATCCCACACATCTTACTGGGTTGCCCCAGCCACTCTGGGCAGCTTCCAACATATATAAAACATAACAAAACTTGAAACAGAAAAAAACCTTCCCTTTACAGGATTGTCTTCAGACGGTCACGGGTCAGATAACTCCATACCCTCCAGCATTTCTCTAATGGAAATAGGGACATTCTAAGGAAAAGCAGGATCAAATCAGAAACCGCGATGGCTTCTCTAAATCAGGGGTGTCCCTGGTAAATAGGGACACTTGGAGGGTCTGTTAGGTGATGTGTGTTATTGGGTGTTCAGAAACATTCCAACTGCTCAGAAGTCAGCACACTGGTTAAGAACCAGAATCAGGTCCTAAGAAGGGAGAAACATCTCTATCAAAGTGACAATCAACTGCTACTATACCAGGAATGGGGAATCTGTGGCCTTTCAGATGTTGTTGGGCACCAACTCCCATTAGCTCCAGGCAGCATGGCCAATGGTCATCATGGACAGTGGAAGTTGAACAACATCTAGAACAAGGCTGAGAGAGTTTTTCTGAATGGAGGAGAAAGAGAGAGAGAGAGAGAGAGAGAGAGAGAGAGAGAGAGAGAGAGCATGCTAAAAACTGATGTCCTGTGTACAGATGTCTGATGCTGCCCGAAACGTGGGTGCCTGGGAATTTTGGCATTCATGTTTTTAAAAAGTTCCTAGTCCTCATGTTTGTGGAGATGTGTTTGAATAACACAGGACTGAAACTTCTAAATTGGGAACTTCTCCCTTTCTCATGGCTTCCTCCTTTATACCCTTACTGCTCCTGCACTTCATAGCCACATAGTTATGGTAGCTAAAGAGCTTTAAAAGTACAGAACTTTTATATTTGCAAATACATCGGAGAGGAGAGTGTGCATAGGTTGGGGACTGAACATTCATTTTCTCCAGCAAATATGGGGAGAAAAGCAATGGTACCGAGCGTTTGATACCAGACCTTAAAGACTACCATCCCTTTTTAACTCGACTCCTGTGCCTTTAACCCATGAGGCAGAAAACCAACAGGCAAAGTACTTCCTGGCATGAAATGTGATGATTGGAGAGATTCACCTGTTGAATTTCTGCCTGTCACGCTGCACTTAAAAGCACAGCAGAAGCCCTGCAAGCAGAGAGAAATTGAGGCAAGCCTCCCTGAGCATTTGATCATGGATGAGTAGCCCAGTCCCACATAAACACACGTCTGACCTTTTAACTATACTCAGCTGGGAGTCTCTGGGGTGGTGGGGGGTAGCAGGGTCAGTTTGAGCTGTAGGACAGATGGCTTTTCCCTGACACGCCAGATTTGGCAGAGGTGCTTAGCAGCTGCCTAGGGAGGGAAGCTAGAACAGGCAGGGCTGGTAAAAGGGGCAAGGGAGGTGGGCTTGGGTGGAAGGGTGGGCAATAGTTGCAAGGCAGATAAGTGAGTGTGGCAGGGAGCCAGGCACCACCAGAACACCACCTTAAAACCATTACAAACTGCAGGAATTTGGGGCATCTGCACCACCACACAGCTCCACCCCACCCCCCTTGTTTCCCTTAACCTCCAGCCCAATGAAGCGTTCTGCGGAACCTGGAAGCTTGCTCATTATTTTGTGTCATTTTGCACAACGTCAAAGGAAGGCGCTGCCCTGTTGTGATTTCGGGATCATGGGGCTCGTAGCCAGATGCATGAACGCAATGCGATGGACCTGCATGTTTATCCATGGGGGCCCTTCCCCACACCCCACACCAGGGGTCAGCAAACTTTTTCAGCGGGGGGCCGGTCCACTATCCCTCAGACCTTGTGGGGGGCCGGACTATATTTTGGGGAAAAAATATGAACGAATTATTATGCCCCACAAATAACCCAGAGATGCATTTTAAAGAAAAGCACACATTCTATTCATGTAAAAAGACGCTATAATAATAATAATTTATTATTTATACCCCGCCCATCTGGCTGAGTTTCCCCAGCCACTCTGGGCGGCTTCCAATCAAGTGTTAAAAACAATACAGCATTAAATATTAAAAACTTCCCTAAAACAGGGCTGCCTTCAGATGTCTTTTAAAAAGAAGATAGCTGCTTATTTGCTTCACATCTGAAGGGAGGGCATTCCACAGGGCGGGCGCCACTACCGAGAAGGCCCTCTGTCTGGTTCCCTGTAACCTCATTTCTCGCAATGAGGGAACCGCCAGAAGGCCATCGGTGCTGGATCTCAGTGTCCGGGCTGGACGATGGGGGTGGAGACGCTCCTTCAGGTATACAGGACCGAGGCCGTTTAGGGCTTTAAAGGTCAGCACCAACACTTTGAATTGTGCTCGGAAACGTACTGGGAGCCTAGAATGTCCCTATTTCCATTAGAGAAATGCTGGTAGTATGGAGTTATCTGACCCCTGACCATCTGAAGGCAATCCTGTAAAGGGATTTTTTTTTATGTTTAATGTTTTATTATGTTTTATATATGTTGGAAGCTGCCCGGAGTGGCTGGGGCAACCCAGTAAGATGTGTGGGGTATAAACAGTAAAATTATCAGTATGGAATGGGACGTCCCTATTTTCATACGCTGATTACCAGACCGTCCGCAGGCTGGATTTAGAAGGCGATTGGGCCAAATCCGGCCCCCGGGCCTTAGTTTGCCTACCCATGCCCCAACTACATTGGGGCTGCAGGAGGTGGGGAGAGACAGTGCAAAGCTTTCCTGCTTGCTGGGCTCGCCTCATCCTTGTACTTTGGGGTTTTTGGGTTTTTTTAAGCATGCACATTCATTGCCTCCATGCCATTAACACCATATCTTGTTTGATCCTTCAATGGACACAGAGAAATGGAGGCAGACACAGAGAATGAACTTTCAATGGTTAATGGTTGAGCAACCTTTTTTTACTATTAGCCAACACCCCAAGCCTTTCTAGAAACAGCTGATTCATCAGGGCCAGCCCTACCATTAGGTAGATTCCTTAAGTGGCAGGTGGGAGGAAGGGGAGGTAGTGGCATACATGCCACACGGTCTACCCAGTGCCTCCAATGTCTGCTGAAATGGGTGGCGATGGGTGCCATCTTGCTGTTCCCCTCAAGCAGCAAAATGCCTAGGAGCGGGGGTGGGGGACGTTTTTCAGCCTGGGGGCCACACTTCCCCAAAAGCAACCTTCTAGGGACTGCATGCCAGGGACAGGCAGGGAAAGAGTTGGCCGGGCAACAGATAGTTAGATGGTTAGAACTAATGACTGATAACTAGTACCAGCCCCAAGGAGCAACCAATTTGTATCAAGTGTTCTTGAGTTTGCAGGAGCTTAGAACCGCAAAGGAGGGCCCAGGGGCTATAGGGACCTGCTGCTCCCTCCATGTGACTTGACAAGACACACCCAAAAATCATGAGCACATATGCACAGAGAGTGCATATTTCATATATTTCATATTGTTCAGTGTTCTGTATAGATTATATAAAGAGTTTATATTGACATTGCATTGTTGTACTTGGGCATGTGTTGCCTTTGGATATTACTGAGATGCAAACCTGCCTGCCTTGTCCACATTCTTGCTATGCAGATCTAGGTAAATGTGCTGTTCCACACATGGGTCCTGCTGAGCAGCCTCAGCCTTGCAAACTCCCCCCCCCCCCGCTCCTTCCCCAGCCTCAGCTGTCCCTGACTGGAGCTGCTGCTGCTCATTTTGCTAAAACCCCTCTAATCCCCATCACTAATCGCTTTAATGGGGCTTCTCACAGACCCAGCGAGGGCGGGAAGCAGAGACATGCTGTGGAAAGGGAAATGGGACAATTTGGTGCAGCTAGGAGAGGAGGACGGGGGTGGGTGGGGGGCAGGATAATGGAAGCCAGCATTCTCACTGGGAAACTGGATTTTGGTGAGGGGAACCAGGAGTCCTGGGATCCATCTGCCTCAAAGATTGGGAGACGATCCAGGAGACGTGGGTTGGAATTGGGAAAGAGCCAAGATGATCAGCTCAGTTCTGTTGGATGCCCTCTGCCCTCAGTTTCCTCACACTGCCCCCAAAATCTGGTATAAAACACCACTCTAATCTCTGCCTTCCATTTCCCATTTAGCATTTCTGTAATAATTATCCACAGACAAGCACAACAGCGCTATGATATATGCCAGCTGTCCCCAGCCTGGTGCTCTCCAAATGGTTTGGGCTACATCTCGCAGCATCGCTGACCATTATCCATTGAGCTTCATCATGGGTTTTGAACTGCAGCCTCCTGCATCTTCTAAACCCAACACTCAGTCCTCTTCTATCAGGGTAGCTCCAGCAGCTATTTTTCCGCTGCCTAGCCTGGTGCACAGCCTCTCAGGTTGCTTCCATGCTACAGGCCCTTTAACTTCTGCAATCAGCTGGAAGAGGGATTGTGCACTATGTCCACATGGCACTATGTTAAATGGCAATCTCCTTCCCCATGGTCAAAATCTTTCTCAAACGTTTACTTGCAATTGAGTGATATCCACCAATGTCCCCTGTAATGTTAATTGGTAGCTTCTTCTTTTCACATTCTGCTCATTTTATTCCTTCCTGTTCTACACAGCTGGAAGTTTTGTGATGCACTGCCCCTCAATAAGTCAGGTTCTTTTTACTATTATGCAGGGAGAGCTTTAATTACAGGCTAACTTTCACTATTATTTTTCTTTTATAGCAAAATAACTATTTTTCTTTAAAAGAAAAGAAACTGGTTTATTAACTGCACCACCACTAGGCAGGAAACAGAAGCTACCTACCAATTAAGGGTCTCTGCGGGTGGCGCTGTGGGTTAAACCACAGAGCCTAGGACTTGCCTATCAGAAGGTCAGCGGTTTGAATCCCCGCGACGGGGATTCCCAGGGGGAAGGTAAACGGCGTTTCCGTGAGCTGCTCTGGTTCGCCAGAAGCGGCTTAGTCATGCTGGCCACATGACCCGGAAGCTGTATGCCGGCTCCCTCGGCCAATAAAGCGAGATGAGCGCCGCAACCCCAGAGTCGGCCACGACTGGACCTAATGGTCAGGGGTCCCTTTACCCTTTACCTAAGGAGCAATTGATCTCTAACCACCTGGCAGCACTGAACAGGAAGTGATAAACAGCACAGAACCTACAAAGAGGAAGCTTTTAATCAGAGGCACAGTAGTTAAAAGCCTCAATAGCATTTTGACTGCCTACAGTTGGCAGGCAGGTGCTGCAATTATGCTTTATTGCAACCCTGCCCCTGAAAACCCCCTCAAAGTGTGTGGGGGGGGGATGCAGAAAACACTGGATTGGAAGAGGAGTATCATGATGTAATCTTCATTCTCTGAGAGGGGGAAAAGGCAATATGAAAGAAAGGGGCTAATCTGGAAGCTTTCCTGATCTCATCTGCTAGCAGCTAGGGAATGCAATGCATATGAAAAAGAAAGCATATTCCAGAACCTAGAACTGAGCCTCACATACCTCATTGCCCTGTTACAGCATCTTTGGGTTTGAATGGTTTCCTCCACTAGTCTGGATTTGTTTTGACAATACATATTTATAGGCTGATACTTGGTTTCCTGTTTCAAGTGAATCATCCTTTTCAATTCTACAATAACAAAGCTTGGGTATTAAGTGCGCACACTGGGGCCAGACTAGAAACACTGTGTTTGCCATGTGACATATAGATGCTTCAGTCTGCTCTGGAATTTGGCATGGCAATGATAGTATCCCATAGAATTGTTGTTGTTACTATTACTATTATATAGGTTTCTTACTCACCCTTCATAATGAGGTCCCAGGGTGAGTAGCAACCATTTTAAAATACAGTATTAAAATACTGATTGGCTAGCCTTTGGTTAGAGGGACGCGGGTGGCGCTGTGGGTTAAACCACAGAGCCTAGGACTAGCTGATCAGAAGGTTGGTGGTTCGAATCCCCGTGACAGGGTGAGCTCCCGTTGCTCAGTCCCTGCTCCTGCCAACCTAGCAATTCGAAAGCATGTCAAAGTGCAAGTAGATAAATAGGTACCACTCCGGCGGGAAGGTATACGGCGTTTCCATGTGCTGCTCTGGTTAGCCAGAAGCGGCTTAGTCATGCTGGCCACATGACCCAGAACTGTACGCCGGCTCCCTCGGCCAATAAAGCGAGATGAGCACCACAACCCCAGAGTCGGCCACAACTGGACCTAATTGTCAGGTGTCCCTTTACCTTTACCTTTGGTTAGCATATTTGTGAATTGCTGCATTCAGCCACTGGAAAGTACAGCAGCCCATTATCTATAAGGGTCAATTCATATGTAATAATTTACAGATTTTTATATTTTATTAGGTTTATGTTACATACACTCAGTGCTTTTTTTTCTAAAAAAAATGTTTAGGGGTACTCTCATCTTCATATATCTCAAGGGCTGTCACATGGAAGAGGGAAGAAGCTTGTTTTCTCCTGCTCTTGGGGTTGGGGTAGGACATGAACCAATAAATTTAAGTTACCAGAAGGGAGATTCCAACTAAACATCAGGAATAACTTTCTGACAGTAAGAGCTGTTTGACAGCGGAATATTGGGAGCTTGTGAACCCTCCTCCCTTTGACGTTTTTAAGCAGAGGTTGGATGGTCACCTGTCCTGGCTGCTTTAGTTGAGATTCCCATATTGCAGGGGGTCAGGCTAGATGAGTCTTGGGGATCCCTTCCAACTCTAATTCTATTATTCTAATGGAGAAGGGAAGGATATTCCAGGCCTAGAGAGGCCTGGGAGCAGGTCTGTAGCATAATTAGGGTAGGACAATGTACCAGCAGCTAGCGATTCCCAGTGTGGTGTAGTGGTTCAGTGGACTCGTAATCTGGTGAACCGGGTTCACTTCCCCGCTCCTCCACGTGCAGCTGCTGGGTGACCTTGGGCTAATCACACTTCTTTGAAGTCTCTCAGCCCCACTCACCTCACAGAGTGTTTGTTGTGGGGGAGGAAGGGAAAGGAGATTGTGAGCCACTTTGAGATTCCTTAAGGACCCCTGACCATTAGGCCCAGTCATGGCCGACTCTGGGGTTGCAGCGCTCATCTTGCTTTACTGGCCAAGGGAGCCGGCGTACAGCTTCCGGGTCATGTGGCCAGCATGACTAAGCCGCTTCTGGCGAACCAACCAGAGCAGTGCACGGAAACGCTGTTGACCTTCCCGCTGGAGCAGTACCTATTTATCTACTTGCACTTTGGCGTGCTTTCGAACAGCTAGGTTGGCAGGAGCAGGGACCGAGCAACGGGAGCTCACCCCGTCGCGGGGATTCGAACCGCCGACCTTCTAATCGGCAAGTCCTAGGCTCTGTGGTTTAACCCACAGCACCACCCACGTCCCACTTTGAGACTCCTTAGGGTATTGATAAAACGGGATATCAAATCCAAACTCTTCTTCTTCTCTCCACCCCTCCAGATACCCCAGATCAGCTACGCCTCCACGGCGCCTGAGCTCAGTGACAGCAACCGCTACGATTATTTCTCCCGCGTGGTTCCTCCGGACTCCTACCAGGCCCAGGCCATGCTGGACATTGTCAAAGCCATGGGCTGGAATTACGTCTCCACGCTGGCCTCCGAGGGCAACTACGGCGAGAGCGGTGTCGATGCCTTCATGCAAATCTCCCGCGAGGCTGGTGAGCCAGAGGATACCTGACGGGTGAGGTGGGGGGGGGCAGCAGAGCCAGGAGGAGGAGAACCCAGAGAGACCTTTCAGCTTGAGCCGCCACTTTCCTCCGGGAGAAACTGCGGTTTGGCACTGAATCAGAACAAACGGCAATCGGGTTTTCTGCAGCTTGCCGTCTGTTCCGATTGAGCACGAAAGAGAGGGTTTTCCAGGAGGAAGCAGCAGGGGAAAGGCAAAAGTGCTCAGAAAGCACAGGACAAGCAGAAGGGACAAGCAGAAACAGCGCCTTCAAGGAAGGTGTTTGATGATCGTAAAACGGTCCAGGAAGTGGCCGTGGCAGAGGACAGAGCGGGGGGGAGGGGAGGGGGGAGTTAGCAGGTGGGTGGGGAAGCTGTGGTGGCAGCAACAGGATGGTATCCCAGCATCCCAGTGTGCACCGTCACAAAAAAAGCACTGAGCAGAAGTGTTGACAGGCCCTTGGCCAAACCCCCATGAGTGCAATAACTATGCCTGACATTCTGAAGTGTTTGTGGGGAGGGAGAGAAGACACATGCCAGTCATGGGCATAAAAGCAGGAGTCTACTTCCCCATACCCACCTGTCTTTATATAGTTAGAGAATATCTATCTAAGAAAAGATGTCATCATGCTGCTGTTCTTGCCCAACTGCAGCTTAGGGACGGAACAGCAGGCAGCACAGGCAGGTGAGGTTGCAAATGGGGGCCAGCTGCCTAGGATAGCAGCCACATGGGAGCCACCAGGATGGGCCAGGCAGGGGTATAGGAAGGGTGGTGGGGGTGGTACACCCCAAGTTCCATCATAGAGGGAGGTATCAAAAAGGAAGAATTACTGCCATACTACGGCGGTTCATAAAAAACTTTTTTTAAAAAAAAATGCCTGCTCCAAAGGTCTTAACTTACTACACTAGGGATTATATAGCTATATCTGAATTTTCATGCATATCAGTTAATATCTTGACCATCCTCCACGAAAATAACTGTTTACTTGGCCGTTTTCATACGTTGTGAAGGCTGAAATTTCAATTCAGTGGAGCCAAAACACAATCCATCCTGTAGATTTAAGTATCTGTCCACAGTCCCCTCCTTGTTATCAGAGGCCCATAATCCACATTCCTTTGTAAGAAAATATGAAATAACATAAAACTATTTTTGCAGGCAAAAAAAAAAAATCAATGCGGGGGTGTCACAAGAAATTTTCCGCACCGGGTACCACCTGACCTTCCTACGCCTCTGGGACCAGGGCAGCTCCAGCAACCTCACACTGATGAGAAAAAAGCAGTGGGGAGGGGAACATTTTAAAGAGGGAAATGTGCCGAAGAGAAAGGCTCACGAGTCCTTTCCTCCCACAGTTCCACTTTGCAGGAGTGTCTCTAGCCTGTGGCTCTCCAGCTGCAGAGGTTTAAGTGCCGGTCTAGGACCTGGGTTCAAATGCCCTCTCAGCCATGAATCCCATTAGGTGACCTTGGGCCAGTCTCTCAGCCCAACCTACCTCACAGGGTTGTTGCGAGTATAACAATGGAGAGGGGGGGATGCGGGTCCGGAACCCTGAGCTCCTTGGAGAAAAGGTGGGGTAGAAATTAAATTAAATGAATAATAAACTCCCGTAAGGCCTGGCAAACATGGCCAGTGGTCATGGGAGTTGTAGTCCAGCAATTTCTGGAGGTCCTTGCCTGCTCTGAGCAGTGGCAGCTGCCTAGGAGTCCAAGCAAGGCTCTGTCATATCCCCTGGCACCTCGTCCTTTCTGTAATGGAGGTGCTAGAGACTTAATCTGGGATCCGTCAGGCTCCTCCCAATCGGTTCCTGAAGCTTTCTTACACCTGTCAGGTGGAGTCTGTATCGCCCAATCCATCAAGATCCCACGAGAACCCAAGCCGGGAGAGTTTGACAAAATGATCAAGAGGCTGATGGAGACCCCCAACGCTCGCGGCATCATCATCTTCGCCAACGAGGATGACATCAAGTGAGTGTGCCGTTAGCGGCAAGGCACAACGCTTCCTCCAGGGGGAGCGTTGGGTGAGGTATTACCGTACTTTTCCATGTACAATACTAGGTTTTTTTACTTTAAAATTATGTGAAAAACTGCGGGTCGTCTTATACATGGGGCAATCTCACCCCTATTTTCTTAAATTGGAGTCCTAAAAATAGGGGGCGTCTTATACATGTGGGTGTCTTATACATGGAAAAATACGGTAACTCTCGCTTCCCCCCCCATGCGTCCCCTGCAGGCGAGTGCTGGAGGCTGCACGCCGGGCCAACCTGACCGGCCAGTTCCTGTGGGTCGGATCCGACAGCTGGGGCTCCAAGATCTCTCCTATTCTGAAGCAAGAAGAGGTGGCTGAAGGAGCTGTCACCATCCTACCCAAGCGAGCTTCTGTGGAAGGTAGGCAACAAGGGGGCACTGGGGCCAATCGTAGTGGGAGAGAGTATGACAGGCAGATGTAGACCCCACACCTTTTTGCACAGAATGTTTTGGGACATGGGACCTCAGCTGACCCTCATTCTTCCCATTGCTTTATTTCTCACCCGAAGACGCTTGCTTTCTAAATTTAATCTGCTCTTAAGCACCGCACCATAATTGCCCTGGTTGAGAATACGAAAAGGCGCTAAAGGACATTAAGTGGTAGCTAATCCATTTTAAGGGGATCCTGGGTCTGTGACTTAACACACTTGCAAACCAGCCATTCATAGCTATGAGGAAAGACTCTCCATTCACTTTTGCTGCCTGCTTGAGGGTTTTAATCTGCAAGTGACTTTGAGTACGGGACCATGGCTGGCAGTCATTCTGAATTTATTCCTCTGGAACCAAAATAGAGGAATGGAAAGATCAGGGAGCCTGAACAAATATTTGCTTGGAGGGTAGACTGACTATTTCTGTAGAAATAGGATCTTATGACTTGGGCTGCCATTTTTATTTACTTGACAGCAGCCTATGATGCAGGCAGAAATCAACAGGTGCAACTTTTCCCTGTCTCCGCAGCTCTAGGCTGAGCAAAGCTGGTTGATTTCTGCCTGTTCTGGGCTGGGGAACTGTAGTCCTTCAGATGTTGTTGGACTACCACTCCCATGATCCCTGATTGTTGGCCATTATATCTAGGGCTGATTGGATCCAGAGGTCAAGGACACACACAGAGACTTCCCATCCCTGCCTTAGATAAGATAGAAGGGCTTATAACGCAGGGGGCCTGATCTCCTGGCAACCTTCACCCCCCTACAGGATCACACAGCATTTTAGAAATGTCAAAGTGCAAGTAGATAAACAGGTACCGCTCCAGCGGGAAGGTAAACGGCGTTTCCATGCACTACTCTGGTTCGCCAGAAGCGGCTTAGTCAGGCTGGCCACATGACCCGGAAGCTGTACGCCGGCTCCCTCAGCTAATAAAGCAAGATGAGCGCCGCAACCCTAGAGTCAGCCACGACTGGACCTAATGGTCAGGGGTCCCTTTACCTTTATCTTAATGTCTTCAGAGGTCAAGCTCCTATTACAGCTGCAGCTACGGAGGCTGGTGAAAAAGTTGGCAATGCAGTAGAAGGATGCCTACAAAGGCCATGACCTCCCTGTTTTCTCCCCCAAGGTTTTGACCAATACTTCACCACACGCTCCTTGGAGAACAATCGGCGCAACATCTGGTTTGCTGAGTACTGGGAGGAAGATTTCCGATGTAAACTGACTCGTCCTGGGTTGCAGCCTGATGAAGGGGCACGGAAATGTACTGGTATGGAGGCTTTGGGAGAGAGCTTAAAACAGGGCAGGGTGGTACCAGGGATGGGGTAGGAATTCAAGTAAGTTCTCATTTGAAGATGAACCTACCATGGAATCATAGAATCATATAGTTAAGGGACCCTGAGAGTCATCTAGTCCAACCCCCTGCAATGCAGGAATCTCAGCTAAAGCATCCACGACAGATGGCCATCCAGCCTCCGCTTAAAAATCTCCAATGAAGGAGAGTCCATTCCACCCTCAAACAGCTCTTTCTGTCCTGTTCTTCCTGGTGTTTAGTTGGAATCGCCCTTCTTGTAACTTGACATCACTGGTTTGAATCCTACCCTCCAGAGCAGTAAAAAACAAACTTGTTCCTTCTTCCATGTGACAGTCCTTGAGATAGTTGATGATGGCTATCACATCTCTTCTCAGGCTAAACATGCCCAGCTCCTTCAACCATTCCTCATGTGGTTTGATTTTCCAAATTTGCATTTTCAGAAGCCATATGTGAACCAAATCACGGGCATCCTTCAAAATTTGCAGTGCAGCTGTTCAGCCAAGTAATATGTACAAAATGCATATGCTAGGTAACAGTGTGCATAAAAATGCATGTATTTGTGAAAGCAACATACAAACATGCATTATATTAGGAAAATTTGCTTTGCAAAAATGTGCGTGGTAGGCAAAATTGTGCTTATTGGGAGAAGTATGCAGTTGAAATGCCAACACATTCTTGTGAGGATTTTTCTTTTAAAATCATAAATTGCTGCAGAAATGTGGGGAGTTGAAGTTAGAATGCAGAAATGCGAACAACTTCAGGGTGAGAAAGTGAGAGAACCAAAAGTGACAGATCCATCTGTTCCTTCGAAGATACATGGAACAGCTGTTGCCAAGTGCTCCCCATTCACCTGGTTCACAACTATTTCCTCCCAGCCTGGCTGTGCACTAATCCCTATTTTTGAGAGGCAGCGGTGTTAGAAAGGGAATATTATCAGGGAGCTGCAGGGCCTGGGTTTATTTCACCGCTCTGCAGGGAATGGAGGGGATTAGATTTCCAAGTGGTGCCATCCCAACCCCTTCCCCTCCACAGAATGTCAAAGTACTGGTTTTCCCTGCCTGGAGCCCCCAAATCCAGCCTCCCCTGGCTGAGATAGACGGGTTGAATCTGGCTTTTTTCTGAGGGTTCTGTTATTGCCATTATCACAAAGGTTCCCAATTCTTCTCACATTCTCTCCTGAGCTTCTGCCTGGACCCAAACCCCTCCATGTTGCCTGACAAAACTGACAATGTTTGGGGGTTTGTTTGTTTTCCTTTTCAGCTGACACCCAGCTGTAGCTGAAATTAACAGTATGGTGCTGAATTCTTTGATCAAAGGATGTGCATCGTAAAATAATGAGATGTCTGAGTTATTACAGGAAATAAATTTATATTATTACAGGGAATAAATTGTTACTTGGAAATAAAACCGGCAAAAGTCTGTAGCCAACAAAAAAATTTTTACTGGTCCACTTGCCCTCAATATACAGTCATACCTCAGGTTGAATATGCTTCATGTTGAGTGTGTTCAAGTTGCGCTCCGCGGCAACCTGGAAGTAACAGAGCGCGTTACTTCTGGGTTTTGCTGCTCGCGCATGTGCAGACGCTCAAAATGACATCACGCGCATGCGTGGTGAAAAGCGACGTGCGCGTGCGCAGACGTGCCATCGCTAGTTACGTTTGCTTCTGGATGTGAACAGAGCTCCGGAACAGATCCCGTTCGCATCCCGAGGTACCTACTGTGTGTGTTGACGCTGGTCTGTGACCGTATTAATAAATTCATTCATTCATCCCGAGGTACCACTGTACATAAGTTGGCTACCTGTGGCCTAAAATGGGGAACTTTTTCTAAAGTTTCCTTCTTTGCCCACCTGGAGGCAATTCATACCCACAAGGGGCAAACAAGAGTCTCCTGCCTCTTTCCCATCTTGCTTATTCAGCTTAATTAAAAGTTGAAAGTACATAATCCTAGTGAGCAATGACTAAAGTGGTTATCCTGGTTTTGTTTCCTGCCTTAAAGTTAATCTTACTATTTGTCTGTGTGGCTACTATTGTTTCACAGGAGGTGCTGATTAGATTTTACTGGTAACTAGATTACATCTGCTGATCTTTACACAAAGTATTAGGAGCTCAGGATAACTTCCAAGACCCAGACTGCTTCCGAGGTCAAGAAAGATCATAACGGAGATCTCTGTCATGTTACATTATGCCAGCATTTCCCCATGCCATAATCCACACTACAGCAATAGACCATGGCAAAAGTTTCAGAGTAACACTCACCTATTCGCAGTTGCACTCCAGCTCCCACCCTCTTCCTCGGCCGTTGGCTGGTTGGAGCTGATGGGAGCTGGGAGTCCAGAGAGCCACAGCTTCCCTTCCCATTGCCATACTCTAAGTAGACTCATCATTGGCTCTCACCCCTCTGTGCTTGGTTCTGATCCACATTTTACCCTTCCCCCGCCACAGGTGAAGAGCGGATTGGAAGAGACGCAACGTACGAACAAGAAGGGAAGGTGCAGTTTGTCATTGACGCCGTCTATGCCATGGCTCACGCCTTGCACAACATGCACCTGGACCTCTGCCCAGGCCACAGCGGGGTGTGTGAAAAGATGGACCCCATCCATGGCCAGACTCTGCTGCGCTATATCCTCGCCGTCAACTTCAATGGTGAGATGGGCAGAGTCCCTTTGACTGCAGTAGTGTTGGGTTGCTTCACCTGGCCTCAAATACAAAGGGCCCTTTTAAAGATTTGCATGCATTTAAGACTGAGAATTGTCTAGTGCTGGGCCAACTCAAGAGTAGGTCAACTGAAATGAAGGAACCTAAGTGAGCCGGGTGTGTCAGGTTAGGAACATCCTAGACCCTAAGATTTCAGGGCCAAAGCTTGAGATCTGGGGATGACCCCCAGTGATGTCACAGGAGCAGCCCAAATCAAAGACATTCCCACCCACCTGGAGACTCAAGGCCACCATCTGCCAACAGGCAAGGAAACCTGAAGCCTTCAGGTCAGACCTGGAGGTCTGGAAACCCAAGCATTGAGCTAACAACAGAGGCTGGTTTGGCCTGTTCAGTAGATCTCTTCTATAGCAAACTCCCATCTTACAGATACTAGATACAGGCTTGGTTGGGACCTGCAGGCCTCATCCAAACCAACCCCCAATCCTATAACAGTCTGAAGAGCCCTACTGGCATCCATCCCATCTAACTCAGGACCCAGTAACTCACAGTGGACAGTCAGACACCACAATGAAGTCTCCCACTGCTCTTCCAGCAACTGGTAATTTAGAACTGTGTTGCCGTGTTGCCCTTGAAGGTATCATAAGCCATCATGTTGATAGCCCCGCCCTCCTTGAATTTGTCTAACCCCCTTGGAGAGCCATCTCATTCAAGAGAGGTAGTGAGCATCCTGCTTGCAGTAACCCTCCCCTTCCTACAGGCAGCGCTGGGACACCTGTGATGTTCAACGAGAACGGAGATGCGCCCGGCCGCTATGACATCTTCCAATACCAGCTGACAAACACCACGACCCCCGGGTACAAGGCGATTGGGCAGTGGACAGAATACCTACGTCTGAACGTGAGTGACCCAAGCATAGCACTAGAGGTTGCTGTGGGGCCTGGAACACAGTGAGGATTTGGTCAGGAATCTGTGTTCTCATTGGCAGCCACATCATGCTGCATTCTGACACCATCAGACCAGGATATTTGAGGTGCAGAAAAAGGGCAGAGTGCAACACAGTCCTGCATATGCAAGGCAGGAACGCAGCATGGTCTCTAGGACAAACCTCTCTGCCCTCTATATCTCTATGGTGCCTAGATCTATTTGCCTATTATTGGTTGCCTCACAGGTCATTCAGTCGGTGGCCTGGCTTTGCCTTCTCACCTGCTCTTCCCCACCCCTCTTTTTTGAATGGGGAGAACCCATACTCTTTTCTGCTAAGTTCTCATTCAAAGCCCAGGCCCACAACTCACAACTCACCTTCCAGCCCAGAACCCATCACATTGTTCTCCATGGAAGTTGTCCTTCAAGCTTGTGCTTGAAGGCTGCACAAGTCCTATAGCCTCTTCTTTCTTCTTCTTCTTCTTCTTCTTCTTCTTCTTCTTCTTCTTCTTCTTTAAATGCACCACATTGGTTCAGCACTGTCCATGACAACCATGGTTTGCAAGACCCATATACCTGGAAAGCCCATAACCATGTTTCCAATTTGTTGTACATTTGGGCAGTGTGTTCATGGCAATTTCCTCTGTCAGGCTGGCATTCTTTGCAGATGGTGCACCTGTGTCTCATGGTCATTGAAGAAACATTTTAGTAGAGGAGGCGTTTCCACCTAAAACATAATAAAGATACAAAAAAAGATACAAATAAAAAAATACAGCAACAACACCCAGCCAACAACCCCCCCTAAGCAATACCCCCTTTGCTGTTCAGCACCCTCATCTTTTGTAGCTGGAGTCAGTGAGGGCCCTGCCCTCTCAGGCCAGGTGGGAACAAGCCAGCCGGTTTCCCAGGACTCACAGCCACATGAATAATTCTCTGCAGAGGTGTTTTAAAAGTGTTCTGCTTTTAAGAAATACTTTCCACAATGACCTTTAGGTGCTCAGGAAGCCCTGAGAGTCTACTATGGAACCCCCTGTTTGTTACAAAGGATTCTGGGGCATGCTCTGTGATACACTTGGTTCACAGGAAGGCCTCCACAGGTTGGGCCTCTCGGGCCTGGATGACATTGCAGAAGATGGCCAGTAAACTCTGTCAGGGAAGCTTCTCCACAATTACTGGTCCTCTCACTGGTTAATCCAGGGACAGGGAACCTTTGACCGTCCAGAGAAGTTGCTGGACTTCCATAATCCCTAGTCACTGGCTGAGCTGGCTGGGGTTGATGGGAGCTGGAGTCCAACATCTGGAGAGCCAACATCTGGAGAGCTTAATCTTTGATACGCTTCCTGGAAATGCTCAGGTTCCTTGGAACAGTTTGGAAACCACTGCTCTGTGGCTCCCATCTTGTTTATGTATCTCCCTCTATAGATTGATGACATGCAGTGGTCAGGTGGCCAGAAGGAGATCCCGTCCTCCGTGTGCAGCCTTCCCTGCAATCCCGGCGAGAGGAAGAAGATGGTGAAGGGCGTGCCCTGCTGCTGGCACTGCGAACTGTGCGACGGCTACCAGTACCAGCTGGACGAGTTCAACTGCGAGATGTGCCCCTTTGACATGCGGCCCAACCGTAACCGCACGGCTTGTCGCCCGACCCCCATCGTCAAGCTGGAGTGGAGCTCCCCCTGGGCCGTTCTGCCCATCTTCTTGGCCATGGTGGGCATCCTTGGCACCATCTTCATCATCATCACTTTCATCCGCTTCAACGACACGCCCATCGTCCGAGCCTCTGGCCGCGAGCTGAGCTACGTGCTGCTCACAGGGATCTTTCTGATCTACACCATCACTTTCCTGATGATTGCGGAGCCTGGCATTGGCGTCTGTGCCTTACGGCGCCTCTTCCTGGGCTTGGGCATGGCCATTAGCTACTCTGCTCTGTTGACCAAAACCAACCGCATCTACCGCATCTTTGAGCAAGGCAAGAAGTCGGTGACGCCACCCAAATTCATCAGTCCCACCTCCCAGCTAGTCATCACCTTCAGCCTCATTTCAATCCAGATAGTGGCTGTGGTCATCTGGCTGGGGGTCGCACCTCCCCACAGCATCATTGACTATGAAGAGCAGCGCACGCCCAACCCGGAGTTTGCCCAGGGTGTGCTCAAATGTGACATGTCAGACTTGTCCATCATCTCCTGCCTCAGCTACAGTATCATCTTGATGGTCACCTGCACAGTCTATGCCATCAAGGCCCGTGGTGTGCCAGAGAACTTCAATGAGGCCAAGCCCATTGGCTTCACCATGTACACGACCTGCATCGTCTGGCTAGCCTTTGTGCCCATCTTCTTTGGCACAGCGCAGTCAGCAGAGAAGGTGGGAATAACCAGGCCAAGAAGTGGGTTGTAGAGGAAAGGAAACCGGGTAGGCGTGGCAGGGGTCGGGTTAAGCAGCGCACAAGGACCAAGCTATTTATTTACATCTAGAGGCCACCTTTATCTTCCAATGATCTCAAGGTGGTGTACATAGTTCTCCTCCCCATTTGATCCTCACAACAACCCTGTGAGGTAGGTTAGCCTAGGAGATGGTGACTGGCCCATGGTCACCCAGTGAGCTTCATGGCTGAGTGGGGATTTGAACCCTGATCTCCCACATCATAGTCCAACACTCTAACCATTACACCACACTGGCTAGAGGATAACATGTGAGAAGTTATTGATAACAGCAGCAGAAAGGGAAGGGATGTTTTTCCCTTCCGCCTTTTGTCCAGTCAGAATTGCCCTCTCCAGGCTGCCTTTCCCTCCTCAGGGAACCCTCTGTCTTTTCAGTTAAAAAACAAACCCAAACGCCCAATTTCAGGAGACTGTTCACACATCTGCTATATATTGTATGGTTTGGCCCTAGGAGCTCAAACAGGCAGGCAGAAGCTCTCTATGAAACGTTTCTTGCTGGGCTGTACCAATTCAGATTACAGGTAGGAAGTGGGATGGGCACTTTCCTGAAACAGTATGAGAACTAAAACACAAGCACCTTTCAAAACTTGCATTTCTCTGAATTTTGCAGTGCCAAATAATGGTTACAAAAATGCATATAATTAGGGGGACGTGCACATAAAAGTGCATGTTAGTGAAGACAACTCACAGAAATGCATTCTATTACGCAAAACTGCTTTGCAAAAATCTGTATATTAGGGGAAATTGCATACAAACCTGTTCATATTAGGAAAAATACACACTTAAAGTGCTGGTGAATTTTCATGGGATCTTAAAACTAAGAGAAACCAAAATTGACAGAGTGGCCAATTTCTAGTTGAGACTTTATTGCCCACATTTGCATATGTAATACCTACTGTTTTGTCCCTTGTTGAGTTAACCTGAGCTGGTCACAATTTCTCAGCCTAGCCAACCTTACAGGGTTGTTGTGAGGGAAGAGGCAGGATAACCCCACATCTGCTGCCCTGAGCTGTCTGGAGGGAGGAATACCATTGCAATAAAGCAAGCAGGACGGGAACTTAGAGCAATGACCCACCCCCAAGCCTTCCTCCAGTTCTGCGCTCCTGGGATTTAAATGTCACAACATTTCCTGAACTATCGAGTCTGTCATTCTCAGAGGGTGTGCAGCGAGAGAGCTGCTAGGGGTGCCATGATAAGTCACATTCATTCAGTAATTAACGGTTGCCTAGGAGCACAATGTGCCTGCCTGGCGCATCTCTGCACAAGCCGGTCCCTCTCGCCTTTTTGCCTCCCACCCAGTTCGGCAACTCATGTAGTGAGTGAGACAGATTTCTCTCCAGGTGGTTAAATCCTGACTCTGCCCCATTTCCAAAGTGAACCTTCTCTGGTATAAAGGTGAGGCATGCCTCTGATTTCAATCCAGGGCAGAGGTGGGGGAACAAGGGTTAGCTCTAAAAAGGTTGGGGTGTGATGGACTTCAGTAGTCCAGGCAGAGTCATATGAGCTGACATGGCGCACCAGGACAGCCTGATCCAGTCCCAAGTTATATAATAATAATAATAATTTATTATTTATACCCCGCCCATCTGGCTGGGCTTCCCCAGCCACTCTGGGCGGCTTCCAACAAAATATTAAAATACCATAATACATCAAACATTAAAAGCTTCCCTAAACAGGGCTGCCTTCAGATGTCTTTTAAAGATAAGATAGCTGCTTATTTCCTTCACATCTGATGGGAGGGCGTTCCACAGGGCGGGTGCCACTACTGAGAAGGCCCTCTGTCTGGTTCCCTGTAACCTCACTTCTCGCAATGAGGGAACCGCCAGAAGGCCCTCGGCGCTGGACCTCAGTGTCCGGGCAGAACAATGGGGGTGGAGACGCTCCTTCAGTTGGGTGTCTCTTAGGGCCCCTTCTGGGCAAGGGTGCCAGTTCCTGGGGGCTGAAGCACTATGGGCCCCCAACCCTTTTTAAGGAGGCCAGGGGCTCCCTCCATATTCAGAGGGCCCCATGTGCAATGTCAGGACATTGTGTCAGGCCCCTTCAATCATTTGGAGAAGCTTCCATATCAGAGATGATTTGTGCTCATGATCCTACCGGGGCAGTCAGACACAATCCTGCTTTAAATTCTGTGCCGGCCTGCAAAAGTTTTGGGATTGTTACACAGCTTCATTTCCTATTTGTGCATATCCAGTCACTTCCTGCTAAAATCCTGCAACTTTTCAAACCATTAATGTTTGAGGCTGGGGGTGGGGATGGGGGTGGGAGTGGGGGTGGGGAGCTCCTGCTACAGCTCCTCCAGACAGCAATAATGTGTTAGCATTGAGAAAGCAGCTAGTTAAGCGGAACAAATCTGCCACCAATACACTATTATTGCGTCAAGAAGGTGTTGCAGAATGGGCCCACAATAAAGCACCATTCCAGAAGGGTCTTAAGTCCACTGACATCAACAGTCTTAGGCATCAAACATTTAAAACTTCCCTAAACAGGATTGCCTTCAGATGTCTTCTATAAGTCAGATAGTTGTTTATTTCCTTGACATCTGATGGGAGGGCGTTCCACAGGGTGGGTGCCACTACCGAGAAGGCCCTTTGCCTGGTTCCCTGTACCTTCACTTCTCACAGTGAGGGAACCACCAGAAGGCCCTCGGAGCTGGACCTCAGTGTCTGAGCTGAATGAAGTGGCCCCAATCCAGTAGAGGGAGAAAAGATAGCCCTCCTACTTTCTTGGCCAGCCTCCCATTCTTCTCCCTGCCAGATCTACATTCAGACGACGACGCTGACCATCTCGATGAGCCTGAGCGCATATGTGTCGCTGGGGATGCTCTACGTGCCCAAGGTGTACGTCATCATCTTCCACCCAGAGCAGAACGTGCAGAAGCGGAAGCGCAGCTTCAAGGCAGCAGCCACGGCCGTCAACGCCTCCACAAGGCTCTCACAGAAAGGGGCGCAGAACGGCGAGAGCAAAGACGAGAAGCCGGACAGTAAGTAGCCAGAAAGTAGGTATCGCTGTCTTATTTTCTTTTTCGATGGCCCCTTCCTGACGTGCCTCAACTGACCTCCGTCTGCCCTGTAAGTACCACCCCCTCCCTTCTGCCACCCCCAAGATGTTCCCACTCTTCCCAGTACCACCACCGCTGTGCCTTTGGGCCTGACAGAAATGGGGGCTTTCTGCCCCCCGTTGTTTGGAGGAAAGGCCAACTTTGATCTTTTTCTCTCTCTCATTCCTCATTGCAGTAACACACCAGAGCCAAAATAGCCTCGACGTGAAAGGAAGTGTGCTCTTAAACTTCAGCCCCACTGGTTAAAAAAATTCCATCACTAAAAATGGGCCTTACCAATTAATCAACTGACATTTTCCTTGATTAATCTATCAGTTTAAGTTTTCAGACCTAACAGGAAATCCTGAAGAGCTGGGGAGAGTTTCAGGGCCTTCACCTAATCGCCCTTTGTTTCTCCTGTTGGAAAGGCCTGGTAAAATAGTAGTTGATAGGTAGTTGGGAATTTGCAGCAGAAATGGGGGGGTGGAAGGAAGGATGGGGGCGGGCTTTGAGAGCCCCATGCTCTCTCTCAAGCAAGCTGGACCTCACTGTCTTCCTGATGGTTTGTGGGAATCTCAAACCTCCTCAAGAAGTTTACAGTAAGCCTGATGAAGTCCAAACATAATGTGACTTCAACATGCTTGAGTTAATAGTGCTACCCTGGAGCTATTGTCATCATTCCTTGCAAGCCTGGAATAGACATGCCACCTTGTCCTTTTCAAAGACCAGGGAAAACCAGGAAGTTGTGTTCCTTCAAATTTTGTTGGACTGCAGTTCCCACTACCCCTGGCCTTTGGCTGTGCTGGCTGACAGGAGTTGGAATCCCTTTTATTTAGAATAATTTATGCACTGCTTAATCAAAGGAACCCTATGCAGTACACGTAAAATGTAAAGCAAGTATAACTTTAAACAATTATCAACATACAATAAAATCAGCATAAATTAAAGACGAGTACAGTGGTACCTTGGTTTATGAACTTAATCCGTTCCGGAAGTCCATTCTTAAACTGAAACTGTTCTTAAACCCGAGGTGTGCTTTGAGGCCTCCCACCACCAGTGCTCTTCCACTGTTCAGATTCCGTTGTTAGACTGAGGTAAAGTTCACAAACCGGGACACTACTTCCGGTTTTGCAGAGTTTGTAAACCGAATCGTTCGTAAACCGAATTGTACGTAAACAGAACTGTTCTTAAACTGATGTACTGATGTACTACTGTACACACAACTTCTTTATATGCCTACTGCAATGGAATTTATTTAGAGCAGGCATCTGAAACAGCATGACAGGTGGAAACTAGTCATCTTTATTTGCTTCTCTGCCTACGTCTGCCTTTGGCTTAGCCCACCTCTGACATATGGACCCCAGAATGGAAAACTGGCCCTTGGGCTGGGAAAGTTGCCCACCCCCACTTTAACAGGAGACGGGCAGGGCTTGAGCCTGCCCACACATACATCCCAGCATGCATGCACCCCTCTGGGTCACCCATTCAGACAAGCAAGAGGCATGACCAGAGTTCAAGGGCAAATTCCAGCCAGGCAAAAACTCCCAAGAAGAGTGTGAAGCAAGAATAGTGCGTGTGTGGGCTAGGGCCAGGACCCCGGAGCCCAACAGAGAGCCTTTGAGGTCTGCATTTGGCCCATGGGCTCAAGGCTTCCCACCCTTGTGTTCGGATGTTCAGGCACCAAAGATGAACGGGACCTCACAGAGGCCTGGAAGCTTCCCCCAAGGGGTCCTGTGTGGCGTTCCTGAGCGCAAGCAAAGAAGACGGCAGATTCGCTCCCATCACATTCTCTGCAGCTGCAAGCAGGCCTGGAGCCCCTTTGCACACTGGCCTTCGAGGGGAAAGCTGGGCGGGGGTGGCTCTGGAATATTAATAGCCACCCTCTGGGTGAGGATGTCCCAGAGCAGATGGCAAGCGCTCACAGCCAAGAGCGCACGCCTGACCAAGCAATGCGCAGAAACAAGGCGAGACGCAGGAACCTTGCCTATTCACGCTGCCTCTGCCCTCTCACTCTGCCCCAGGAGATGCCACTTTGCCCACGTTCTCAAGATCACATCCTTTACTTAAAGCAACAACAAATCAACAAAACAATAGCTGAATGAAGATGAAAGAAAAGCCACTCCCAATTTTGCCTCTGCTCAAGCCAGTGGGGATTCAAATCCCCATTCCATTCATCTGCATGCATTGAAAGAGCGGCAGGAATCCAACTTTCTGCCATCCCAATTTAATATTCATTGCTCTATATATACATGGCCCAACTGTAAGAACATGGGATTCCCTTGCTGATTTAGACCAAGGGAAATTTAATCCAGACTCTGCTTCCAAATGCAGCCAGCCCCAAGTGCTTGGCTGCTCATGAGCAGGGCATGACAGACAGGACACACACACCCCGGTGTTAGTTCCCACTGCCTGCCATTCAGGGGTATACTACAGTACAGTACTGCCTTTGAACATGGAGGTTCTGCTTAGTTGTGATCTTAAGAAACATGTAGCGATGGTGTACCTAATGGCTTTTTTGAAAAGCAAGCCGAGCTTTCACCAATTCCACTGCCCAAGAACCTCACCCCCTCTGCTGTGTTTTAGATCAGGAGTGGGGAAGTTCTGCCCCCACACCAAGATGTGGCTAAACCACAACACCCATCCACCCTAGCAAGCATGGCCAAGTACCAGGGATTATGGGAGTTGTAGTTCAGCAACATCTGGTGAGCCAAAGGGTCCCTACATTTGTTTTGAGTTATCATGGCAGCTTGAAAGTGTGGGAATGTTCAAGGTGGCAGGAGAGGATATATTGTTTATTAATATCCTTCCTAACTTGCGCTAGCAAGTTCCTTTACGTAGCAGAGTTACATTCCCCCTTTTATATGCACAGCAGATAGCTGGCTGCAGGCTCGTGTGAGCCTCTCACTATTATACAATTCAATCTGTCTCAGACTGAATTGTACATTCCTGGTAAGTTCCCTTGAATCCCTCTTAAAAGAATAAAGACGCGACAATCTTATTCAAAGTCAATAAAAGAAGTTTACTCGCATCAGTTGACAGTTGGATTCCTGAAGGCAGACTTAGTTACAAATGTGTACATGTGGATCTATCCCATATGGAGGAATAATCCCAGTGCTTCTGCTAACTGAGAGCTAGCAGAACAGTCCTAGCTAGAAGCTGGTCAATTGAAGAAGGAAGTCAAAAAGAGGGAGGTGTGCTGTGTGACTTGTCCTTTTGTTACCTGTACAGGTTAGGTCACGCCCACCTTCTATCACATGCAAAAAGAAGAATGCTCCAGCCAGGAAGAACAGGAAGTTTCGACTGGCTGGACCAAACATCCCTCACATGTCTTCTCTAGCATTACAAGGAATATTGTACTTGACTGCCTTTCATGGATCACATCCCACAGAAAGCATAGTGGTGGCAGAGTGTATATGTGCAAGGGCCCATTAGTCTAGAGCAGGGGTCGGCAAGGCTTACTGGGCATAGGCTGGATCACTCCCGCGGAGATTCTCCGTGGACCAGACCGGCACAGTATGACGCCGGAAATCGCGTCTGCGCTTGTCCGCAGTGCAGGAAATCGCTTCTGCACATGCCCAGACACCGAAAACCGTGCCTGCGCAGAAGTGATTTTCAGTGTCTGGGCATGCGCAGAAGCGATTTCTGGTGCTGCAGACATGCGCAGACGCGATTTTTGGCGCCTGGGCATGTGCAGAAGCAATTTCCGGAGCCACGGAAGAGAGTCTCCAGTTTAGTGCAGCGCGTGGGGACTCGCTGAGCAGGCAGCTCGGTTTGGGGGCGGCTCGTGGGCCAGTTAAACGGCCTCCATGGGCCGCTTCTGGCACATGGGCCTTAGGTTGCCTACCCCTGGTCTAGAGCAGGCATCCCCAAACTAAGGCCCGTGGGCAGGATAAGGCCCGAGGGACTCATTTATCTGGCCCACGGCGACCCCCGCTGCCCGCAGCCCGCCACCGCCTTACCAGCATGGTGCGGCTGCCCACTTCTGTGTCGGAGGAGCACCGGAAATAGCTTGTGCACATGTGCAAGCATTATTTCCGGTGCACATCGGGGTCAGAGGAGGCCCATGCGCATGCGCACAAGCATTTCCGGTGCTCCTCCAACCCAGAAGTGCACTGGAAATAGCGTATGTGCACGCGCTCCCCCGCCCTCTGGCCTGCCACGCGATCAGCGCTGGAGACACCACGCCTCGGGCCGGAGTCTCCAGCGCCGAGGTAAGTTTGCTGACCCCTGGTCTAGAGCCAGGGTTGACGTAGGTAGGAGAAACTATTGGCCCTTCAGATCTTGTTGGGACTCCACTTCCCATCGGCCCCAGCAAGCATAGCCAATGGTCAGGGATGATGACAGAGGCAGTCCAACACAAGGAAGACTGAAGTGTCTCTGTCTCTGATATAAACAGCTGGGCTGCAAGTCTGTTGAGAACTTTTCACGTTCGCCTGGGCAACTGTGTGGAAGCCCCCAGATTACGAACCAGGTTCTTGGCTTAAAGTCCTTGCCCCAGAAACTGAACAGCTCCCCGCCCCCCCGCAGGCAGGTTTTCCGGTTTTCCCATTCGGGGTCCCAGCGTGGCCCATCCCCCCCCCGTACCCACCCCTCTCTAACAACTCCCCATTTTGTGTCCTTTGCAGGCCTCCCTAAGGTGATGTACATCAGCTACACAGAACTGACCATGGGGCCCACATGACCGAAGAAAAGGATGGGCACAACCATTGCGGGGAATGGGGGGGGGAGGGTTTTTTGCAGGGTGAAGCTCAACAGAAGGGGCTGGGGTGGGCATGTGTTGGGGAATAAACCTGTATTTTTACAACACCGCTTTGCTTTTTTCCACCCAGCTGCAGCCTAAGGGCATTCGGGGGGCCCTAACTGAGGCCCGAGTGCAACCGGGCACCCCCTTCCCTACTTCTTCTTGGCAGGGGTACAGAACCCATGGAATTGCAGATGTTTGCTGGGCCACAACTCCCATCACCCCTGCCCATTGGCCATGCCAGTTAGGGTGGCTGATGGGAGCTGGAGTCCAATGACACCTGGAGGGCAACACAAGCTCTCGAACCCAGCTCTAGAATGGAACTGCCCACGTCAGAAAGGCATTGTATTTTCGGTGTGTTGCCCCTCTCCCAGTCCTCCTGTTACAACAATGAAGGCACCTGGAGGCTCATTGCCTAGTCCAGATGTGGGCTGCAGAAAGTGCCCCCCCAAGCCAAACACCAAGCACTGGCGATTGGGGGTGTGTGTGTTATTTACAAAGAGCAAAGGAATTCAACTGGAACAGACAACTTGGTCATACTTCTGTAAGCGGAGGGATGAGTGAATTCAACTCCAGGCAACCCCCACCCACTGGGGGTGACTGACAGGGGGATAATTATGCCCTCAACTGCTCTGTGGTATCTTCTGAAGCAGCCAGTTCCCTCTCCTCCATCTCTCACCTGCCCCCGCCTTGTGACAGACATTTTGCTATCTGATGCAGAGCTCAAGTGAGTCCCACCCCCCTGCCAGAGAGACAGTGTTTGATTGGACCGGACACTTGTCATGCTGTGTCTTCCCCCCATACTGAACGTGCACATATCTTGGCATTCAGTGACGAAGTCCTAGCTGCTGAGAAACTTGGCTTATTTTTTAAACATTATATTATTATTATTATTATTATTCTTCTGAAGATCTCAGGGCGGTTCAGTGCATAAAAATACAGAATAAAACGACAAAGTACATAATAAAAACAAGAACAGAAACAAAATGATACAATTGATACAAATACAGTGGTACCTCCGGTTACGAACTTAATTTGTTCCGGCGGTTCTTATTCTGAAACTGTTCTTAACATGAGGCGCCATTAGCGAAAGCGTGCCTCCAGCGTGCTATTTCCGCTCACATGCCAGGGCAAAGTTTGCATCCGGGAGCAACTACTTCCAGGTTAGCGCAGCTCATAACCCGACACGTGCACAACCAGAAGCATTCGTCTCCAGAGGTACCACTGTACACTTAAAAGGACATACAGTGGTACATTGGTTCTCAAACTTAATCCATTCCGGGAGTCTGTTCAACTCCCAAAACATTCGAAAACCAAGGCGCAGCTTCCAATTGGCTGCAGGAGCTTCCTGCACTCAATTGGAAGCCATGATGGACGTTCGTGTTCCAAATAACGTTCGCAAACTGGGACACTTACTTTGGAAGCCTTTTTTGGGGGGAGCCAAGCTCTTCGAGAACCAAGGTACCACTGTAGACTGTTCGTCAGCTGAAGGCTTGGCTGAAGAGGAATGTTTTCGCCTGGCACTTCAAGATGTATAATGAAGAATATATGCTAAAGTTTTTTGTTTTTGTTTTAAAGCTAAAACTCACATTTAAACATTTCATCTGTTAACATTTAATATCCTTCACGAGGGACAGGGAAACTGCAGCCACCCACATGTTGCTCGATTTCAAGTCCCATCATCCCTGACTATTGTCCTCGATGGCTGGGGATGATGAGAGCTGGAGTCCAACAAGACTGGGAGGACATCCAGTTGGGGATGGATGGCTTAAGGGAAAGACCATCGCTCAGTGGCAGAGCAGCTGCTTTGAACGCAGGAGGTCCCAGGTTCAGTCCCCAGCATTTCCTGGAAGAACTGAGAGAAAAATGCATCTGAAATCCCAGAGAGCCATTGCCAGTCAAGTGTAGGCAAGACTGAACTAAATATACCAATAGTCTGACTCTGTATAAGTCAGCTTCCTGTGTTTTTATGTCCAGAGCCAGCCCATTTTTGCTGCTTGAGGACATTTAAAGGGTATCTAAGGAGGATATATTGAAGGGACGTGGGTGGCGCTGTGGGTTAAACCACAGAGACTAGGGCTTGCCAATCAGGTGAGCTCCCGTTGCTCAGTCCCAGCTTCTGCCAACCTAGCAGTTCAAAAGCACATCAAAGTGCAAGTAGATAAATAGGTACCGCTCCGGCGGGAAGGTAAATCAGCATTTCTGTGCGCTGCTCTGGTTCACCAGAAGCGGCTTAGTCCTGCTGGCCACATGACCCAGAAGCTGTACGCCGGCTCCCTCGGCCAATAAAGCGAGATGAACACTGCAACCCCAGAGTCGGTCACGACTGGACCTAACGGTCAGGGGTCCCTTTACCTTAAGGAGGATATCTACAGGGCTATGACGTGGAGGATGGAGCCAGCTTGTTTCCTCCTGCTCCGGAGCTGAACCAATGACTTAAAGTTGCAAGAAAGGAGATTCTGACTAAACATCTGGAAGAACTTTCTGGCAGTAAGAGCTGTTCAACAGTGGGACAGACTCCCTCCGGAGGTGGTGGACTCTCCTTCCTTTGAGGTTTTTAATCAGGGGTTGGGTGACCACCTGTCCTGTATGATCTAGTTGAGCTTCCTGCACTGCAGAGGGTTGGACTAGACGACCCTTATGGTCCATCTAAGCTTCACTCCCTCTAAGTGCTCCACTCCAGTTTCATGTATAGCACAAGCAACCAGACTTCATTTCAGCACTAGGACAGCAGCCTCCACCACAGTTGAAGACAGCAAGCTAGCTGGAGGGGCGGATAGCATTCAGCTCTGTCCTAATACAGTGGACGCTCAGGTTGCAAACGTGATCCGTGCGGGATCCCCATTAGCAACCCGCAGCGTTCGCAACCCGCAGTGGTGTGTCTGCGCACGCACGGGTTGCAATTCATCGCTTCTGCGCATGTGCGACCCCCAAAACCCAGAAGTCACCCATTCCAGTACTTCCAGGTTTCAGCGGGTCCGTAACCCGAAAAAACGCAACCTGAAGCGTCTGTAACCCAAGGTATGACTGTACTTTGCCAATGCTCCCTCCCTATATCCGCCATGATATGCTGCCTGATGGCAAGGCTGGCTCTGTGTATAACCACCCATGCTGTAGCACTGAGCAGCAGCCTCCTATGAACAACCACATCCCATCATTTCTCTCCACAAACACACTTCTTTGGCTCCTCCCTTTTGGCTCAGCACTTGCTGTTGATACAGGACAGGCATCCAGTTTGGCTGCCCACACTGCTCCCTTTGGCACCATCCCCTGGGAGGGGAAGCGAGCGCAGAAGCTGCTTTGGCAACAGCCCTTTCCCAGAGGCTTCCAAGCGCCGCCATGGCAGAGCTGCCAGGAGCCGCAGCGCATCCGCTGCCTGGAGCTTCGTTTCCCCCCACCCACCCTGACTACTTTGACAGCCACCTCTCTGCCTAGGCTGTTGGCCAGCAAGACCTGGAAGCATGCTTGGTCACCCAAAGCCCAGTGCCATCTCCCCTCTCATGTCAAATCTCTCTCTCACACCACCACACACAAAAAACCCACAAAAACCCACAGGGAACTGACAAAACTGGGCAGGGAAACTAGAACAGATGGCTCTGAATTGGGGCACAATTGGGGTGCCTGAATGGAAGAAGAAGAGGGGTGAGAGGCAGAGGTGCATAACCCTCCATATTTTGTTGGATTCCCATCAGCCAGCATGCCCAACTGTCAAGGGTGATGGAGGGTCCCAGGCTCTTCCTCAGCCCTGAACTAGAAGCTGGATTCTACCCCCTGCCCACCGCTGACTAGCCAACTTCTTTGGGTTACCAGATGACCAGAAAAAGACTAGCCTGTTTTGTGCCTTTTAGCAGCAACTTTAGCAGCAGAAGCCAATAGCTGGTTTCCTCTCTTCTGCCCCCCACCAGCGGAAGTAAATTGCAGATCACATTCCAATGTCTTGCGGGTCACACTGCACAACTACAGTACAGCTGTTTGAGAAGCTGGCGAGCCTGCAACTGCCTGCTTGGTGTTTTCTCCCCATTGACTTGGGGTGGGTGGGAAAGGGAGGAGGAAAAGGGCACACAGATGAAGTGTGGAGCTCTGATGGAGTGGTACTGTCTGCACCAGCAGCAGAGGGGGCAGGGTGGGGCTGTGGGGCAGAGCGTTGCATGTAGATGGTCCTAGTTTCTAGTCCTGATGTCTCCACTTTGCGCTGGGACTGTCCTGTCCAGGAAGTCCTGGAGAGCCACTGCCACTCAACGTAGGCAGATGACACAGAACACTCCATATAAGGCAGCTTCCTATAACCATTTAGACCAGCCTTTCTCAATCTGTGGGTCCCCAGAGCTCAGGGATGATGGGAGTTGTAGTCCAACAACATCTGGGGACCCACAGGTTGAGAACCGCTGATTGAGACTCTACCTGAAGTAGCTTACATGTCCTTCAGAAGTCAATAGGAACCATTGCCTTCTATGGGGGGAGGGAGGGAGGAGTGCGGTGTGTTTTTGCAGAACGACTTGTCACCTCCTGTGGGGTACTTGCCATGCTTTTGGGTCAATCCAGGTTCCACTCCTTACATCAGATAGGGAAGTTGGGTTTCCTCCAGATGTTGGGGTATTCCAGCTCCCATCATCCCTGACCAATGGCGCTGCTGCTTGGCACTGATGGGAGCTGAAGTCTAATGACATATCAGGGTGCCACAAATACCCTATATATAGGCAATCCAAGCCGTCTCCCACCAACTCATCTTCCTCTTAGTCCTGTCAGCTGGAAGCACTGGAGTTGGGGCCTGCTGACAGGTTTGCATTCACTCATTTGGATATCTGTTGCCTTGCTAGCACTGACAAACAGGTCCCCCGAATCTTACATTTTGGTTCCAAGTGATCAGCTACATGATGCTGTTGGTCTCCCTCCAACTCCCATCTGCCCAAGCTAGCACGGCCAATGCAGGGCATCCGTGTCCAGTGTTGACTACCGCTGCTCTGGGTACTTGACAAGCCTGCCATGAAGCTGATGGTCTTGGCTTGGTGGTTTCCCCCCAGCTGGTATTCAAGGTATACTGCCCCCATCCATGGAGGTTAGCTTTTAATACTGCCATTAAATAAAAAATGCCCAGCAGTACAGGCTTTCCATGTTTAGGGATATGATATACAACTCCTTCAGCTGAATATTTTTATTTTTTAAACAGTTCATATTCAAAACATGCAATGCAACAGAGCAGAAATGTAAGCTATGTTGACGGTTATGAAAGGTATTGTATACACCACCCACCCGCCCCCTTTAAAATGTGCTAAAATTAGCTCTAAAATGGACCAGGATGTTCCAACAGAGAGCATTGCCTTGTTGAACAAGTACAAAAGAATGGTTTAAAGAACAGGATGTAGAAAGCCCAAGGACATGGCGTAAGCCTAGAGAAAAGGCTCAAAAATTAATGTCCTGAGCATGTTCCAGAAGGCAGTTAACAGAGTCTTAAAGAGTTAGTGTACAGAGACTGCATTTAAGCCCCTTCTGGGCTGAGGAAAGTGTAAAAAAAAAAACAAAAAACATCAGAGTAACTCTGGCAAAAAAGTGGACTGCCTCTGTCCAGACAGGAATTCTTACAGCAGGTGTCACCAAGCTTGTGGGCACATTTCAAATTTTGAGAGCGCTGGGGGCGACAGTCACAAAATGGCTGCCATGGATGGGGCATGGCATAACGCAAAATGGCTGCCATGGGGAGCATGGCTCAACACAAAATTAGCGGGACAACCACCCCCAACCAATTTATGCTTACCGTATGAAGTAAGCTATGGTTTGCTGGTTCTGATCATAGAAATCTCTCTCTCTCTCTCTCTCTCTCTCTCACACACACACACACACACACACACACACACACATATAAACAGCATTCCTCAGGTATTGACAACACTTGTATTTCAGAGAAATCAGTTAGGAGCCCTTTACTTTCTGGGAGGACCAGAGATCTTTTTTTAAAAAATAAAAGAAAATGAAAGCTCAGAGTTTTTCTAAGGCATTTGGCCCAGAGGCACCACTGGAGGCTTTCGCAGCTGCCATGGTTCCTGCGGGTGCTGGGTTGACAATTCCCTTTATCAAGGAATGGATTTGATGAGGGACCTTACAGTCAACAGATTCAGCTGGTTATTTAAAGTCCACGAGATTTCTCACCTGCTTGAGAACCAGGCCTTGTGTATATCCTGCGCTTAAATGAAAGATCGTAAAACTGGCAATATAACTCATATTCTGCATCAAGAATTTTTTGTTTTTTGGGGGGTGCATGTTTCAGAATTCATTCATGCAAATCATGCAAGTTCATACTGTATATTAAGCACTTTCATATCCCGCCTTTCTTCCATCATGGAACCAAAAGTGACATACAGTGGTACCTCAAGTTAAGTACTTAATTCGTTCCGGAGGTCCGTACTTAACCTGAAACTGTTCTTAACCTGAAGCACCACTTTAGCTTATGGGGCCTCCCGCTGCCACCGCGCCGCTGGAGCACAATTTCTGTTCTCATCCTGAAGCAAGTTCTTAACCTGAAGCACTATTTCTGGGTTAGCGGAGTATGTAATCTGAAGCGTATGTAACCTGAAGTACCACTGTACATGAAAGTTCGCCAGTGGCCTCCCATCCAGAAATGGACCAGACTCAGACACACTTCCCTTCAGCCAGGCCAGGCTCTCCTTCTGAGCATCTTTTTCTCCTTAACACCCCTCCCTTCCCACCTCAGCCTGAACTCTCTACTCACACTATATTTTATTTCCTTCGCCTTGACCCATTTTTTTTCAATTTTTTAATTGATTTTCCAGATTTATAACAGAAAGAATAACACTACATAACAACTAAAAAATACATTACAATACTAAAAAAGTAACATAAAAACAATTATTACTTCTAATACCTAATTTAACTTTCATTGTTAACTGACTTCCTCGAATCCCCTCTAACTGAATTTCATTGTATCACCTTGTAATAGTTCTCCAAAATCTTATTTCTAATAAAATTAACTCCTTCTATTTACTATCCTCCTCTGTTTTATAAATTCTAGACCTTAGTGTTTTACAACACATTATTATTCTAATCCTAAGCCTTCCAAGTGACTTCCAATTATCTTATATTACAATATTTAGCTAGATATTCTTTAAATTTCTTCCAGTCTTCTTGAGTCTCCTCCTCTTTCTGGTCGTGGATTCTTCCAGTCAGGTCAGCCAGCTCCAAAAAGTCCAACATTTTCATCTGCCATTCTTCTATTGTTGGTATTTCTTGAGATTTCCAATTTTTGGCTAATAACAGTCTTGCCGCTGTGGTGCCATACAAAAACAGTCTAATATCTTTTTTGGGCAATTCTGCCTTGACCCATTTTTTTGCCTTCCCCATCCCACTTTTGATTCACTCTGTTCCTCCAAACAGTGGCATAGCATGAGACGGCAAGAGGAGCAAAATTCTGACATTGGCTTCCACGGGGATGCCTGCTCCACCTTGGCCAAGGCAGCAGAGTAGTCCATCAGGGGGTTGCCACCGCTGCCACCTAGGCCCATCTTGGTGGGCCCCATCCCCAGAGAGCAGCCTGGCCTCGCTGGCACGTCCCCAGCAGAAGCCAGCAACCATGCACAGCCCAGGCAGAGGGCTCGGGGTTAGGGCCGCCGCTCAAACAAAGAAAGTTTGGAAAGAAGGGTGGAGAGATCAAAACACAGCATGAGAACAGGTGTCCTCTGCTCCCTGGTGTTCATGATTCTGGGCTGCATCAATAGGAGTATAGCATCTAGATCAAGGGAAGTAATAGTGCCACTGTATTCTGCTCTGGTCAGACCTCACCTGGAGTACTGTGTCCAGTTCTGGGCACCACAGTTCAAGGACACTGACAAACTGGAACGTGTTCAGAGGAGGGCAACCAAAATGGTCAAAGGCCTGGAAACGATGCCTTATGAGGAAGGGCTAAGGGAGCTGGGCATGTTTAGCCTGGAGAAGAGGAGGTTAAGGGGTGATATGATAGCCATGTTCAAATATATAAAAGGATGTCACATAGAGGAGGGAGAAAGGTTATTTTCTGCTGCTCCAGAGAAGCGGACACGGAGCAATGGATCCAAACTACAAGAAACAAGATTCCACCTAAACATTAGGAAGAACTTCCTGACAGTAAGAGCTGTTCGACAGTGGAATTTGCTGCCAAGGAGTGTGGTGGAGTCTCCTTCTTTGGAGGTCTTTAAGCAGAGGCTTGACAACCATATGTCAGGAGTGCTCTGATGGTGTTTCCTGCTTGGCAGTTGGTTGGACTCGATGGCCCTTGTGGTCTCTTCCAACTCTATGATTCTATGATCCCTCTCTCCCATCTAGGCTGGCTTCTGTTATGTGCCGAAGTGTTTTCACGCATCTAAGACTGCGATATCTCATTCAATGACTTCCTTCATTGCGCGTCCCTTTCTGCCTCGTGACCCCGATGTTGTCAACCTCTTCCCAGGCAACCTTATCCAAGCGCCACTTTTCCGGAACAAACACTGCCCAGTTTTCAGACACTGTTTAAATATTTCATCGTGCAAGACCAAGCAGAAAACGCTCACTTAAGGCTTTTCCCGACTCCCACTTCAGGTGGGTAAATATTTCATGGGCAGCAGCCTCACCAACCCCAGCTTACTTTGCATCCAAGGGCAGAAAGTTGAAGTTGGTGGGCAGGTCAGATACAGGGGCAGCTTCCATCTTGAGCAACAGGTTGATGACCCAGGACCTGCCAAATCATGCAGAAGATCTGCAGGTTTCAATTCTCCCCTCTTAATAAAAAAAGAAAATAAATGGTGGAGAAGGTAGACCTCTAAAGGGGGCTCCTGTTTCTCAGGACACACTTTTCCATTCCCACCTCTGACTAGTAAAAAACTCCCTAAACCAAGTCCTAATCCAACCTATCCCAGGAGCTTCGGTAAGTAGCTGCAGGCTGACAAAAAAGGATAAAAAAATCTCACATTCTGGGGCTGCAATTCTATGCACGTACCTAGGAAGAAGTCCCATTGAACTGAGTGGTACTTACTTCTGAGGAGATATGGATGGAATTGCACTGTAAACAAGCAAGATGACAGGCTGGAAGTGGAAGGGGACACACACAGAATTTAAAGATCAGAGCTTAAAAATATGGCAAGGCTCAAAAGTTGCCCCCCCCCTTGCTTTGTCCCTAAATCACATTTCTCTGTCCCTAAATCAGCCAGCCAAGAACATTGCACTGGCCCCCATTATCTCCTGGCAGTTTAGCTTTCCGCCTCCCAGACCAGGGGTCTGAAACCAGCCAGACAGCCCCTCATGGCTCCCTCTATTTACGTCATCCATTATGCCTTGATCGTCTCAGAAAGAAGCCAGGCAGCCACATTTATCCCTTATGCGGCAAGCAAAGCCCCTCAGCCCCCTCCCCACGACTCTGGCCTCCCTGGAAACCCAGACCCTCTTAACCTAAGCCAAGCTGATCTGCAGCAACATCTCCCCCACCCCCAATATTTTAGGTAGGCAAGGAAGGGAAGGAGGAGCATTTAAGGGCTGCAACAGGAAAGGAGGCAGTGAGCAAAGGCAGATGCCTCAATTCTTGACGTCATACACAGTTTCACCCTCAGCAAATGTAAATGAGCATACCAGTGTGCACATACAGTGGTACCTCTGGTTACGAACTTAATTCGTTCTGGAGGTCCATTCTTAAGCTGAAACTCTTAACCTGAGGTACCACTTTAGCTAATGAGGCCTCCTGCTGCTGCCACGCCGCCACTGCGCGATTTCTGTTCTCATCCTGAGGTAAAGTTCTTAACCTGAGGTACTACTTCTGGGTTAGCGGAGTCTGTAACCTGAAGTGTTTGTAAGCCAAGGTGTTTGTAGCCTGAGGTACCACTGTATAGGGAGGGAGGGAGGGAGAGATTGGTCTAAGACAGGGGTCAGCAAACTTACCGCGCCTTGGACCGGTGTTTCCAGTGCCGATCATGCGGCGGGCTGGGGAGCGCATGCCCATACGCGTGTGCACACACTATTTCTGGCACACTTCCGGGTTGGAGGAGCACCGGAAACAGCTTGCGCGCATGTGCACGGGCCTTCTCCAACCCGGATGTGCACCGGAAATAACGCTTGCGCATGCGCACAAGCTATTTCCGGTGCTCCTCTGACCCAGAAGTGGGCAGCCACACAGCGCAGCACCAGTAAGAGCGGGTGGTGGCGGTGGCTGCGGGCCGGATAAACGAGTACCTTGGGCCTTATCTGGCCTGCGGGCCTTAGTTTGGGGACCCCTGGTCTAAGAGTTCTACCCTTGCTTGTAGAACTCCAAAAAGGAAGTGGTAGCCATTAGGCTGGTCCCCAAAGCTCCACTTCAAATTCAGTATTCATGGTGGGAGGGTAGAACCCTTGTGTGTGTGACTCAGATACAATTTCTGTTGGGGGGTGGGGTATATACCTGGAGTATATACACTAGCCTAGAATCAAAAACAAGCGGGGGGGGGGGAAGTAATCCCGGGTGAAGGGGGGTCCGAAAGATCACCCTCTTGAGTTGCATCTGTCGCTCCAGGCAAGGCTCTCTCTTTGCAAGAAGCGTGGTGAAACAGCAGCACCCAGTGGCAAGATGCAGAACTCCGCCGACCAACAGGTGCCTGCTTTAAGCACATAGGAAGTTGCCAAATGCTGGGTCCGAGCATCGGTCCATCTGGCTTAGTGCCGTCCACAATGACTGGGAGCGGCTCTCCAGGATTTCAGACACGATTCTCTTCCAGCCCAACCTAGAGATGCCCAGGACTGGGTGCAAAGCAGCTGCTCTGCCATGGAGCTACAGCTCTTCTGCACACATTGAGTTCTCATCACCAAATTAATATTATTTTTGGCTCACATACCGTAATTCATGGCTACATATTTTTTTCCCCTACCTCTAATGTTCGGAGTTCTGCATTTTTCTGTTTCAATTTACTTTATTACCTTCAGTCTGTTTGTGTTCTTGTTCTAATTCAGTTATAGCTCCAATAGTGAATCCTTCCTTCCGCTTGTTTCCTTTTTAAAATGATTATTTGCACTGATTCTTGTATGACAGCCTTCAAAGTGCCTCGTAATAAGGCTTCTGGGTACTGTGATGAATCATTATGTATATAGAATTCCTCGATTTTTAATCTGATGCTGGGTTTTATTGAACAGAAAACAGCAAAGTTTCAGAATGTTTAGAAGTGAAGTCAGACACAAACACATATAAGGATGAGAGGGGGCTTGAAATGTACAAGAGGAAGTTCCACTCAAGACAAAGCTATCAAAACTGACCAGGGGTTGAGGAGGGAGGAACTGAAATGGGCCATCACAAGAAAGGAGAATGCAGCTGTCCCTGGTTAACTCTTCTCCTTCCCCAGGATAGAGGCAAAGAGAGCAGCTCCTTAGCAAGGTTCTAGTCCCAAACCTTTCTTCACCCTCCATGGGCAGAGGGAGCAGCAGCTGTTCAGGCAAGGAAAGGAGCGTTGAAGTCCACGGCACTGAGATATTCCAGCCAGTCTCGCAGTGAAGGTCTCTCCTGAGGGGGCTGCCAGAAAGAAAGAAGATTAGTGCATCATGGCCAGGACTCAGAAGAAGACAAAGAAGAAGAAGAAGAAGAAGAAGAAGAAGAAGAAGAAGAAGAAGAAGAAGAAGAAGAAGAAGAAGTAGTAGTGGTGGTGGCTATAGGACTTGTGCTTGAAGGACAACTTGAAGGATCTGTTGAAGAACTTGAAGAAGAAGAAGAAGAAGAGGAGTTTGGATTTGATATCCCATTTTATCACTACCCTAAGGAGTCTTAAAGCGGCTAACATTCTCCTTTCCCTTCCTCCCCCACAACAAACACTCTGTGAGGTGAGTGGGGCTGAGAGACTTCAGAGAAGTGTGACTGGCCCAAGGTCACCCAGCAGCTGCACGTGGAGGAGCAGGGAAGCGAACCCGGTTCACCAGATTACGAGTCCACCGCTCTTAACCACTACACCACACTGCCTCAGGAAACCACAATGAGCTCCTAGGAAATGGACGCCCAAGAATCTGAGCATCTCGTCTAACTGGTGCAAGGCCGGCTACTGAGAGTTTTATGCCACTGCTTAAAACAAAGAGAAGGGCACGGCCCCTCAGATATCTTCCATAAAAGCATCTCATGCCTCTGTGACCTCACCGCAGTGTCCTTTTGAGTCACTTTTAACATGAGATGGAGGGTTACAGCCAGAAAACAGAGAAGGAAGAAAGCAAAAGCCTACAGATGAGGGACCTTTAGCCTTTCACCCAGAAAGAGGCCCCTCTCCCCCAAAAAACCACGATTCCCCTAGGAATTGCATAGGAGTACTCCATTCCTTTGGGCCATCAGCAGCCATTTTACAAATCCCACCCTCATTTCTATTTGCATGCCAACAACCTAGGGAGCAAGTGCAGCTATGCTTAATAGGGCTGGAAGCAAAGGGTCAAGAATGAGCATGGGCAGAAGCACTGACCCCTCTTTACAGCTGCACTTCCATGCACATCCACAATGTTTGGTGCCCATTTTTCTACCCCAAATAGATCTCTAGCCAGAAGGCAGGAGAACAGAGAAAAGTGGGACAGCTGGGCACAAGAGGATCAAAGATTTTAACAGCCTCCTCTCCCCAGAGTCTTAATTCTTGCTGTTTCATTTACCCCCATTCAAGATCACCCCCCACCCAGTGCTAACCTTATAGGAAGTTGCGTCAACTGTGCCATGCTGAACCTTCACTGAGCAGAGGGAGATGCCACCGCTGGCTGGGTATCCTGGCTCCACATAGAGGTTACAAGTGGAGCTGGGCTTCAGGTAACTCAGAATCCTTTTCTCTTGCTGCCAATCAATAGCAAAACTGCAGAGGGAAGAGCAGAGGGAGGGTTAAGGCATCAGCAATGGCTGGCATGGAGACAGTCAATGGGGAAGGAAAAACAACCTCCTTCCAAAATGGGAGGGCATTCCCTTGAACGCAGCAATCCCCACTGCACAGAGAGGCCAGGCAGTTCTCCAAGAACAGGGCAGGTCGATGCCTAAGTGACGACTAGCAAGCACAAGAGAGCCAGGTCTCATTTATGCCAGGGGTTGGCCCCAGCCCCAAGGCTGCCAGCTGCCAATCCCTACTAAGAGCCCACTGGACAGATACCTTGGCATGACTCTATTCTGTACAGTGCCTAAATAAGTATGAAAAGGGATCAAAAGGGAACAGAATCTTCTAGGTTCACGGATGTTTTGGGCAGTGGAGGGCATCTCACAGCCTTCGTTCCATTCTTTTCCAGCCTTGCTTTCATCCAAATGACTTGAAACACACACTCTCGGTGCTCCAAGCGTTCTCAACTGTCTTTAGAACCAGCCAGAGGAGCAGTGAAAAGGTGAGTGTGTGGCTTGGTTAAGAAGACCATCTGAGTTTCAGACAAAGATAAGATCCCAATTGGGGTCTGAAGACACATCAAAACAGATACAGTGGTGCCTCGCAAGACGAAATTAATCCGTTCCGCGAGGCTCTTCGTCTAGCGGTTTTTTCGTCTTGTGAAGCAACCCTATTAGCGGCTTAGCGGATTAGCGCTATTAGCGGTTTAGCGGCTATTAAAGGCTTAGCGGCTTAGCGGCTATTAGCGGCTTAGCGGCTTAGAAAAAGGGGGGGACGAAAAAAATCTCAAGACTCGCAAGACATTTTCGTCTTGCGAAGCAAGCCCATAGGGAAATTCGTCCTGCGAAGCGCATCGAAAAACTGAAAACCCTTTCGTCTAGCGGGTTTTTCGTCTTGCGAGGCATTCGTCTTGCGGGGCACCACTGTATCTCTTAACAGCTGCATCAGTGCAGGCGAACTAATACCAGTGTACTGGAAGAAGCAAAGATCACCAGTGTCGAAGCAATGACTCTTCAACATCAACTTCGTTGGACTGGTCATGTTGTGCGGATGCCTGATGACTGTCTTCCAAAGCAACTACTCTATTCCGAACTTAAAAATGGAAAGCGTAATGCTGGTGGTCAATAAAAGAGATTTAAAGACTCTCTCAAGGCAAATCTTAAAAACTGTAGTACAGTGGTACTTCGGTTACAGATGCTTCAGGTTACAAACTCCGCTAACCAGGAAGTGGTTGCTCCAGGTTAAGAACTTTGCCCCAGGATAAGAACGGAAATCGTGCGCCAGCAAGAGGCCCCATTAGCAAAAGGACATCTCAGGTTTAGAACTGTTTCAGGTTAAGAACAGACCTCTGAAACGAATTAAGTTCTTAACCTGAGGTACCACTGTATAAACACCAACAACTGGGAAACACTGGCCTGCGAACACTCCAATTGGAAAACAGCCTTTACCAAAGGTGTCATGGCCTTTGAAGATGCTTGAACTCAGGACGAAAGGGCGAAACATGCTAAGAGGAAGGCACGTTTAGCAAACCCTCACCGTGATCAACTCCCTCCCAGAAACCTATGTCCCCACTGTGGAAGGACGTGTGGATCCAGAACTGGCCTCCACAGTCACTTACGGACTCACTGTTAAAACCGTGTTCATGGAAGGCAATCTTACTCGGCTATGAGCGATTGCCAAAGAAAGAAGAAGCTATCAAGTGATCAGAGGAGTGTCGATTTCACATCACTGTGAAGGGACGTATTCACAAAAAATTGGAAGCTGGCCAAGAAACAGAGCAATGTGCACTTTAGTCTTAGCAACGCCAACCTTTCTCTCTGCAGCACTCATGCTGTTAACTCCCCTCCTGGAAAAGGTTAAGACAGCCCCTCTCTCTTTCAAGCTTCAGGCAGGCAATTAAAACTTTCCTATTTTGCTAACCTTGCAGTGTGGGTGAAAAGTTACATCTCCCTGCTTTTATATTGAATTATATTATCCTGCTATTTTGAGTATTTCAATTTTACTTATTTATGAACTGCTTCCTCTGAAGTATGAGTATCTCAAAGCAATTTCAGAATGCAGCTCAGTTGCACCCAACTAAATTTTACTCAGAGCAGAGCCGCTGAAATTAGTCATGTCCATTCCTTTCAATGGACCAACTCTGAGTAGGAACCAACATTGGACACAAGCCAGTATTATCATCATATATAAATTTTACGCAGTTCAGTATACCCAATGATGTACTGCCAACAATAAAGCATAAATCTCTGATTGCAAAACAATAAATTCCTCACTGCACATTATAATATTTTCTATAAAGACACAGAAAGATAAACATCACTATTCCTAGTTACAGGTAGGTAGCCGTGTTGGTCTGCCGTAGTTGAAACAAAATAAAAAATTCCTTCCAGTAGCACTTTAGAGACCAACTAAGACCAACTAAGTTTGTTACTGGCACATGAAAGCTCATACCAGTAACAAACTTAGTTGGTCTCTAAGGTGCTACTGGAAGGATTTTTTTTTATCACTGTTCCTAGTTCTCATCTTAATAGTTCTTCCTCATAAACTCAGAAACTCAGTCCTAGTATTGACAGCTATTTGGTTATGCTTTTGAATTCAACACGCAAAATTGATTTGAGTGAAGTGAGCTGCTTTTATTGTGTTTTATATGTATTATCTATATTTTTTATAAACTGCTTTGCATTTATTCTTGACAAAAGATGAGGGCATATATTTCTAAACAAAAAAAAAATTCAATTTGAGCAGATAAACTAGCAGGCTTGCCAAGGCAGTTTCAGAGCCCCTGTGATCCAACCCCACTTCATTTGGTCTGCTTCATTTGGCAATGGGTCTCTACATGCTCCAAAGTAGAGACGCCAGGAAATAAATCAAAGCAAGGTCTCTGGTGCTGAGCTACACTTGCCCCTGCAACTTCCTCTCTGTGTAAAGACAGAAAAACTTCAACTCAACCGTGAACTCCAGAGGCCCAAAACGGCTCTACAAAAGCTCTACAAAAGCAAGGAAGCTCACCAGCTGTGCAGCAACTCAATCTCAGCCAGAAGTTGTGCTTGCTGGAAGTAGCTATTCTGCAACTCCAGGACGATGGCTCTGATGTTGCCGCAAGTGCCTTCGGGAAGCACCAAAGAGGGAGGGAAGAAGGGGCTGTCGCTCTGCGGGAGAAGGAGATCCAGTCAGCGGTCTGAAAACTCCGATCCAGGCCAGAACCCGATTCTCGCTCTGACTCACCTGCAGCATGACACTGGCATCATCCCTCCAGTGCAAGCGCAGCTTCAGGGCGTGGGGAGTGGCAGCCCCCAGCTGGGCTGGGGAGATCAGCTCAAACTCCAGGTCACTCTTGGACTCAGAAAGCAGTCTGACCCCTTGCAAAGTCTCCAGAAGGGACCGGAAGTCAGAGATCCTGCGGACAATGAACAAGTCCAGGGCGGGGCAACAAAAAGGAGGAAACTTGGAGGCATATCTCCAACAATACTCATGGTGGAGCAGTCAGGGTGGTGGCTGGAGTAGTGAAGGACTGAATTTCTCTCCTTCCTCCCACCCCAACCTTTTAAAGGCAGCCTTAACACTGAAGATTTTAACCCATGCTATAAAATAAGGCAATGAGTACTCCAGACAGACAAAATCTGAACTCTGCACCAGGTAACCTGCAGTCTCTTGTGGATTATAGAAATTATCGTATTTTTCGCTCTATAAGACACACTTTTCCCCTCCTAAAAAGTAAGGGGAAATGTGTGTGCCTCTTATGGAGTGAATGCAGGAGGGAGGCTCTGCCCAGCGCTCCCTTTAAAGAGCCACGTGGAGCGTGGGCTGCCCTTCTCCCTCCTCGGGGAAAAGCCCCCAAGAGTCGCACACACGCTCTGCGCGCTCTTTAAAGGGAGCGGGGCTCTTGGGGGAGCCTTCCTCCCCCTGCCCGGAAGAGGCTGCGCACGGCTAAGGCAGAAGCCAGGACAGCAAGCGGGATCGCTGCGCAGCTTATGGCTTATGGCTATCCATCTTGCTGTTCTGGCTTCTGGGATTCAGAGTATTTTTTTTTCTTGTTTTCCTCCTCCAAAAACCAGGTGCGTCTTATGGTCTGGTGCGTCTTATATGGTGGCATGATTCCCTTATTATGCATAGTTTGATTCAACCACCATTAGTTACAGGGAGCTGCACGCATCTACAAAGGACACCCCAGAATTTTACAGCCACCCCTCTGGCTGCCCAGCTGAAAAGAGACAAGGCCCACACGCTGGCTTGCAAGCATGCATCTTTCCCCGCATAATCAGAACCTTAAGTTTCAATGATGGGGTAGCTGTGCATATCCTGCCCCAACTGCAGATATGGAATCGGGGGTGGCCGTTATTCCTTATTCCAAGTCCCAGGTGCAATCTCGGGCACATTTCAGATTCCATTCCCCGCAGCCGGAACCAGTGCCCTCACCTCTGGACCTCTTCCTGCCAAGCGCAGGCCTGGCGCTCTTCTTCCTCCAGCTCCCTCTGCAGGTGCTGCAGCTCCTTGCGCTGCGCCTGCAGACTGCCTTGCAGCTCCACCATGCGCTCCTCCAGCCGCCGCCGCTGCTCACACAAGGCGTCCTGCCAGGGTAGAGACAACCAGGATCAAGCCAAGGGACTCAACCAGCTGCTATCCCCACTCCAGACCAGCTCAGATCTAGTTCACTTGCCCTGTTAGCCCCACCTGCTCCTTCTGCTGCCTCTTCTGAGCGCTCCTCGCCTTCTCCTCCATCTCCAGTTTCTACAAGGGAAACGCAAAATAAGTAAGTGCAGGAATCCCAAATGGCTGGGTCACAACCTACGCCTTATCAATATACACTGTTGGCTGGGCTTACAAACATGCATTATCCCTGATGGGACATATAAACAAAGGCAAGGTGTACTCCATCCCACCCTGCATTATAATAATTTGGCTACTAAGGGGCTTCTTGAATTTGAACCCAATGAACACAGCATGTGGTTAAACTCCAGAATTTGTCATCAGGTACAGTGGTACCTCGGGTGGCGCTGTGGGTTAAACCACAGAGCCTAGGACTTACCGATCAGAAGGTCGGCAGTTTGAATCCCCGCTACGGGGTGAGCTCCCGTTGCTTAGTCCCTGCTTCTGCCAACCTAGCAGTTCGAAAGCACGTCAAAGTGCAAGTAAATAAATAGGTACCGCTCTGGCGGGAAGGTAAACGGTGTTTCCGTGCGCTGCTCTGGTTCGCCAGAAGCGGCTTAGTCATGCTGGCCACATGACCTGGAAGCTGTCTGCGGACAAATGCCGGCTCCCTTGGCCAATAAAGCGAGATGAGCGCCGCAACCCCAGAGTCGGTCACGACTGAACCTAATGGTCAGGGGTCCCTTTACCTTATAGTGGTACCTCTGGTTGCGAACGGGATCCATTCCGGAGCCCCGTTTGCAACCTGAGCAGAACACAACCCGCATCTGCAGGTCGCGATTCACCGCTTCTGTGCATGTGTGTGACATCATTTTGAGCGTCTGCATATGCGCGAGCAGCACAACCCGGAAGTAACCCGTTCCATTACTTCCAGATCACCACGGGACGTATCCTGAAAAGATTTAACCCGAAGCGTCTTTAACCCGAGGTATGACTGTATCATCAACTTGGATGGCTTTAAAGGAGGACCAGACAAACCCATGGAGGATAAAGGCTATCAATGGGGACTAGCCATGAAGACCATGTTATTTAATTTTTCAGGTTGCAAGAAAGGAAATCCCAACTAAACATCAGGAAGAACTTTCTGACAGTAAGAGTTGTTCGACAGTGGAACCTCAGGAGGTTGTGGACTCTCCTTCCTTGGAGGTTTTTAAGGAGAGACTGGATGGCCATCTATCATGGATGCTTTAGTTGAGATTCTTGCATTGCAGGTGGTTGGACTAGAGCAGGGGTAGGCAACCTAAGGCTCATGGGCCACAAGCAGCCCACGGGGGTCATTTAACCGGCTCACAAGCCACCCCCGAACCAAGCAGCCTGCTCAGCGAGTCCCCACGCGCTGTGCTAAACCGGCGCAGTGCGGCGCGGGGACTCACTTCTGCAGCAACAGAAATAACATCTGCGCAGATGCTGGAAATCGTCTTCTTGCTGTGTTATGCTAGAAGATTAGTGTGCATATATCATTTGATACATGTCGCTGAAGTACACTGGAGAAGAAGGGAAATGCCTTTTCCAGAGCTGCACATGCCGGAGGATGCTCCGAGTTCGGGGGCTGCAGGGGCACCCCAGGGCGTTTTCCAACAGTGGAAGGGGGGTTTATTCGTTCATTTTTGTTCTCATTTATATTATGCACTTTTGGGGGGAGTTACATTGTAATTTTATGTTGTGAACCACCCTGAGATCTATGGATGAAGGGTGGTATACAAATTTAATAATACTAATACTAATAATTACTTTTTAAGCTTCCCTCCACCAAATGTGCTGCCTGAATCTTTGTAAGGGTTTTTGCCTTCCCCTCCTTCGACCTCCAAAATTCTGCTGGGAGATGTCTAGGCCACCCTGGCTTTAGCATCTTGTCTATGGGCAGCTTGCTTTAATCCAAGGGCAGGAAATCTCTGGGACTCGAGGGCTGGTTGCGCTAGAGCTCCCACCATTCCTCACCATTTCTGACCATGGGAGCTGACGTCTGGAAACATCTCAAGAGCCACAGGTTCACCACTCTTGCTATAATCAGAAAATAGGAGGACAACTCCATCCCTGGCTCCCCATCGCCACCCCCAAATCAGCAAAGCACCTTGTCTCGGTAGCGTTGCAGAGCTTCTTCCAAGAGCTGAGCTCGGTTCCGCGCCTGCTCCAGCTTCAGCAGCAGTTGTGGCACATCCTTCTGGATGCTCTCCACTTGTTGTTGGTACTCAGCTTTGAGCTTCTTCCACTCCTGCTTCGCTTCGGCCACCTCCTGTCCTGCAAGAGAAGGGGGCGGCGGTGGGGAGCCCAAGATCAGCCTTGGAGATAGAAGAGGCGGTACATGTGCCCCCACCCTCAGTCGTTTCACTGAGTTTCTCAAAGTACCAGAAGTAGAAGCAGGAGTTTCCAACCCACACTATGACCAGCCACAATAAAAAAATTAACTCTCCAGGGAACAAGGCTGATGTTCATTAAACCAGCTTGCCCAATACACCCACCAGTCACCGGCTGAAGAAATGTAGCTCCACAGAGCGCATTTCAGGGCTGCTCAGCTTGGGCTCTTGGACTGAAAGCACAGAATGTGTTCTGGGGAGTTTAAAAAAGCCATTTCCTGCTTTCCATTTATTTTTATTTTGTGGGAAATAAATGCAAGGCAGTTTATAAAAATATAGATAAAGATTTAAAAACAATAAATTTAAAAATTTAAATTAATAAATGAAATAATAAAAACCCCATTTCCTAATTCAGGGGTGGCCAACGTGGCATGCTCTGGATGCTTTGGACTACAACTCCCATCAGCACCTGCCAGCATGGACTGGTGATAATGATGGGAGTTGTAGTCCAGCAACATCTGGAGGGTCACAGGTAAGCTGCCCCCCTATTTTGGCCCTGGAAACAGTTTAAGGTTGTATATGGCAAGGAGGAAAGCAGTGGTGCAACGCTATGGCACAATTCCATGGGAGTTGATCCAAAAACAGGTTTAACTACACTAAGCAGTCCACAATGCAGGGCTATTTTTCAAAATTAATGTGCAAACTAGAGATACTTTGATTCACGCTACACCCTCATTAGTTTGGACACATAGAAAACCGTGACTTCTGCAGCATGCATACTCACGAACAGAAGATTTGGAGGCGTTCTCAACGCAAAGTCCAGAATCAAGGAAATCCAGGCAGAACTTCAACACTTGCAGCTGCATCAACATAAACTTGTGGGCGTGCCTGGTGCTCTGGAAAACACGCACCAAAAGCAGGGTTCAAGTCAGCACCCTGGGAGCTCTCCGCCCGTTGAGCCAGCCAGGACTAAAGCCAGCATCCCCTCCAAGGGGAAAAGGGTTACTACTCACCACGGCATGCTCAGCCAAAACCTGAGGTGGTAGGTCAGCCTCCACCCCATATTGGGCTTGGCGCTCGAAGGCAAGTGCATCCTTCACCCCAGCAAGAAGCCTAAGGAGGACATGAAGAAACCACAACATCAAGAAACTAAAAGAACGCTTTTCAAAACTTCATATGTCCCAGGAAACATTTCAGCTGCCACGGCGACCCTCCATACTGGTGAAAGATTCAAGGTCATCTTCTTACCTAGTCCAGGGTGGGCAAATGTTGTTGGATTACAAACTCCCATCGTTCCTGACCACTGGCTACACTGAGGCTAATGGGAGTTGTAGTTCAACATCTGGAGGTCACAAGATGTCCACGCCAAGGGCATACATCCAGCTCAGCTGGGATACTTGCCAGGCTAACCAGGGTTCAGAGTTGCTCTATGCAAACAGGGAGCAACACCTTGAACACACCTAACACCAATGTGGTATAATGGTTAAAGTGTTGGACTAGGATATGGGAGACAAGGATTCAAATCCCCACAATCATGAAACTCGACCCACCTCAAAGGGCTGTTATGGGGATTAAAAGGGATGGAGAACCACATACACAGCACTGAGGTCCTTGCAGAAAAAAATGTGGGATATAAATGCAATAAAATAAATAAATATACCGTATTTTTCACTCCATAGGACGCACTTTTTCCCCTCCAAAAATGAAGGGGAAATGTGTGTGCGTCCTATGGAGCGAATGCAGGCTTTCGCTGAAGCCTGGAGAGCGAAAGGCATCGGTGCGCACCGACCCCTCTCGCTCTCCAGGCTTCAGGAAGCTATCCGCAAGCCTTGCAAGCCCGGTGGGAGTTCCCGCGGGCTCACAAGGCTTGCAGGCAGCAGCCTGCAGCCCCAGCGAGTGTCCGCAAGCCTTGCGCGCCCGGCAGGAGGTCCCGCCGGGTGCGCGGGGCTTGGGGCGGCAGCCTGTCGCCTGAAGCACGGGGAGCCCTCCGGAGGGCTCCCCGTGCTTCGGGCGAGTGTCTGCAAGTCTTGCGCGCCCGGCAGGAGGTCCCGCCGAGCGCGCAAGGCTTGGGGCTGCAGCCTGTCGCCCGAAGCACGGGGAGCCCTCCGGAGGGCTCCCCGTGCTTCGGGCGAGTGTCTGCAAGCCTTGCGCGCCCGGCAGGAGGTCCCGCGAGCGCGCGAGGCTTGGGGCGGTAGCCTGCAGCCCGAAGCACACGAGGCTTGGGGCGGCAGCCGCAGGGGGGGGGGAATAATTTTTTTTATTCATTTCCCCCCCCCAAAAAAAACGAGGTGCGTCCTATGGGCCGGTGCGTCCTATAGAACGAAAAATACGGTAGCTGTACAGGTGGTCAGAAATGACAGGAAAGTTGTTCTATACAGGGAAACTTGCCTGCTCTTTCACTGCCTCACTGAGGAACCAGTTAAGTCTATGCTGCTGTTTAATATGTTCTTGATTAACGATTTTGTACTGGTTTTTAAATGGTGTCTTATGTTTTACTTGTTATACGTATTGTTATAAGCTCTTTTATGAGATGGAGGCATATACTTTTATAAGCAAACAACCCCCTGATGAACTTTCAAGGAACACCCACGGGTCTGTGGAAAATTCATAGAATCGTAGAGTTGGAAAGAACCTGCAGATCACCTAGTCCAACCCCCTGAAATTAGAATGTTCTCAAGCAAATGCAGCAGAAGCAACTAGGGAAATGCAGAATTATGTTTTTAGCAGGCACTGAAACGTGTACAGTGAAGGCACCTGCTTGATCTCAATAGGCAGGGAGTTTCGAAGAGTAGGCACTGCCAAACTAAAGGATCAAGTTCAAGTGCATAAAATGGGAATTATGTGGCACCTGCTGTAGTGCCAGTAGCCCCAATTAGTAAGCTTTAAGGAAGCTCTGTGATGTGAAAATCTAATAATAAGTATAAATAATGAATTGAAGCTATCAGAATAAATAACAATAAGTAGGATTGTGTTAAAAGTTATAAAATGAAGGAAATTCAGACAAATTGAGGGAAGTCAAAAGAATGGAATTAAGAGGTAATTAAGAAGTTCGAATGTACAACTTTGTTTTCTTTTTTGTATTTGTAAACCAATAAAATATAAATTTAATTGTAGTGCCAGTAGCCCCAATTCAGAGCGGTTGAGTGGGCACAGGGAGGGCCAGTCGACCTCGCAAGCAAGCTGGACCAAAGATATGTACATGCGTGTATTTAATATATATATTGTATATACAAATGAAAACCATTCTTCCTTCAATGCCCAACGAAATAGTTAAGTGCAAAGCGGGGGAAGTACCGCAGCTCTCCCAAACGAGTCTGCTTGATGTATAAATGGTGGTTTTAGGCGACCTCGTAGGTAAACCGGTCCCAAGCTGTTAACCTTCTCGAGATTATATGGATTTTTAAAATTTAGTGCGTTAACGAGACGGAGAAGCAAAGTCCTGTCGCTCCCAGAAGCCCTTTAACCTCTGGAACCCAAATACATCCGTCGCCCGGTGAACTAGCACAAGAGTATTTCCCCCATATTGTTTCAATGCCTTTATTTACACTGCTTGGTTGTTCCAAATATAAAAAAGTCCCTGAGCTGTTCACAAAAAGGCAAGACATATAAAACCTGGAAAAGTTTGCCATACATATATGTTACGCGTGCAATAAACTAAAACAAGATTAAAATGCCCTAAGATTTATACCAGCTGAAGAGAAACCAGAGCACGTATATATTTTAAAAAAATATCCCTATTTCTTGGGAATAAGTGGCAAATAAACAGCACTCACTCCGCAGCCTCCGAGGCCGCCATAGCCGCTCAATTTCGCTGCGCTCCTCGCGCCTTTTCATTTGAGTCCACATCGCCCCACTTCCGCCCGCCAAGCGCACCAATCGATGCTCGGAGACCAAGCAATGCCCCGCCCAGTGGCTTGGATCCCGCAGCGCCATTGGACGGAAGAGGGGTGGAGGCGGGAAGATGGGCGGCGAGCGAAATGAAGGTTCGCCTCCATTTTGAGAAAGGCGTCTGGCAGGGAGTGTGGGGAGGAGGGAAGCGGGGCTGGAGGCGGTCGGGGCGCCACAACAACAACAACAACAACAACAACAACAACAACAACAACAACAACAACAACAACAACAACAACAACAACAGCAGACGCTCAATGCCTAAAAGAGACATATTGGCCGTTTCCGAGGCTGGGGAAGGGGTCCATCTCAAAAGAATGAGATTAAATAGAAAATGGGCATAATGTCTCAGCAAAAGAAACCGATTTGGTTTTTTTTAAAGTGTTAGGTGGAAAAAAATACGAGAGAGAGACATTGCACATACCTTTGTAAATCAAAATAAAAAAAATCCTTCCAGTAGCACCTTTAAGACCAACTAAGTTAGTTCTTGGTATGAGCTTTCGTGTGCAAGCACACTTCTTCAGATACACGGAATCTGAAGTATCTGAAGAAGTGTGCTTGCACACGAAAGCTCATACCAAGAACTAACTTAGTTGGTCTTAAAGGTGCTACTGGAAGGATTTTTTTTATTTTGACTATGGCAGACCAACACGGCTACCTATCTGTATTTGTAAATCAAGAAAATCTTTAATAAAAATACATTTAAATAAAAAAATAGAAAATAGGCAGGTTTCACGCACCCCCAGTCCCACTTCCTCGTCTGTTTTTGAACACATTGCTGAAGTTGGTTCCCAGTTGCTTATTTGCTTGAGATTTCGAAAGTACGCAGGTGCCTCAACATGAAAAGCAAAGTTTATATGGCCCTCAGCCCCAGAAATAAAGCTTGGGTTAACTCATGCTGTGTATCTGCGTGGTTATGGGACTCCCCTCCTCAAGCACAGCACTAAGTTTATTCAGTCCGAAGTAGACTGCTTGTAAAATGTTCCTAAATGCGTGATGACCCCCATAAACATCATAAATGGGTAATGGGGAGGGGATCCCCATCTCAAAAACTGTTTTGGGCCAGGGTGAATAACGGCCAAGCAGATGGCATCCTCTGCGATGTGGTGTATCCTGCCTTCCCACGGGTGAATGGAATGGTCAAGGGCATCCATGAACACGATAAATAGCCAAAATATTTAGAAATAATTGGGGTTTCCCCCTCCCCACCCCCCGCCAATATGTGCTTCTGGCCAGAACAAATAATACACTCAAGGAAATGGACAGTGCCCTCTACAAGATGTCGATGCATTCTGCCTGATCCAGAGATTCATTAGGGTGCATGTCACAATTAAGGACATAAAAAAAATTGGTAATGTGTGTGTCTACTCCATCCCTCCATCCATTCCTTTTATTTGCATGCTGTTTTCCCACACCCCAAAAATCATGCTCAAAGCAGCTTACAACAAAGAAAACAATAATGCATTTTAAACAAATACTACAAAAACAATTTCATGATAACATATCAAAACAATATGAAATATAATAACGTACAAAAAATGACATTTCAGTGTTATAAATATAACAAGATTACTTAAACAACATGCAGTGTCCAACAGCAAAAAATAACGAGAGCTTCACAGTTTCACCTTAGTCCTAGAAACACCCTACTTTCCCTGGTGTTGCTCACTGTCCCTTCCCTGGGTGTCAATGACAGCAGGATACCACCCATAGTGAATATGCCCACTAGTAAGGCTTCCAAAAGTATGCTCTGGGCCACCATTAATCATGCACCCACTTCTTCTTCTTCTTCTTCTTCTTCTTCTTCTTCTTCTTCTTTCAACTTATACACCGCCCTATACCTGGAGGTCTCAGGGCGGTTCACAAGAGATGATGGTGTGATATGGAATACCACTTCTCCCAGAGGGTCCTCCTGGCGCAGGCCACCATCAAGGAACATCTAAGCACACCAGCTTTAGTGAAGTGTTTGTTTGTTTTTTTAACTTAAAGTAACTTTGGGAGATGTTTTGGTGTCATTAATTGGAAAGAAATTAGACAGCAATACTGACAGGCATTTGTACAGCATGAGCCTAGGCATGTTTATTCAAAAGTAATTTTCACAGAGTTGAATAAGGTCTGTTCCCAGGTGAATGTGCATTGGATTGTCGCATTATCATAGCTGTCAACTTTTCCCTTTGCTTGCGAGGAATCCTATTCGGAATAAGGGAATTTCCCTTTAAAAAAGGGAAACGCTGACAGCTATGCGTATTATGTATATTTTTAAGTTACTCTGGATGGTATAGTCACAATGAAGCTGTAGCAAGAAACTGAAGAATTTGGCAGATTTTTTCTTCTGTGCCTCTCACCCAGTATTCCTCATTAAGAGCTTAGGATAAAATCCAGGGTTGTGGTTCATTTGTGCATATGCATAATTGTGAGACATTTGTCTGTCAGCTTCTTTATGAATAAGCCTAGTTCTTTCCTGCATTTTATTCTGGTCCTACGAACTTCTGGTTTATATTCAACTTACGGCTCCCATGGATGTTTAGTCAGAAAGAAGTTCCACAGAGCTTAGGGAGTCTTACTTCCATGTAAGATTGTGTGGGGATGCTGCCTTTTAAGACTGCCACTTTTTCTTCTAACTTCTCCCGTAGTTAAGCTTCTTATTCCCACTTTTCTCCATGTTAGGAAAATCATCTTGCTTTACTTCTATGAGTCCGGCTAGAGTTAAAACACCTTCTGCTCTTGCCTTACTTCTCTAGTAAATAAATTATGTTTGGGGCTATAAATACATTGTAAACTTAGCTGTAGCTTTGTATGAAGGCTGCAGTTCTTGTAAGCGCTTAGTGGAGCATCTCCCTGGAAGCAGCGGGGCTGTACTTGTGAGAAAATGAACATAAAGCTCAGGCTGTAATTGTAAAATCTCATAGTCCACTCTAGGTGGCCTATAGATGCCTCTCTGAGGCACCTAGCCTTATACCAGGCTCTCCAGGAATTTGAACTACTTACTTTTTTTTACTTACGCGCGCACACACACACACAGATAGAACTGGCCTTCCTTATCACCAGTTCCTTTCCCAAGCAGCCCCACCCTCTCTACAAAGGCCCAGATTGCAGCCTAGCAGGTGCATCTGGCTTCCTCGGGAAAGCCATGGAGTGGAATCCGGAGAGGAGGAAAAGAAGCTCCGTGAGTGGCAGCAGCTGGGGCAACTCGAGCTGGATGAGATTCCAGTAAGTTTCCTTGCTTTGTTTTTCCTTGAGCTTCCTGGTGTGGCTTCTGGCTGGGTGGCTTGCAAAACTTTGTACAGACATTTTACAGGAAATGCTTGCTGGCATACTGTTCAACTCCTGCTTGAACTCTCCCTGCTTCTTTCCTTGATATTTAAGTAGTCCATCCTTTTTTGCTCTCCTTGCTCTGGATCGCTTTGGTACCGTAAACAAGCGATTCTGCAAGGGCGCAGAGCTCTTCATTCAGCAGAGTGGCACAAGAGCAGTTTGTAAAATGACGAGCGCAGAAGCAGGCAGGGTTAACAGGCGCAACTTGCTATACAAGGGTTTGGCATCGCCCAAATTCCTTCCACCCTGTTCTCTTGAATTGGAGACTGGTATTTCTCGGTTGGCTTTGCACCTCCCTCCCTCTGGTCTCTTCCTCCCCCTCACTCCCTAGCCGTAATGAAGACTGCAAGCCCTTCTAGGCACGAACCTCCTAGGGTGAGATGCAAGGGTACTCAGTGCTATATATTTAATATTATTATGCAACTTATTGTACTATGTTTTTATACGTGTTGTAAGCTGCCCAGATGGGCGGGGCATATTATTATTATTATTATTATTATTATTATTATTGTTACTGTTACTGTTACTATTATTATTAACTATATTGGAGCCTGGAGTTTAAGGGTTAATAAAGCGAGGTCTCAGACCTCCAACTACCCCATCTCCGTTCAGTTCTAGGAGTCGCTTTTGTGCAACGCAGTTTCAGCAAAAGCTTCCCCAAGTGTATGCAAAACTACAAAATGCCTCCCCCCTCCAAACACATATTGGGACTTTGTGATGACTACGGGCAGGGGTGCCAACTTGAATAAAACATTGGGGTTGGGGCACATAATCGATCACACGCACACTATCTGAATGGCAATGCCCATCAACTTGGGAGCGTCTGTCTCCCTCAAATATTTTAATGGAGATGGGGGGAGGGACCTGGGTCCCTAGGAGTTGGCTCCTATGACAGCGGAAGTGGCTCCGACGTCGAGGCTGGACGAAGCCCCTTTTGATGAACTTTGCAAGGAGCAGAGACGGGGGGAGCAGTGGAGAAAGGAGAAGCGGCGCGGGGGAGGAGGAGTTGTTCTGTGTTATTGTTTTACAAACGCGGACAAAGATTCTGGGGTTCACGTCCGCTTTGAAAACCTCACCAGTTGGTCGCTACCCGCCCCCGCCCCGCCTCATCCCCGATGGGGAGATTGCACTCTGCACGTGCTCTGGAGCGCGCGCGCCGCAGCAGCTGAGCAGCGAGGCCGGCGAGCAACCTCTGGGCGGCTGACGGCGGCCTGCCACTCGCGTCCCCTAAGCGGCGCCCGGCCACCTTCGCCTCGGAAGGGCCGGGCGCCGCCGGGCCCGCATGCGCCGCCGCCGCCGCGCCTTGTGGGCTGGAGCCGCCGGTGCTCCTCCTCCCGCCTTCCTCGTCGTCTCCGCCTTTTTCTTCCGCTGCTCTTGCTGCTGCCGCTGCCGGCCATCGCCGCGGCTGAGGACCCGGGAGCCGCTGCTGCAGGTACCGCCCGCGTCCCCAGCGCCCCTTCCACCCGCGGGACCCCGATCCGACCCTCCGGCCGGCTGCCCTCGCAGGATGAGGCTCCCCTCCCTCTCCCCGGGTCCGGTTGCCGTGGAAACGAGCCCGCCCCTTGCAAGGTTGGCCTCGCCTGCCTCTCCGGCGAGGTGGTCGCCATGGAGACCCCGTGGTCTCCCTGCCTTCGGGGCAGCCCGGGGACACAGGCCCTTTCTCAGCGCATCCACATCCCTCTTTCCCTTGCCTTCCTTCATCCCCCCTTCCTCTTCTCATCACCATAGTAACGAGCCCATGCCATCACCCCCAAAACGTCGCTTCTCCCTTCGCATCTCTCCCCACCCCCCACGTAATAGGGAATTAATTCTCCTCCCATCAAAAATGCTTACGGGATTATTCCGCTCCTCCAGCAAATCAGGCTGTCATTGCTTCTCATCCCCGTGATATCATACCGCATCGTGAGCCCGTTCTTCCCTTTTTCGTCACCCCCTCCCCCAAATCAGAAATTAGGCCCCTTTTGAGGAAAGACCCAGCAAAAATTGCCCACTGCAAAGTCCAGTTGTCGCAGATGATGCTGGTGCATATCCCCCTGTGACCTTCCTCTTTTCGGAGGAGCGTGTAGTGGGATATTAGAGACCAGATGGCACCGTGCAAAAGGCTGGATTTGGCTTAGGGTTCACTCTTATCTATCTCGTATGGATGCTCTAATGCAGGCATGGCCAATTTCTTAAGCTATGGGGACTGGGCCCCTTTTGCAAAGCCACTGTAGGGGAGGGGCACTCCTCCCTGGGAAGAACTGCCAAGAATTATTAAGGTAATAATCTGCAGAGGGGGCAGATGAGAGTCATGCTGCAGGTCTCCTGACTGGACGGTTTGCAATCCCTGCTCTAGTACCTTTTGCAATCCTGTGGCCCATATCCATTCCCTGTATTAGTGCTGTCTGTTATGTGGAGGGAACATCAGTGTCAAATCCAAACCTTTCTTCCCTCCCAGTAAAACAAGTCAGCAGACTACACAGTTGCTCCCGTATGTGGGACGCACAATTCATGCTCTCCCTTATGCTGCAGGAAACAAAATACTACCACCACACCCATTGGTGACCGAGTCCCATCATCTGCTTCAATTGGCTCTTCCTTAGCTTGTCAGAAGCACTGTCACAGAGCTGTTTTTCCTGTGGGAGGGGAGTGTGCCTTCCCTGTCAGTTGCCTATGGCCAGTTTCACAGCTAAGGCTTCTTTTGTCATAGCCATCTGTGCGCCTCTTGGCCTGGAAGTTGCATGCTAATGGATGGGCCATCATGTTGCGCAAGCCTTTAATCCCTCTCTGTGCCCATCTCTGAAGCTGATTTCTCTGTGACCTCTCAATTGCAGACGCCCACTTACAAGCTCCCCTGAGCGGCCAGTGGCAGTGTGGGGCATGGCAGCAGTGTGGCAGCAAGTGTTGGCTGTAGACGCACGGTAAGTGTAAAGGAGTAGGGCCCGCAGGGGTCTGGGGCAGTGCTTTGTGTTGCTGGGGCCTACCTGTGCTGGCGGAAGTAGTGTGCTTCTGCATATCAATTGCTGGAAATCACAAATGAGGAGAGTGCATCTGGTTGGTCGTTGTAAGAAAAGGATGCTGAGCTAGATGGCCCTTTGGTCTGATCCTGCAGGGTTCCCCATGTTATTATGGGAAGAGCAAGTCCAGAGAAGGAGCTAGATCAGTCTTGTCTAATTGTTCAGGGAGATGGGTGTCTTGTGTGAGAATTCTAGATCCATGTTTGGTGGGAACATCAACAATAGTTATGAATATGCTTTCACAATTACCCGTGGTAGTTTCTCCAGGTGAGTCAATCATTTTTGATGCCATACTTTCACTTAGTGCAGGAATTACCATATTGGTCTGAATATAGGCTGCATCCCGCTCTTCCCCAAACCAGGCCTGTATAAAATCATGCTCTTATATGTAGAAAAGCTGTGATTTTAAAAAATCTCATTTTAGGGGTGCTTCCTATATTGGGGGAGGCTTGTATCCAGACCGATAGGATCAAACCTCCACTAAAGACATGTCCTGCGAAAGGGTCAGTGTCTTGTGTCTTTGGACAACTAAGTTTTAGAAGCAAAATATCAATATTTTAGAGGTAGATGGCGGTTGGGTGGGTTCCTCAAATCCGACTTTCTACCAAAGGGATTTTATTTCCAGTTGTTGAATGTTTTTCATTTGGTGGCCTCAAATATATTGCATAATGCCATTATAGTGTTATCAGCTGGAGTACTGACCACAGCGTGGCAATGCAAGATACTGTGCTGCAGGGGAATCTTGAAGGAGATTCTCTCTGTTCAGTTGGTGCTAACCCCAGCACAATGCTAAAGAGCAAAAGAGAGCAGGGTGAGCTGAATTAGAATGCGGCAGGCTCAGGCTTCCAGCAGCTGATGCACCAACCCCTATTTCAGGTACAACGCATACCGCACCCCAACCTTCCCGCAATTCCGCACACAGTACATCCGCCGGCGCAGCCAGCTGCTGCGGGACAACGCCAAGGCCGGCTACGACCCCTCGCTCCGTAAGCAATACCTGCGGCTGCGCAGCCAGCTCCTGGCCCAGCGCTACGGCCCCCTCTCAGAACAGAGCAGCTTCCGTGCCTACAGCAACAGCATTGTCCGAAGCAGTCGTACCACACTTGACCGCATGGAGGTAACCAAGGGCAGCCGGGGGGACGAAGAGAGTAACACCAGCCCTGTGCATTTGGCCTGGGACATTATGTATTTAAATGAAGCCTATTCCATTGGTGGGAAGAGGGCTATAGTTTTGCCGAGGTCAGCACTTGCTCAGAGGAGAGAATGATTCCTTGCCAACACAGGAGCACTTCAGCTCCCACTCCGTGCAGCACAGTATTCTTGTCCAGTAGGATCAGGGCTGTGTGTAATCTGTCCCCCAGGGAAGCCAAAGCTAAACTATGCATGTGCCATGGGCATAGTCGGGGGGGCAGGGAGGGGCAGCTCCCCCCTCCAGATCAAGTAAAACAATAGAAATACTTAACTGACCAACCACAATGGTTCTGCTCCCCCTAACAAAAAACTTGTCTATGCCCATGACATGTGCAATAGACATACGCAGAGTAAATTTGTATAGAGCCGCTCACATAATTCCAATCCCAATAGTCAGATTTTCAGAAAATTTGGCAGATTTGGGAAAACAGACAAGAAAAATGGGAATGTAGAGAGCAGAACAAGGTACGGGCACAGTTAAAGAGGTATTCCTCCCTCTGCAAAGGTTCCAGAGCCTTCATTAAAAGCCTCCCGACACATTTTTAGTCATCAGGATTAGAAAATAGACAAACGAAACAGAGGAACAGAAGCACAGGTTAGAAATCTGAGTCTTTTATAAAGGCACTCTGCAACTTAAGTGCTGGCGTCCGTTTCCTCATCTTCTCATTGCTTCCTCTCTGGAATCCCTGACCTTGCAGATACGCCTGTCTCTGCTTCCTTCAGTAATGCACCCAGCACAGTATGTCATCTAGCTCCTTGCTATCTTCCAATGTAACTATTTTATGCATTGTGCCACAGGATTTTGATGACGACCCAAGGGCACTGGGTGCCCGAGGCCACCGCCGCTCTGTCAGCCGAGGGTCCTACCAGCTGCAGGCGCAAATGAACCGAGCTGTCTACGATGAGAGGTATAAGGCCGACAGATCTAATCTGGGGCTAAAAGCGGGCATGGCATTCATCTGCTCATTTGGTGCATGCCAATTCTTTGACTTCCAAGTTTTTGTCAGAACCCTGGATGCTGTTCTGACTCCAGTACAGGTGAAGCAGCCAGGACAAAAGCTCTATGCTCCCATACTGGTCTCCCCACACACACCCCACCACCCATTCCACTGGAAAGAAAGTTCAAGGTGTGTGCTTATTTCATAACAATGTCTTGTGTCTTCCTTTAGACCCCCTGGCAGTGTTGTCCCCACTTCGGTGGCAGAGGCCAGCCGTGCAATGGCTGGGGATACCACCCTAAGTGAGAACTACGCCTTTGCTGGCATGTACCATATATTTGACCAGCACGTGGATGAGGCTGGTGAGTAGAGCAGTCGCTAAGGTGTCATGGAGTAACTACTAACTGTCTCCTTGTTGTCTTTTGATGTCACATTGGTCATATGAACCAGGGTGACTATGAAGATTGCGTTTTGGAGAGAACTATATAGAAGAAGTGACACACCACACACCCCTGCAAAAAAACCAAAACAGACGACTCCAGGACAAGTAGTGAGATTATTATTCCTGCCTTCTTGAGGTGGAAGCGAGCAAAGGAAAGTGGAGGGTTGGAAAAGCCTTTACAGGCTGGTGTTGCTTCTTTTGCTGATAAGCATGCTTAAGTGCAGCTGTTAACTATTAAGTAGCCCAGCACAAAGCCTCCCTTCCCCCACAGCCTTCCTCAAATGCTCCTTAGAGAGCTCTGTAATTGTGTTGATGCAAGAAGGGAATCGTGTTCTGAGTGATATCTGGCAGAGAGATATTTGTAGCTGGAGTGCATGGAAATAATTAAGAATCCCTTAAAACTGTCAGCCTCTTAGAGGGTGGGTGCTGGTGCTGGTGCTGCTCTTGCCTTTGCTGTCAACATCCGGCTAACAACCATTTCCCCTTTTCTTCCCCAGTGCCCAAGGTTCAGTTTGCCAATGATGACAAACACCTATTAGCCTGCTGTTCTCTGGACGGTACCATTTCTGTGTGCCAGCTAGTGCCAACTCCCCCTGTGGTGCTGCGTGTGCTGAAGGGACATAGCCGTGGTGTGTCAGACTTTGCCTGGTCCCTCTCCAACGACATCATTGTTTCCACTTCCCTTGATGCCACTATGCGCATATGGGCTACAGAGGATGGCAAGTGCATCCGGGAAATTCCAGATCCAGATGCCTCTGAGCTGCTCTGCTGCACTTTCCAGCCCATGAACAATAATCTCACGGTGGTGAGTGAAGGCCTAGGATATAGTGCCCCTGCCCACTTCCACCTCAGCGAATAAACAAAGCACTGGGCCTTTCCCCTACAAGGGACATGTGCTTGCATACAGTTGAGGTTTCTTCCTTTCTCCCCACCCCCAAATGATGTAGGCACATAATAAGTGGGCTGAATCAAAAGAAATGGGGACTGGAATCAGTACTGCTGGGGGTGAAACAAAGGCAGTCTGGTCACAAGTCAAAGGGACTTGGCACAGATAAAAACATAAACTTTTTCCTCTAGGTGTTTCAGGTCCATAATTAACCAAGATGGTGGTGAGGGGAGAGTCTCTTGGGGGGTAAGAGAAAAGGAAGAGAGAGTGTGTGCCTGTTGCTCATTCTTCTGCTCTGTAGAATAGTATGAAACTGACATCTTTATTTGTCCATAAGGTGGGGAATGGAAAGCACAACCTCCATGTGGTGAACATCTCAACAGGGAAAAAAGTGAAGGGTGGCTCAAGCAAGCTAACTGGCCGAGTGCTGTCTCTCTCCTTTGATTCCCCTGGCCGTATCCTCTGGGCAGGAGATGACAAAGGCAGCATATTTTCTTTCCTCTTTGATATGGCAACAGGTGAGTGGAGTGGGATGGGGAGCATAGTAAGGACAAGGATTAGCACAGATTGGCTTCAAGCCTTTTGCTTCCTTCTTCCCCCCTGCAGGAAAACTGACCAAGGCAAAACGGCTGGTAGTTAACGAGGGCAGTTCTATCACCAGTATCTCGGCCCGCTCTTGGATCAGCAGAGAAGCACGGGACCCCTCCCTCCTCATCAATGCATGTATTAACAAGCTGCTGCTATATAGGTGAGGGGCTTTCCATGGCATTGCCATGCTGGAAGACAGACACTTGCTCTACTCATATGTGCAGAGTGCCAATGAGCCCCACATTAGAGGATAGATTATGTGATACATGTTTGTGTAATGCAGGTGGCAGAGAAGCAGTTTGCTATGATTAAGCTATTTATCCATTGTCTGTTCTTGGCTACTTTTTCCTGACAGGGTAGTGGACAACGAAGGGACACTCCAGCTTAAGAGAAGTTTCCAGATACAGCAGAGCTCGCATCCTGTCCGCAGCATCTTCTGCCCCCTCATGTCCTTCCGCCAGGGAGCTTGCATTGGTATGATGCCCATGAGAGTTCACTCTCATTGTAAAGGGGATGCTGGACAAGACATTCTCACTTGGAATTTCTTGCAGGTTGCCACTTCCTTGCCTGCAACTCTGCTCCTGCATGCAGCTAATCTGTATGACACATAATTATTGCAGAGCCTAGTCCCCTCACCCCACAAAAAACAAACAAACAGGGAAGCTTTTGTCCTCTCTAATTACTTCTCTTTGTGCATTTCAGTGACTGGCAGTGAGGATATGTGTGTCTACTTCTTTGACGTGGAGCGAGCTACCAAGGCTATAGTCAACAAACTACAAGGTCATAGTGCTGCTGTGCTGGATGTCAGCTTTAACTGTGATGAGAGCCTGTTGGCGTCCAGTGATGCCAAAGGCATGGTTATTGTCTGGAAAAGAGAACAGAAGTAGCATTTCTCCCCTGATGAGTGGAAAGAAGTACACTCACACAACATTGTTGAAGGAGACAGCCTGGGTGAAAGTCAGGAACCCTAAACACCATTTGTCCTCCTCTTGCTGATAGTTTTATTTATATCTTCTGCAGCTGTGAAAGTACTGAGAACATCTTTACAGTGAACCAGCATCCATTTCTTCCCAGGTTTTCAGTTAGTGGGATTTTGTATAGCAGACAAAGGATGCAGGTTATCCTGTGAGAAGTTTGGCTTACTTCTGTTGTGGTTTATGTGTTAGATGTCCAGGTTGCTGTCAGCTGTAATCAACAGGACACAATGTATGCCAAAAGGGAAGGTGGTAAACAAAGCTGCAGAGCCTCTCTGCCAATTGGCGGCATAGGATTTGGGACTACATGGGTTCTTTGGCTCATGAGCATGAAATTTAGTGGTCCTAGCTCCCATTTAGTAGTAGCTTGCTCCTTGCTGCTGCGTAACTACTTTGTTGTTGCAATGGTCGATTCCTTCCTGGAAATACCAAGGACATCAAACTCCAGAAAGCTGCATCTTCTCTTTGCCTCCTTCAAGTGCCAGACTGAGCCATCAACTTGGAAGGATCAGCCTGCTTTATAAGAGTGCCTGTTGGACATGTGAACTTCTGCAGCTACAACTTTGTGGACAGATTCCCCTCCAACATGAAAAATCTTGCAGCTCATGTTTACATTGGGCTCTTAGTTCTGGCATGTGTTTCAGGAGCAGCTACCAGTGATGAAATGTCTTCCGATTACCGGGAAGAGGAAACTGCAGGTGCTGAATAGATTTGCTTGCACACCAACACAGCTTGCTTGAAATATTACTAGGAATGTGTTTGGAATATCAAGAAACTCAATCTGGAACATTCCTGACAACTGTATTCAAAAGCAGGTGGTGGAGTAGAGTCTGCTAAATTGAACTTTGCAGCTACTTAATGCAGTTGCTTTTTGCCACTTATCTTCCACAGCATGTGTGGCATTGTAACAGGGAAGGGGGTTAGTTGTATTGAAACTCTTCTGTATTGTGGCTGTGATAGTTGCTTTTTCCTCAAATTTGTTCTTTCTGTGGACTAGGAGAAAAGATTTCTAAATTCACTTTTACTTGAAAAAAGTAAGTGGTAGGATTTTCAGGCAGGCATGTGGAAGGTAAGAGCTGATGGGATGGTGCTTCAGATTTCCTCATAGGTACCACATCAGTCACCTTATGAAGAACATGAGTTCACCTAAGGGGATCCTGTACATGGGGTGGCAAGCCAGCCACATCTTTGCATCAAACAGATTGCACAGCCTATTGCAGGGTTGAGAGAATCGTGGCACTCAGAACTGGACACAGCATTCCAGGTGTGATTTGACTAAGACTGTATAGAGCAGTAGTATAACTTCCCTTGGTCTGAACACTATACTTCTGTTGATGCAGCCTAGAATAGCATTCATTTTTTGACCTGCCAAATGCCTTTGGAAAACCCACAAGCAAGACATGAGAATAATAGCCTTGTTGCTAAAGATCAATAATAGATTCAGAGGCATACTTCCTCCAATCTTGAGGAAATAATGCTTTCAAAACTAGTAGCCCAATAGCCATGTCATCTATGAATCTGGCAAATCCCCTTTCAAAGACATTTAAGCTTGTGACCATCATTACATCTTGTGGTAGCAAACTTTTAAAGAAAAAGTGCTGTTTGAAGAACCTCCTTTTGTCATTCCAAAATATCCTGCCAAACAACTTTATTGAATGACTCTGGTTTCCAGTGTAATGAGGATGAAAAATTGTATTTCTACCCACTTTTTCCACACTACGCAATTTTATAAGTTCATGTCACACCCTCATACTTGCTTTCCCACCCTAACTTAAAAGCCCCAAGCACCATAGCCTTTCCCTTATTATAAGAAGTATTCTAAACCTCAGTTTATTTAGTTCAGCCTTTCTGCATCCTCTCAAACTAAACAACCTTTTTGAGATGTGGCAACCAGCACTGTACAGAGCACTCCAAGTGTAGTCACTACACTACATGTTTTTAACGGCATTGGAATCTCTTGGGCACATGAATGGCGATACAAAAAATATAACACACTGGCAACCTGGACAACAACGCAATAAACTAAACAATGGCCCAGTTTGGTCTCACTATGCTTTAGTGAGAAGGAGCAAGCTTTGCTCCTCCCCTGGCCTTGCTGTTTTCAGACTACCCAGAGCTCACCATTTGTCTTCCTCAAAGAAACTACCAGTGGCAAACCAATAACAAACGTCAGTTGTAACTCACGGTTCATTAGGAATAAATGAACAACACTATTAATCTTAAATATGTGCACAGACCTGTCTCCTTTGCCATGGGCCAATGATGGAGTGCCCTTTTCTTCTGGCAAGAATTGCATGGCACCTGAGCTTGGATGCTACCAGCATTCTCCTGTTTGAGAGTGGTGGAAGCGGACTGCTTTTCCACACCACATTGTAATAGTTGCATAACATGCAGAAATTCAGCTCATGGAAATGAAAATGATGGGGAAAAGATCACCTATTACATATTTGCCTGGCATGCAACTATTAAAAACAGATAACCTCAGTCAGCAAAAAAGCATAGCATCATTGCCAGGCATCATACTAAGCAGCTTCTTGAGTTTCTACACTGTGAAAGTCAAATACGTTGCATTTCACTAAAATGAAAGCAGGATTGATGGCGCTAAAAGCTTTTTTCAGTTTTAAGCAATGAAGAATGAACAAGTGTGTGAATAGACTTCTGATATTTCTTAGAGAGACTTACAAGGATGTAGGGCCAGGGACTATCCCCTGAAATGGACAGAGCAAAGCAGGATCAAGTTCCACCTTGCACACTGAATGAAAATGCAGAAACACTTAACTTCCTCTCCACACATGACATGCTAGTTTCTTTTTCATTTAACATGGCATCCAAACCTAGTATCCTTATTCTTCGTGAACTCTCAGTTTAGAGGGGCTGCACCTAGAGATGTCCCATTTAATTATCTACAGAAGTAGGATAGAGAGGCCTGGCCCCTAGACTCGAGGTTCCCTACCACGGATTTATACAGCTGATTACTTGTGTGAATGACGGCTACATGGAAAATGGATGCTAAATAAAATTACCTGAAATTAGTAAAGCCTCAGTTCTGTATTCCAAACCTTAGTGTATACCCCCTTTTGTAGTTCTTAGGGCTGATGCAGGTAGCACAAAACAAGTGAATGAGCTGAAGAACTGGAATGACTTTCTGGAATGTGTTAGGCTAACACTGGTTTCTAGTTCCCACTTGCCACACACACTGAAGTTATCTGAGTTTTTGCTTCAAAGAAGGAAATACAAGTTGATGTGTCACAAGCAAAATAAGGAACCCAACCATCTAATTCATTTCGTCAGTCATAATTAAAAAGCTTCATCACAGCTTCCAAAATACAGTGGTTTCCAGAAGCTAGATTCTTTGCCCCAACCCATTTCCTATATATATATATATATATTTATACTGTATATTTAAAAACATATTCTCTTCAGAACAAATGCATTAATTACAAGAAGCAACATTGTGGCTTTTCACTTTGCATAGGGCTTTATGATGGTTATTAAGTGCGACTTCAAGTACAAATTACATGGGCCTCTCCCATCCTCAATGAAAGCAAGTTCTATGGATGTGGAAAGGTGGGGAAAAGTCATACGGCACACTGAGGTAATACAGAGTCTTTACGCAGATAAATCCATTTTTTAAATGGCTTGTGTTTTACCATTTACTCATAAATGTGGCTAGAAAGCAGTTCTGCTGTAAAACCAAGACTTGTATCCCTTAGAAAACCACACTGAAGAAACGAAACTCGTCAGTGTTCTCTGCCACGTTGCACTCACAATCAAGCCTTCAAAATAGTAAAAAGCTATAACAGGTTCTAATAAGACATCCAGAGACTATGCTGTGTTTTTCCAACCAGTACATCAACAGCAAGTTTGACAAGTCGAACCAATCTCCTGCCTGCTGAAGAATCTCTCAGCTGCTGTAAGAATATTTCAGTCTGGCAGTAAGAAGCAGCCAGTCATGGCTGGGTAGCATAAGAAATGTCAGTTATTGCTCTCTCTGCAATTCAAAGTACTGGGTGTATTTTGTTTTAAGCAGGTAAGTTCCTGACTCTTACCCTCTGCCTTCAAACTTTCAGCAACTGCCACTTCTGTATTGAATTCAAGTCCAAGTCTATCCAGACAACTGTAAAGCAAAACTGGCAAGAACTAGAAGAGGTATTTCCGGCAAGACTCTGTGCCACATTTACACTCAATGCGCATCCGCTTCTTTGGAGAGCCAGCCAGGCCTCCAACTAGGCCAAAATTAGAGTCCATCCTTGTGCTTTCTGCATTTACTGGGTCCACTGTGGGAGAGATAGGGAAGGTGGGAAATCAGCACTGGAACCAGAATATCTTCCATCATAGCAGACCTGTCACTGAATTTTATCTAGCGAATGCACCCTGTCCACAACAAGGCTACATACTGGCCAAAAGGCTAAACTCATAAAAGTTCCCTGTTCCTTTAAGCTCCTACCTATCACACAATTAAAAAGAAAAGATATCAGAATTATCTTAGAATACTGTTGCTATGCTTTATTTGAAATTCGAGGAAATCTAACCAGAATTTTTTAATGGTTCAAAAGATGATCTTCATTCTTAATCCCTGCCTCCCAAAATGAACAGGTCTCAATGCCCACCTAAATTTCTCAAGCACTCCCCTTCTTACCTTGCATGTTGTAGTCAAAGGTGAGTTCCTCACCAACACGGATAGGTCGAGTAGCAAAGAAGGCAATGCGTGGCAGCCTCTCATCCAAATTTTCAATGAAGACATTGTAAACCTGTAGGTTAGGGTTACACTGGAAGCAGAAAACAGGAGTAAGAGGGAAGTAAGACAAGCTCTACATTAAAAGTTATGTTAAAGACATGGCTCCCTCCCCACTGTGATCTACCCCACTCACACTATGGTTGACAAAATGTGAAATGTTGCCATAGTATGCGGCATCCACTGTGTATACATCTTCTACGTAATCAAGGTCAAAGAGGTATGTGGCACCCTGTCGATCATAGATCTGACCCCGTCGTTCAGCCTCCTCTGATGTGATTATCTGGGAGAGATGCAAAAAACAGTAAGCACTGCAAAAATGGGGCTACTGCATCTTTCTTAGTAATCTATTGAAAATATTCATCCAGATCTCACTTGTTCCCTAATTTCTGCCATCTCTATGCTGGGTAACCTTCTACACATGCTTAGTCTCACTTTTGGTTATCAGTTTAAATCAAAGTTCTAAGTTCTCAGAGAAGATATGATCATGGATAGAAAACCTTCTAAAGTCATTCCCATCATGGTACATTAATTTGCCAAAATGTTTTTCTTCCATGAATCTTTGATGTTCAAGATACTGAAAGTTGACTGCCTAATTATTTCAGTAAAGACTTAAAATCTTGACCACCCTTTATGGTATCTTCACCCATCTAAGCCTCTCTGTGACACAGGTATCCAGTAGGTGGCTCCAAAATGCCTCATTTCTGCAGCAAAACTCATTCTACAGGCTCTACTACCCACATGTTTAAGAGTATCAGGTAGGAATCATACAATTATGGCCTTCTTGCTAATCAGCTGCATTCAGTGCTGTTTGTGTGCAAGTAGAATAGACTTCCACTCATGCAACAAGGCTCCCACTGGCCTCACAGTCCTCAAAATCTGCTCCTGAGAGTTCCTCAGTCCTCTGGAGCATATTTGAGGGCATGCAGGGCAGAGAAGAGAAGACCATAGAAGTCTGGTCACACAATATCAGAAATTTTATAAATAAACACTGGGCAGAATCTATTTCCCAGTTTGATAAAATAAACCTTGAGGGGACTTATATGTAATTGCAATGATATACACACATGCATATTCACAAACCCAATATAGCAGCCCATAGTCCCCTGGTTGATGAATCACTAAATCTGTGGTGTCAATATGTCATAGGATGATTTACTGAGCAAAATAATGTTGATGTTCTTAGCTTTTGGCACTATTCCCCAAAACTATTTAAATTGTATAAAAGATCTCTCACTTTAAAATGAGATACAGTGGTACCTCAGCTTAAGTACATAATTTGTTCTGGAGGTCCGTTCTTAACCTGAAACTGTTCTTAACCTGAAGCACCACTTAAGCTAATGGGGCCTCCTGCTGCCGCTGTGCCGCCAGAGCACGATTTCTGTTCTCATCCTGAAGCAAAGTTCTTAACCCGAGGTACCATTTCTGGGTTAGCAGAGTCTGTAACCTGAAGGGTATGTAACCCGAGGTACCACTGTACAGTTTAGGACAAGGGCAGGGCTGACAGGGACACAACTAAGATTTTAAGAAAATTTACTGGTTACATCAGATGAATGTTCAAGTTTGAGTGTCAACCACAATATCTATACAGTAAATGTTCCTTTCTTCCTGAATTTGTCCATCTACTTGTCCCACTTGAATTAGCAAGACCTACAGAAACCACCCACAGCCTTCCAGAGGCCAGTAATGTAGAGATGGACATTGCACAACTTTCCCAGAGCCCAGTAAAATAGAGATCATCATACGTGGGAAGGGGGGTTATTCCAGGGATCTTCCTGATTTCATGCAATGTTGCCTTTTGTGAGCGGACCTCAGGAATGTAACTCCTGTGTAAGTTTTGGGCCTACTGCATTTAAACTCCACAACTTTCATGTTTGAGAACCCCTCAGAATTCAGGGGTCAGCAAATTTTTTCATCAGGGGGCTGGTCCACTGTCCCTCAGACCTTGTGGTGGGCCAGACTATATTTGGGGGGGAATGAACGAATTCCTATGCCCCACAAACAACCCAGAGATGCATTTTAAATAAAAGGACACATTCTACTCATGTAAAAACACACTGATTCCCAAACCGTCCGCAGGCCGGATTTAGAAGGCAATTGGGCCAGATCCGGCCCCCGGGCCTTAGTTTGCCTACCCATGCCTCAGATGGATCAGTCACAAAGAGCCTCACTATCCTTGTAATGTAACTGATATCCCCCTGTTCCCTGATCAAAGCAAATCTTGTCAACTGACCATATAAAGATAAATTTTATCACTTTGGAAAGTAAGTGCAAATATAACCGCTCCATCTTAGACTGGAGCCCATGCAGTATAGCCGTCTATTTAATAATGCCCAGTTTGACTGGAATATTTCAAGTTCCTATCCTTGTCGTGTGTAAATATGCATAATACCTAGCCCTTTTAGAATTTTGGTGAAGAGTTGCTTCTGACTGACTGGAGCATTTCAGAAAATCAGAAAACATTACAGGCAGTTAAAATAAGTGATACCAGAGCAGAAAGAGAAAGAAAGAGAGAACGTAAGAGATATTTCCATTCTTTATAGTTTTAGGGGTTTTTTGTTTGGTGTTAGCAACAAGTGATATGGATTATATTTTGATAAAATGAAATGTTTGTTGTTTATTCCCAATATACTGTTATGTTTTATGTGTATTGTTTTTAATGTATTAACTGAATTATTATTATTATTATTATTATTATTATTATTATTATCAGACACTAATAAATCCGACTAAGTTTAATGGGGTTTACTCCTAGGTAAGTGGTTATGATTGAAACCTAAGTATCTCTGCCTCTTCGATGAGTCTGAAGTAAATATTTCTACCTGAAGCTCACTGCTGGAGCATGTCACGTACAAACATGGTGTTACTGCTTCACATCTTATAGAATGGAACAGGCCAACCCAACTTCAATTTTTCTTTCCTCCTGTACCCTGGATCACAGCTAAACTTCTGGTCCATGCCTGCTCATCCTACCTCTCCTACATACTCCATGACAAAGCTGTTCTTGCGGATCTTCTCCAGTGTGCGCACACCCCAGCCACGGCCATTATCTGTCCGGAAAATGCAAAGATCGTAACGAATGCCTTTCTGCACGACACGGTTAGAGCAGTCAATCCCACAGCTGCAGCGAGAATTGCACTCATAGATGGGCATGCCAGCCTTGATCTTCACTTGGCCAAACTCATTATACGCAAATTTATGGTGTGAAGCACCAGGACAACAACCTCCTGCTGCTTCTGAAAAACAGTCCAAGCACTCGCAACCCACAGCCACCTGGTTGAGAGTGATGCCCTCCCCGACCTTGTACTCATTAATGTAGACAAAGTCCCGGGGAGGCCCTTCCAAGTCCACCTCATTCTCTACCACAATGCATCCCTTGTGGTTGCGCTTGGCATTGAGTTCATATTCCCAATGCTGCAAAGCCCGCCGCTGTTTGGCCTTCTGCACTAGGTAGTTGGAGATGCCTTGGTCAAGCAAGCGTGTATTCTTTCTGAGCTTGCTTCCTCGTCGAATCAATGCCTGCTCTAGGTCCCGGTGGAACTGTTTGAGTATACTGATACAGCGCAGGTTCTTTCTGGGCTCCCAAGTGTTCTGTGACTCAGGGTAGCCCCGCCACTTCACCAGGTAGTATTCCTCATCCTGAGTAAAAGGTAACCATGCACAGTGTCAGCTTAAAACATGACAATTCTCTTCCCAGAACTGAAAACAAACCCCAGAAAATAAGCTCTCCCAATAACCCCTTCTCCTCTAACCTACTAAAACCCAGAGTAAAGGACAAAACCCAGGTATCTCATGCAAAATTAAGCAACTCTGCAACATTCTCTCTTAACAGCTTCAGTCTTGTAAACTATGGGCCACCAATCAAAGGAAAGGGAGATTATCTAGATCAGTAATGCCTGGCTAAAAGTATAAAGAGCAGAATGAGGGATGAAGGAGTCCCAACTAACACCAAATCTCAATGTACAAACACTTAACTGAGAGCTAGGGAAAACAGACGCAAGGTTGTATAAAAGGTGTTGCTAAAGTTGCAAGAGGGCCCAAGTAACTCACCCGAGCTTTCTTGTAGTCACAGAGATACTCTACTTCAAAATCACAGAGGTTTTTTCTGGTAATGCCCAAACCAGGGCAGCAAACTTTCTGCAAACGGCAGAGATCCTGGAGGTGGGACCAGGTTGATTTGCAACAAACAGTGCAGGCTATGGAAGATAAGGCAGATATACATTAGAATAACTGTATATTTTCCTTTAACAAAAAGTGGTAATATACTTTTCTGGCTAGCTCTATCATTGTTTTTAGGATCATAAGGAAAAGGGAAATCTCAGAATGTTAAGTCTTACACACATTTCTGATGTTTGCTGCCACAGAGGGCAAGAACTCTAAAATTTGTGCAATGCATCCTAGAAGGTACAGATTTAATTTCCCACCTCTGTTCCCATTCCAGTACTAAACATACCACATTCCAACCATAATTCCTTGCCTGTGTTTCACTTTCACATCTGAGGTTTCCTTGTTCTTTTGCAAACCTATTTGCATATAGTGATGAATCTTAAAACAGGTCGAAAGTTATCACATCATGTGACTACTCAATGTATTTAATTCAACTAAATGCCCTGAATACCAACCCACAGCAAAACATGGCAATGTAACACAAGACTTGTGCTGCAAGGCCTCATACATTTTTGTGATAGCTCTGTCATAATTCTTGCTCTCATCCCTATCTTCTAACAACCACTGAACAGACCTGTGTGCTAGTTGCTTATCCTTAGATAGCTAAGCAACATACTTACATAAAACTATGTCAAATGTTATGTCCCAAGCAAAACATTTTCTGTTTGGCAGCATTTCTAACCAGTTCAGGTCCCAAAGAGTAGGATTACTTCCCCATTTTACACAGAGGACTAAACATACAACTTTTCTAGGGAAATTACTAAAACACTTCACTGTTCTAAGAGTTAAAAACCTTCTTCTGGTCTCCAGCTTCTATTTGTTGATGGTCCATTTGCTGTCATTATTATTATTATAATTTATAAAGCATCAAAATTGCTAGGTGCTGTACAGAAATAACACAGCCCTTGCCTTCAGACTTACAATCTAAAAATAAACTTGACACACTGGGGGTGAGGGAATTATTTTTTTCTAATGAACAGTGGCATACCTGATTCTCCTCCACCTCCTCATTTAATTCCTACAACCCTGTGAAGTAGGTTAGGCTGACAGACAGTGACTGGCCCAGGGTCACCAAGTGAACTTCAGGGCCAAGTGAGGATTCAAACCCTGGTCTCCCAGAGTCCTAGTCTGACACTTTAGCCATTACACCACACTGACTCTGAAAGGAGAATCAAGCCAAGGTGAATAGGTATTAAAACATGCAAATGAGAGTTTTCAACCCACTTTCCCATGCAGTGTCTAGCTGATGGAAGAGTTCAAGAAGGTAGTAAAGTCAGAGAACCTTTTCCATGCAAAACAGATGCTCTACCATTAAACTACAGCCCTTCCCTCAAGTCCTCATTGTTTCTCTCTTCTTATTAGACCCAAGGTATCTTTAAATGGTGTTTCCGTGCGCTGCTCTCGTTCGCCAGAAGCGGCTTAGTCATGCTGGCCACATGACCCGGAAGCTGTACGCCGGCTCCCTTGGCCAATAAAGCAAGATGAGCGCCGCAACCCCAGAGTCGGCCACGACTGGACCTAATGGTCAGGGGTCCCTTTATCTTTACCATCTTTAACATAAATAAGCAATTCTCCCTTCTGTTCAAAATATGTTAAAAAACTCCTGGAAGGCACCATAGCTCAATGGCACAGCACCAGCTTTACATGCAGAAGATTCCATATTCAGTCCTTGCCTGGCACTTCCAGGTACAGCTGAACAAGTTCTCTATGTGAGACCCTGAAGAGCTACTGTCAATCTATATATAGGTAACACTGTTAGGGTAACCAGTGGTTGAACTCATAAGGCATCTTTGTATGTTCACGAAATCATTTCAGTGGATTTTCTTGGGGGCATTTGAGTATAAATTCCCCATTCTGGGGCTTTGATCAACAAAATCCAATGTGGACAGAAATTAAGATGCTTTGTAAAGTCTCTAGGAAACTAGTTTGTTCAAACAGCTTGCCTTTCACCTGCAGGATCTTTGTTCTTTTCAAGCCTATAAAGCTGATAGCACTAGATGCAAGGTGAACACCAAGTGGGTCAAAGATCCGGAGTTTTGTGATTAGCACACTGCCATCAGCCTCAAACCTTTGGCATCAGGCAGACTATAAAATATGATGCAACAAAAAAAGATTGCAAGGACAATCACAGTTGCATTTTGAAGAATTAATTGGTAGATGGAGGTTATCATAAACTTGCCATAAAATCCATTTATTTATTAGATTTATATACTGCCCATCATACGATCTTAGAGTGGTTCACAGGATAAAAACATGTAAATAACTAAAACAAAACAGCAAAACAATTACCCCCACTTCCCTACTGTACCCTGAAGGCAAGATTAACATAAGCATACTGAAGTGGAAGCAACATGAAGATCATTTCTTTCAGTAATCTCTCATTATGATGAGAGATCCCCCACTCACTATTCTGAACAACTTAAAAAAAAATGCAAGAGTGCACTGCACTAAGAACACATGTACAGTTTTACATAAATAGGTTACAGGGATTGCCAAATCAGAATTGTACTGTCATCTTAAATTTATGAGGAAGACCTACTTAGGGAACTAAAGTTCTTGTGAGTGTTTTAAGCAAACTGGGTTTTTACTTTTCCACCAAAAAGTGGGAGTATATATATGCAATCATTGCTGCAATTATTAAGAAAACCAGAGTAACCAATGCCTTTTCTCTGGCTTCTGGCCCATGTAAACTCTCTGAAGTTTCTCCGCCAGGTATCAAGATCACTGCTTCCTCCTGCTCCATGACAGGAAGGTATCGGGATGGGAGGGGGGGGCTTCAAAACTGCACACCCAGGGTAATGCCCCCCGAAACAAGGCCGGCCACTCTTAGCCCAGGGGTTTCACAGCTGCTTCCCCGTCTCCACCTGCTGCCAATCTCCCGACTTCCGCACACAAAGTTCGCCTAAGTGGCTGAGCTGGCTGTCTCTCTCAGGAGTCTGACAGGCCAAGGGTCCGAAAGCAAGGCAGCCTTTTGTCAGGAGCCCAACCTTGTGCCATTTCCTACCCCCCCGCCCCCCCCAAAAAGCAAACCCAAAACCGAGAGGCCTAAAGGAAACCTAAGCCTAAATGTTTAAAGGCGTTCAAGGCGGCAAGAGTTTTTCAGGGGCGGCAGAAGGAAGGAAGCACATGGCGAAAACACAGGGCGGGGAGCGGGACACCCACACCGACACCCACATATAGGAGGAGGGCGGTTGGCAGAAGCAAATGACGGGGGGGGGGGGACCGCAACGGGGTCAAAGCTCCTTTGCCCACGAAAGAGGAATAGGAGGGGCAGGCCGGCGTTTTGGTCCTGGGGGTCCTCTCAGCAAGCGAGACCCCCCACATTCCCCTCACGACTCCCGTTCCTCCTCTCCCCACGCGCGCCGCCTCCGCCTCCTTCCTCCTCCTTTCCCGCCCTCGGCGCGAGGCGGCCGCCCGACGGCCCCCGAGCCGCTTACGCCGCCTCTCGCGCGCTCCCCCCGCCCCCGTAACGGTCGCCCGCGGCCGCCTCAGAGCTCTGCAGGGCGGGTGAGGGGTGTGCCGGGGGGTCCCGTCCTCGCGCCGCCCCCTCGCCCCCCACCTCCGCGACCGAACGCCCGGCTGCCGAGCGCCGCTTCTGCCCGCGCGGTTCTCTCCATCGCCGGCGCCGCCTCACGCGCCCAGCCCGAAGCTGCGCCTCCTCTTATCTCGCTCGCTCTCGCCCGTTTTCCCTCTCACCTTTTAAATTTTCCGCCATCTTGCGCTTTTTTCTTTTTTTCCCCCCTTCCAACTCCGCTCCAGCCACTCACTGAGGCCGCCGGAAACTTTTTTCGTCTCTCGCGGGGAGCGCGAGAGGGTCGGAGCGGCGGAGGCGGCGCCAGAGAGTCGCAGGCGGCTCCTCGGAGCCATTCGCGCGCGGCCCAATGGCGAGCCCCGCTCAGCTCTGCGGGTCCCGCCCAGCGCCGCCCGCGACCAATGGCCGCTCGCCTCCTCGGCAACCTCAGTCGGCCTCGGAGTTAGTGGCCGCCTTGAGCCCCGTCAGGGAAAAGGCGGCGCGTCAGTAGGGACCGTCACTTGGGAAGACGGGCGGACTGATGCCCGTGTAAGCAAAGGTCACCAGTGTCGAAGCAGTGATTCTTCAACATCAACTTCGTTGGACTGGTCATGTTGCCTAATTGTCGTCTTCCAAAGCAACTCTTCTATTCCGAACTTAAAAATGGAAAGTGTAATGCTGGTGGTCAACAAAGGAAGTTTAAAGACTGTCTCAAGCATAGCTGTCAACTTTCAGATTTGAAAATAAGGGATCAGCAGCCTCACCTGTCCCTGAGACAGTCTATGGGATGTCTAACAATCCGGGATAGCAGCAGGAAACGGCGCTGGAATAAGGGAATTTCCCGCCAAAAAAGGAAAGGTTGACAGCTATGGTCTCAAGGCAAATCTAAAAAAATGTTCCAACAATTTGGAAACACTGTGAGCGCTCCAATTGGAGAACAGCCTTTACTAAAGGTGTCATGGGCATTGAAGACACTCGAACGCAGGACGCAAGGGAGAAATGTGCTAAGAGGAAGGCAGGCTTGGCAAACCCACACCGTGATCCAGCGGCGTAGCGTGGGTTGTCAGCACCCGGGGCAAGGCAAGTAATTTGCGCCCCCTCCTCACCTCCCTGAACAGAGCACAGCAACACACACCACACACACCTGCTCATCTAACGAAGGTCTTATTTTATGTAAACATTAAAAAAATGTTTCTGCAACTTCCCAATCGAACTGACTTCTATGGAATTCCTTCATCTTCTCCACCATCGGTAAAATACAGAGGGTAAACTGTACCTCATTTCTGCCCTTGTCCATCAGCCAGACACAAGGTTTTCTCTGGCTGGAGCAGAGAAAGTGGGAAAGGGTAGCATTATTTATTTCTCAGCAGCTAGCAACTTGCACATTTTAATCCACACTCCCAATAGGTATATTTTTTATATATAAATAAATCTGGGTCATATGGTGCCGAGTCCAGGCAATGGCCATGTTCCTAGGTAATACGGCAATGCTCCTATTTACTTATTTAACACACATAACTGGCTTTTTGTTGGAATACTACTGCCTCTTCACAAACGAAAGATGAAGCCGTTTCCTATAGAGAACACTATTCTACCTAAAAAGAGGATTTATAGAAACCATGGTTATTGATCCCTTCGGCAGCTTTAGGTCAGGAGATGTTGGCAGGATCTCGTAGGTACATCACACCAGTCCTTGGCCATTTGGGGTGTGGGAAGAAGCCACAGTTGCTCAACTATCTGTAATGCATTCCCATGCAGGTTTCCTCACATCTAAGTGCCACTGTGTTCAGTGAGTGTTTATGCCTAGTATCGCAACCACAACAGGCTTGCGAAACATTGCAGTTTGATTTCCCAATTCTTTCCCATCTCTTCGGGCATTTCTAAAAATCTGACTTCTCCCATCTTGGTCTCATGATTGCCCAGGGCCTGTATATAAATGCCTGGCAGTGAACCACCCTGCCATTAAACATTTTGCTCTTGAAGTGCTGTCAGTACTCAGCAGGACCATACTGTCCTCTTTGCCCTAATTTCACAGTGCCTACCTTTATCTGCTCTCTGTTCTGCCCCTACTGGCTGCTATCTGCAATATTGTGTGGCTATCTTTAGTATTTAGTCTGAGAGCTGCACATTCTCCTATCCTGAACTGCATGAGTGTGTTACTTAATGCTCACCAGGGTTTATCTAGATCAAGGGTGGCCAACTCCCAACAGACTGCGATCTACTCACAAAGTTAAAAACTGGCAGTGATCTACCCCCTTTTAGGGAGGGGGAAAGCCACGTTTTTGGGGGGTGCAAGGCAAAGATGTTGAGCTTTTTTTAGGGGAGCCAAACTTGTTGAGCTTCTTTGGGGGAGCCAGTGATCTACCAGTGATCTACCACAGATGTCCAGTGATCTACTGGTAACTCACGATATACCTGTTGGACGTGCCTGATCTAGATTCTAGAATGGGTACACCATACCTGCCACCAGATAGACCAAAATGGAAGTCTTGTAGTAAATTAGTCTTCTGTAAGATTGAGGCAAGTATCTTCAAAAGATACTTTTGAAGATAACGACCTTAAAAGATAATCATGCTTTACAATCTGAAATGCACAACCTATGTCTTCAAAAATAGTGCAGAGGAAAAACCAGTGATGGTGAAAACAAGGGCTACCTTCTGTACATTTGTCACAAATATAGTAATATATTTTGAATGCATTATAAACGTGCAACACCAGATGGCACCAGAGAGCAAAAGGGAATTTTTATGGAATTTTACATAGGCTTCTTGTTGTTGTTATGATTTAATTCCTGACTTATTTATAGCGTTTTTAACCTGTGTCTAGATCCATCCCAGCTCAGAGTCAGGCAACCATTTGGCTTCTTTAACAGGCTTGTTGCTGCAGAAGATACAGTTGCGTCTTCTGCAAAAGATCTGCTTTTCCCTGCTGTGGTATAATTAGGGTATGTTTTTTTAGCCGGAACTCAGTTCCAGTATCTCTCAGGTGGGTGCCATTGCCATTATAAGAGAACAAGAGAGGTGTTCGTGGTGAGTTCTAGCACCTATATTTCTAGAAAAATAGCACTGGGAATAATAATAATAATAATAATAATAATAATAATAATAATAATGGTGTCCTGCTTGCATCCAGGAAGGTGCTGCTGTTGCACCCTCAGTAATGTACTAAGATCCAGGATGTCAAGATTCCTGGCCACATGGTGTTCAACAATTATCCCCTCTCCCTGTGCAAATAGGGTTGTGGATTCCACATACTTGGGGGATATCCTGGGTTGTATCCAGCAATCCACAAACAGAACTCCACTTGCACAGCAGGGCTTCCTCTTCCTTCCCTCCGTGTGCCCCCAAAATCTGTTCCAGACGGCTCTCCAAGTCTCTGGAGCTGATTTTGTGAATGCACAGGAGGCTGCAGGGGAGAAGAAGAGAAAGTCTAGTGGAAAATGAACAGTAGTTACTACCCCAGGGTATACAGAAGTAACTAAGTTTCTGAAATGAAATAAAATTACATTTTAAAAACTTTAATGGAAACCTTTGACTTTACTTAGTTACTCTATTCATAGCTGTTGAGCCTGTAGAAAGAAAAAAGGATCTAAAGAAACAAGAAAGACTGTGGGCCAAACTAGACATAACACAATGTGCCACTTTAAAATATGTTACAGTTTTAAATATATATATATATTATAGGCACATAGGTGGGTGTCAGTTTTAATAGAAACTGCAGCACGGGGAGTGGAAGGAGATTTAACCCTTCTTTCCCTAGTTATAATCCTGACCAAATTTCCTCTTCATGATGCTATTAGCCCTAAAAGAATAAAGCTCACGTTGGCACCAAATTTATAATGTTCATATACTACCAGACAGCATTTCCCCACCCTGTTGCCACCACAGCACAATGTACTACTTTTATGTTTCACTAGCAACCCTCTAAATATGAGAATAATGAATCAGGAATAGAAAAAAAGTGTGTTTGACCTCAGAAGGTGAAAAGTACAGGAGGCTGAGGCTCAATGCCCCTTCAGACAACCTGTTTAGTGAACATTTATCTGTATTTGATTGCATAAAGCTTGATTATATCCTATCATTATTGAGCATTCATCTGGATTCATTTACAGAAAGTTTATACGTCTGCCCATTAGTCATATGTTCATCCCACATGTTTCTATGCATTTCACTATCACTTTCTGAACCACAAAAAGACTGATCCCCCCCCCAGTGGATTTGTTGGACTATGGTGACAGAGCTGTTTAATCCACTTTAATTATGCAAACTCAAAGTTCTGGTATGTGCTTGAATCCGTGGCCTCCGGAAGGCACCCTCAAAGGAAAGGATCCTGTGTCTATTCTCCAAGCTGCCCAGTTTCCTCTCCACAATGTCAAAACACCAAAGGTGAAGCTAAGATTTCCTGTGTAGAGCTACTCACTTGAAAAGTCTCTAGTTACTACAATATTAATTCCATTCAAAGGTAAGTGGCATAAGCTATTTATCTGTGGTCTTCCAGACATTTTTTTGTTTTCGTTTTGTTCTGTCCAACAGGCACATTAAGATCCAAGCCAATTTTCCTTCCCTGGAATAGAATAGAGTTCATGGAACTGGGCTTTCCCACCTCCCCTTTCTTTCACAACCTTCTGCGTCCAGTGGGGGACCACTGGGAATGGTGTAAGATATGATGTGGGGTGTTGCAGACCATTTGGCAGAAATCACGCCCCCCCCCCCTTGTGCGGAGAGAAGAGCAAATTAGGATCCAAGCCACTGAAAATACTTTAGTTTCCAGTATATATCTATAATATCATAAATAAAAGAATAAGGATTCATTGAAGTCAAATCTGGATTTGCGTCCCTCTATCACACTGCAATCAAAACAACCAAATTTGAAAGTAAATAGGTACAGTATACCTGTCTTAAAGTTTGGAGACTGCATCCCGGCCACCCCTACCCAAAGGTAAAACTAAAGCAAGGGAAAACATTCCTCCGAAAGGCGTGCAAATAATTCAGTCAACTAGGATTTTTATGTGTGTTAACAATACACTGGTTATTTTATAAGACAGAGGTTTTGCTTACATTCCTGTAATCTTCATACCTGCACATTGGCCTCAAAGGGGGAACCACTTCTTAAAGACACACAAGATTATACATCGAGGAGAAAGAAAGGAGGATGAAGGGGCTGGATGAAAGATAATATGGCTCTTAGAAAGTTAGAGGAGATTAGAAGTGGTATTGTCAAGACCGAGGGTTTGAAAGAGGGAGGATTACAGCCAAACTTTCTAAGACTGTCAAAGGCTTGCAGGTGCACAGAATGGGAATTATTCTTTAGCCTAAGTGATGCTGGAGAGGAGGAATGGGAAAATAATGACCTGTCACTGCAGGGACTAAAGCAGAGCTGCCCTTGCACCTACTGGATTTCTGCACAGATTGTGAGGGGGACCCTAACAGAGTAGCAATCTGATTAAATGCCCACAGCAATTCAGACAGCAACAGATTGTCAGAAGGATCAGGCTTTGCGTCCTTCTGGACTCAGTCATCCCACTCATCATCCTCTTCATCATCACCATTGTCTTCATCGTCATCTGTGGGTACAATAGAACAAAGCAACAATGTGAGAGGAGGCTTTCCCGAATAGCACTTCTAAAGTGCACCTACACCTCTTTTTCCATACAGGAATGAATGGTCATCCCATTCATTCACCCAAACCAGCTCCCCATACTTACAAGTTATTCCAGCCTACCCTTCTCCCTTGGAGTTGTATTCAGTGCTAGTCCTACTCAGAGTAGACCCATTTTTTAAAATAATAAATGAGTGGACTAAAGTTAGCAATCTCTATTGATTTCAATGGTTCTCCTCTGAGTAACAGTGGCATTGGACAGAACCCTTTGCATTTACAGTCATACCTCATGTTGCATTCGCTTCAGGTTGAGCGTTTTCAGGTTGTGTCCCGCGGCGACCCGGAAGTACCAGAAAGGGTTACTTCCGGGTTTCGCCGCATGCGCGGATGCTCAAAATGACATCACGCACATGCGCAGAAGCGGCGAATTGCAGCACGCGCAGACGCGGGTTGCATTCTGCTCATGTTGCGAACAGGGCTCCAGAACGGATCACGTTCACAACCAAAGGTACCACTGTACCTGTTTAATACTAGATACAATACCAGTGCAGGAATCAAGATTTCACCCCTTGCAAAATGCCACTGGCTCTGTCTCAGATCTTAGCTTTGTCCTTTCCAGTCAAGCACAAAACTTTAGACAGTTTGTTAAGTTTTTGTTTGTAAGCACGCAGTTCAAAGGATGAGATGTATCAGATGCAACAAAATTCACCTGAGGAATGAATGACCTTGCTCCTCTTCTGCATCACATGCATAAGAGCTCCTACCAGACCTTCAGAGCTCTGTGCAGGTGATGGCGGTTCCAGCACATCAGGGGTCTAAAAGGTAAAAGGATTGCAGGTGGTGTCATTAGGGCTTCGAATGTTGACGGCCCTTAGAACCCACACGAACCTTTCAACCACACAAAGCTGTCTTTGTTCACGCTGCTCTTCCTCAAAACAGATACAACTGTCACAATCCAGTGGACAGTGGTAGCAGGCAAATATTTAAGACTAGTTTGCACAAACGCAATTGACCATGTCCGGGCTATACCACTTTAAATTACAGGGGGGCTTATACCACTGAATGTTCTTCCAGAGATAACACTTCCTTCCACATAAAATTCTAAGTAATAGAGAGAAGGGTTCTGGCCTAGTTTTCTCCCTGTCACACTAGTAGGAAATATTTATTTTTAGTTTTATTTGCCTTAAATTTTCTATTGAGATGTTTAAAAGGGTAAAGCAAAGCAAAAACAAAAGCAAAGAGAGAGAGAGTATAAAGCCATCACAATATTACATATATGTGTACATAAGCATAAAGACAATTAAGGCAAATTGTCAGTAAGTGAAAAATAGGTGCCTAGCAAAATGAAAACACATTGTCTCAGAATTTAGCACAGCAGCACTTCTTAAAAATACATATATTAGTCCATTTCTCTTTTCCCTCCTTTTAGGTGCATAAAAATATCAAAAAGTAGCAAAAAATATAATGTCCAAAAGGAAACATTTGATGATGGCAGTTGGCAACCGTGTTCTACTACACTAGCAAAGTTAATTGTTTCAAAAGGGCCCTTCTATTTCTGGCCAGGGGCAACCCTAAACTTTTCTAAAGTTTTTTTTCTAAACTTCTAATTTTTTCTAAAGCAGCCGTCTGCTATACTCTCTAATTGTTGTTGTTGTTGTTTAGTCGTTTAGTCGTGTCTGACTCTTCTTGACCCCATGGACCAGAGCACGCCAGGCACTCCTGTCTTCATACTCTCTAATACCACAGGTCAAATATCACTCCATGAAAATCCCTAGTTGCAAGCTATGATGGTCCTTGCTGCTTCCAGTAAATGACCCAGCAATCCTTTGTGTTTCAATTCTAAATCTAAACCTATATATAGGTTTAACAGTGATAACTGCAAGGCAGGTTGAGCCCAATGTTGGAGTTAATTTCCTTAAACATCACCCCACCCAGAATGTTGATGCACAAAGACATTCCCACCACATGTGTACATATGTACCAACAAGTTGGAACCCTCTCTAATATATAGATGTCCCCCCCCCTCCCAATTGGGGAGTATTCCATCATGTGATTCCCCACCTGCAGTCTGAAGTGGCAGAGAACTGGAGAACTAGGCCTTAATGTAATGAGAACAGTTAAGTCTGACATCATATTTCTTTCCTCCATTATCACACATTGCCATAACTTTGCTATCCTCCTGCCACATCTGGTTCTTAAGTAATTCTCTAGCCCAGGGGTGGCCAACTCCCAAGAGACTGTGATCTACTCACAGAGTTAAAAACTGGCAGTGATCTACCTCCATTTTGGGGGTGCAGGGCAAAGATGTTGAGGTTTTTTTTGGGAAGGAAAGTCCTGTTTTGGGGGGTTCAGGTCAAAGTTGTTGAGCTTCTTCGGGATCTACTGGTGATCTACCACAGACGTCCAGTGATCTACCAGTGGATCATGAGCTACCTGTTGGACATGCCTGCTCTAGCCAATCCAACCAGGGAAATCATATATGAGAAATCATACTTAACACACTAAGCACGAAGCACCCTTTGATGCTCTCCACCGTGTCTTACCTTATTGAGTTGTATTCCTTGGCGTATCTGATCCAGTAATGCACCACGTCCGGTGGAGGCAACAGCAGGTGAGCTAAGCCCTCCAGAGGGAAGAGGAGGAGGGGGACATGGGGAAGAACTTGGGAATGCAGGAGGGGGTGGCGGGGGTGGTGGCGGTGGGGGTGGCGGTGGGGCTGACCCAGCTGGGGGTGGTGGGGGACGAGCTGCTCCCGGCCGAGAGACTGGTGGAGGAGGTCCCCACTGAGGGCTGGGCTGTCCTCGAGAGGGCTGTGGAGGCGAAGGGACAGCTCCCCTGTTTGATACAGGCGGGATGGGTGGTAGAGGACTACTTCGGCTATGTCCAGGGCCAGAACGATTTGGGGGTGGGGGTGGAGGGTGACTTGGACCTGAAATGAGACAAATATCAACACTAAAATCCCAGTGGGCAGCTTTAGTAGAGAACTATCCATGTATTCTAGAACGAGCAAAAATACTTTGATAGATGGCTTATTGTGCTGATCACGATTAGATCAGTAAGAACAATAAGGATTACTGTCTCTCTCTGAATACCAGTTGCTGGGAGGTTACCAGAGCATAGCTCTAGTAGAGCATAGCCTACGGAAGCTAGGTTACCCCTGGCAAATAGTGATATACTGGTAGAAAGCACTCCATGCGACTGTGGCCCTCACATGACAGAAAAAGATCCAGGAGAATCACAAAACTACAGACTTCTTCCTTCAGAGAGACTGCAGCCCCATCAAGAACATGCAGTCATTCAGTCAGAAGAGCCGCCCACTAACAATAGCTCCATCTTGTCTGGATTGAGTTTCCCTTTATTGGCCTTCATTCAGCCCATAATTGCACCCAGGCTCTGATTCAGAACATGCACCACCCCACCTGCTGAAGATGAAAAGGAGAGATAGATGTGAAGGTCATCAGCATACCGATGAACACACAGCCCAAAATTCCACCACTCAATGGTGAAAGATAAATGTATATGCATAGACACACCCCTGCATGCCAATGCCAATTGTGGACTACAATCCATGCATCTCATAAGTGGACTCTAAAAGGTAAAGGTAAAGGGACCCCTGACTGTTAGGTCCAGTCGCGGATGATTCTGGGGTTGCGGCGCTCATCTCGCTTTACTGGCTGAGGGAGCCAGCGTACAACTTCCAGGTCATTTGGCCAGCATGACTAAGCCGCATCTGGCGAACCAGAGCAGCGTATGGAAACGCCGTTTACCTTCCCGCTGGAGTGGTACCTATTTATCTACTTGCACTTTGACGTGCTTTCAAACTGCTAGGTTGGGAGGAGCTGGGACCGAGCAATGGGAGCTCACCCCATCGCGGGGATGCGAACCACCGACCTTCTGATCGGCAAGCCCTAGGCTCTGTGGTTTAACCCACAGCGCCACCCGCTACTAATCCACAAACATTTAAGCTGTCATAAATCGGTAACCGTTTGAGGTGACACAAGGATCTTTGTTGTTCTTACTGCAACAGACTAACATGGCCACCGCTCCAGAAATTATTACTCAGATCAGTACATCCAAGCTCAAACAAAACGTTCAGCATGGATAGGCCTTCTAATAGTCGGTGTTGTATTAGTTAGAGACCAGGATCTGGTCCAGTCCAGTCCACTGGTCCAGTCTCAGAGGGGCGGCCAATGATACCTGAGGTCGGAGACCCTCCCATTCCAGCAGCTCACCCTGTCTTCTCAGCTCTTCCTTCACAGCCTCCAGCCCCCCTTGGCCTTCAATGAAGTCATAGATAATCTTTGAAGTCTCAACATCGGTCAGTTGAGCCTCACTGATTCCCGCCTGGGAGAAGAATGTCTTCAAATCGGGATCTAAATTATTCACCTGAAATAAAAACATAGACAAATGTGTGTGTGTGTGTGAGAGAGAGAGAGAGAGAGAGAGAAGAGAGAGAGAGAGAGAGAGAGAGAGAGAGAGGGAGAGAGAGAGAGAATGTGTTGCCATGTCTGCTCAGTGCCCATCTTCTTGAGCCAATGCTCAAGTCACGATGGTCATCGGGTTACAACTGATAGGACCTGGCTTCCAGCATAGAATGAGGTAGCTGGTGCGGTTAAAAGGATTATAAAGTCCTAACCTCTGCCTAACCTACCATCACCTTAAACCTTCTTCATAGTCAAATCCATCTTAAAACTTCAACTATCTTTAAGCATTACAGTGGTACCTCTAGTTATGAACCTAATTCGTTCCAGAAGTCCATTCTTAACCTGAAACTGTTCTTAACTAGAGGCATGCTTTCGCTAATGGGGCCTCTTGCTGTCGCTGCGCCGCCGGCACACAGTTTCCGTTCTCATCCTGGGGCAAAGTTATCAACTTGAGGTAACTCTTCCAGATTAGTGGAGTTTGTAACCTGAAGCGTTTGTAATCTGAGGCGTTTGTAACTTGAGGTACCACTGTCCTTCTGACCACTGGCCCTGTGGGCTAGGGCTGAAGGGAGTTAGAGTCCAGCAACAACTGGAGGGCCCCCCCATCCTTCCTGTAGCTGTTTAGGCTGTGCCTTATCACCCAACTCCAGCCAAATGCAGGAAGAAGACTAGCCATACCAGCTGAGAGGCGAGAACAGGCCAGGTGATATCCCTACAGAAGCTTCTGAATCAAAGCTGTTCAATGAAAAGAGTAACTAGGAGACCACCTGCTCTTCCTAAAGAACAGCATTGCTTCATCTAGGCTCCAGTCTAAACTTTTTGGCACAGCAACTAGGTCTGACAACACCTTATAATTGGAATATACAAGCAAACCTTGAGAGAAAGGGCCTCATGTCTTCACTCAGGTATGATGTGAATAAGCACGTCATGCATTGCAGGGTCCCTTCCAACGCTACAATTCTATGATTCTATGTATAAACACAGAGTTTGCTGGACTTCAGTAACTCCAAAGTCTCATCTCATACGCATGTGAGACCTCAGGATAATTTCCCCCCACTGAGACTCTCTCTTTCAAGTCTATTGATGAACCGGGCTACGTACGTCAAATCCACTGCTGGGATCCCATCCAATGTGCTGGATATGCCTGGAAAGGAATCACAGAAGACATTCAATGCGTCCACATGAAGGCCTCCAGACCTCTTCGACTTCCCCTCTCCTCCTTCCATCTGCAGCATATTGTGACTTGCTTGCATCCTAGTTATGTTTCCACCACATTTCCGTATGAGGCAGCACCTGCGCATGTGCAAAGCACAGCATGGCAGTCCTCTGCTGTGGGTTAGGGTTACACACACTATGCTATGGAAGTAGTTCTCAAGCTGTGTTTCATAGAAAATTTCCATATGCAAGTAAAGAAACAAGAGTTTCAAGGGCAAAACAAAGAAAGCCTGATATGAAAACTTCAGAAAAAGAAACTGAAGTCAAGGTGTAGCCTTATTGGAGTTCACCGATACGGTCTGCATTGCTCCGGGACAGGAGGAAGGAAGTCAAATGACGCCGAGGTTGGTTCAAAGAAAGAGTTTATTCTGCTCTCCGGATAGCAGAAGGCACTTGCGTGGTAAGTCCACAGCAAGCCCAAAGAAACGACAAGTTTCATGCAGTATATATATCCTCCAGACACCCTCTCCCCCTTCCCCGGCCACATCAACTTGTATACGCAGGTTGACATCACAGATGTTCCTGCTCCGGCACTCTTAACCATAAAAGGGATTTCCTTCCTGCACTCCTGACCATAAAAGGATCTTCCTCTTCCTACTCTTATCTTGGAGGAAGAGGTCATCATCTCTGGGAACACGCTTCTGGCGTTGCTCCCGGACTCTGGCCTGCACGTCTTTTGTGGTCAGCACATAAGAGAAGGTACAGATGCATCATCCCTGCTCTACTGGAACTTGACAAGGTCACTCATTGCCGCCACGGACTGATAAGGGAGAGAGCTTCGAGCACAGCCAGGTTTTTGTTTATACATTGACTCAGAGCTCAAGTTAATGGATTTTAGCTAAGGAGAAAATAGGAATTTTGGTGCAGTTTTGGGTTTCCTACTCTCCCCAGATCCCAGTCTTTGAGAGGTCTGCATAACTTCCGCAAGCACTCACTTGAACCCACTTGGAGCACCAATGTCAGCCTTTGAAATCTTTTTCTTCCCCTTCTTTTTCTCCACTGCAGTAGGAACAGGAAGTCCACGGTAGCGGGAAAATGTGATGTCTGGATTCTGGATGTCAACAGTGGCCAGAGGCAGAGATGCTGGCGGAGAGTTTGGCTGCATGCCACGTCCTTTGGGGAACATAAGATGGGGTGAGGAAGCGAACACCTATCAATCAGACCTCCCTCTATAACACTCCCTGTGTTGCCCGCCATCTCAGACACTGTTTTCCTTTCTATGTTTCATCTCTTTATTCTCTAGCATTGTTTGACTGTATGTGTGTATTTGTTTATTTTATCTAAATCACTGGGAACTTTTTCAGCTAAAGATCTGGATAAATATTGCCCTGCTGTGAGTGCTGAAGACTGCTCCCTGCAAGACCCTTTCCACCTGGCCTAGGGGACGGGGCCCAGACTCACCCTGCTCAGCGTAAGAGACTCCTGGGAGGCCGCGGGACATTGCCCTGCTGTGAGTGCTGGAGCCCAAACTCACGGGAACAAAGTCTGGGGTTGGGGCAACTATTGAAATTGCTTTTAAATGCTGTTAAATGTTTTAAAATTGTTTTTAATCTATGGCGTTTTAAATTTTGGTTCTTGTTGGGTCTGTTTGTTTTTTGCTCTGTTGGGGGTGGGATAAATGTTTAGTTGGGTCTGGGGATTAGTTTAATTTTAGTATACAGTCATACCTCGGGATGAATACACTTCAGCTTAAATATTTTTGGGTTGTGCTCCACGGCGACCCGGAAGTAACAGAGCGTGTTACTTCTGGGTTTCACCGCTTGCACATGCGCAGACGCTCAAAATGACGTCATGCACGGAACTGGTGAAATGCGACCCGTGCACGCGCAGATGCGCAGTTGTGTCTTACATTCGCTTCAGGATGCAAACGGGGCTCTGGAACAGATCCCGTTCGCATCCAGAGGTACCACTGTAACTGCAATTTTTTTATTATTAGTTTCTACTGTTTTATTGGTTTATTATATAGTTTGTATAACACATCCCAGGACTACCTGGGAGTGGGTCCCAGTCAACAGAATGGCTGTGGCAGGTTCCAAGGGCACTGGGACACCTGATCTCAGTGATCACGGGTAAGAGAAGGAGTTACGCTAGGACCAGACCATGTCATTACCGAGGAGGCAGGCTTAGTCGTTGTTGGAAGACTATCTCTGCCTCTGGGTTTGGTCTTGAACAGAAGGATACTGGAATCAACAAGGGAGACCCACGTGACCTTAAGGTGCTGCTGTGCAATGCCAGGTCAATGATTCACAAGACCTCTGTCATCCACAATTTGATTGTGGATGCAGGACTTGACCTGGCATGTGTAGCAAAGACTCAGTTGGATGAAGCAGATGGGCCTGTTCTTGGCTCTGCTTGTCCACCAGGTTTCTCTTAAGCACAGCAACCCAAGTCATATTGGGGGGGAGGGGTTACAGTGATTTTTAGGAAGTCATTAGTTTGCACCAGACATCCTTTTTGGAAGACCCAGTTTTCTGAGTGCAGATTTGGAAAGAGGTAGACTCCACTACAGGAGCAGGGCTGGGGCAGAAGAGTGCTAGAGTTCTGTCTAGTCGAGTTGCATGGGATCAATTCCAATCTGTTACCTCCAAGGATGTGGACAGGCTGCTTGGATGAGTGAAACTGACCACCTGTCTCCTTGATCCTTGCCCATCCTGGGCTTTGTGGGGTGGTGAATGCTTCCCTCTGTGGCAGAGCCTTCCCAGACGCACTGAAAGAGGTGGTTATTAAACCACTTCTTAAAAAACCATCTTTGGACCTGGCCAATATGGCCAACTGTCGCCCAGTATCAGATCTTCCATTCTTGGGCAAGGTGGTTGAGCAGGTGGTCACTGAACAACTCCAGGCACGCCTGGAGGATGCAGACCATTTGGATCTCTTCCAGTTGGGATTCAGGCCTCATCATGGGACTGAAACTGCCTTGGTTACGCTGAAGGCAACCGTGTATCGGGAAATTTTTAATGTCTAAAGTTTTACAGTTTTTCATGTGCTGTAAGCCACCCAGAGTGGCTAGGGAAACTCAGCCAGGTGGGTGGGGTGTAATATTATTATTATTATTATTATTATTATTATTATTATTATACTTTAAACAAACAAATAGATAAGGTGGGCTGCCCCTATTTTGCTTGTGCAAAAGCACACAGCTTCCCCTTTAAAGAAAACTGTGGTGAGGGGAGCATACAGGGTCTGACCAAGACCCTCCTCTCCTCCCCAGACCAACATAATGACAGTATATGGAACTGCTGGTACTGGAACAAGCAGCTAAAGAAGAAAAAAATTCTACCTTATTTTATCTTGGTCACCTAGAAAAGTATAGTGGGTGGGCTCCCATAAGCCCAAGGATGTGATGGAGAGATGTACTCTTCAGCAAGTGGTACAGCACCATGGACAGTGGTACAGTAAGGATGCCCTGCTTTGGCAATGATAGGTGACCTTTTAGTTTTAAATCCAAAGCACTACTGCCACCTGCAACCCTACAACTGGTTAATAATAATAATAATACCCATAATAGTTTTATTATTTATACCCCGCCCATCCGGCTGGGTTTCCCCAGCTACTCTGGGCAGCTTACAGTATATATAAAAAATTGTAAAACATCAGACATTTAAAAAATTCCCGATACAGGGCTGCCTTCAGATGTCAGATAGTTGTTTATTTCCTTGACATCTGATGGTTGCAGAGAGTAGTGAAACTTCACAGTGGCTCAGCACAGGATGTTGCCTATATTATAAAAGATCATTTTTGTGATCTTGTATCTCTTTTGGAATTTTTTTAAAAGGAGTGAAATTATTTGTTATGGCTCTTGTACCGAGAGCTCTTTTGCCGTGGTTCATTTTGGATGCTTCTCTTACTGAAAGTTTCTGATTTTATTGCTGTATTCTCTGTTTTCATGCTGCATTTGTTAGCTGACCTGCAAACTTGTAGTTGTGGATATGGGTACACATTAAATAAATGAACAAATAGCACGCAAACAGAGTTTCTGCAAGCTGCTTACCATTTGAGTCAATCCCAGAAGATGGCGGCTGGGGGAGAGCTGGTCTTCTGTCTAACAGATGCAAAAAGAGTAGTGATCAGGATGTAAAGAGGCAGCAATTTCCATCCTGTCCTGTGTTTGTCACAATCAACACTGTTTCTATTCTGCTGCAGTTCAGCTTGTGATAGAGTCTACATTGTTGGCCTTGCTATCGGCTATGGACAAAACTGATGGAATTATATAATTACCTGATTATTTCAATGAAAAGGAAACATCAAAACAATGCAGAAAATACTGTAATTATTTAGGCAGCATTTGAAGATTTCCTTTCCTCCCCTCAGACAAGCATGTGGATTTTGGCAATTTTCACTCCCGCTTGTGTTTCCAATGGATTTCCCTGACATCCCTAGTGATAGCTCACCATCAGCAGCTCCAGGAGAATTCCCTGTGGAAGCTGCTGAGAACTTCTTGAAGACAGCACTGCTATCCACAGGCTCTAAAGCAGGATTGCCATATGTCCAGAATGCCATAGGTGGGATATGGCAGTCAGTAACCATATCCAGGCAGAAATGCAAATATCTAGATGCAAAACTTTAAAAAGCTTTTCTGTCCGGATTTTCACATTTTGAAATATGGCAGCGCAACTCTAAAGCAATAATTCAGGATTCAGTTGTACTTACAGCAATACTTCCTCTCTGGCAACTAGGGTGAGCCCTCAACCAGCACAGTTTACTGACAAATTATGATTATCTATCTCTATCTATCATCTATCTATCTCTATCTATCTATCTATCTATCTATCTATCTATCTATCTATCTATCATCTATATCTATCTATCTATCTATCTATCTATCTATCTATCTATCTATCTATCATCTATCTATCTATCTATCTATCTATCTATCTATCTATCTATCTAATCTATCTATCATCATCTATCTAGCTATAATTTTTTTAACATATATGTTCCAACAATCATTTAACATAACTTCTTATCTTATACAGTATTTTAGACTTCCGTCAACAATCTCTAAAGATTTTCCGTTCTTTATCACTTGTTCTGCATTTCTTAATTTCTCTATTACTTTTAATTGTCCTTAACTAATAATTCTTTTCAAAGTCTTCCTTGCAATATTTCACAAAGTCCTCCTTACAGAACTTCTTGCAGTCCTACTAGCGTAATCTGTCTATCACAATTGCTTTTCAAATAATTCAAATAATTACTCCAGTCCTCTAAGAATCGCTGATCCCGCAGGTTTCGAATCCTTCCTGACAAATTATGATTATCAAGGGCTTTCCCCCTGCACTTAATAGCTCAGCTCAGGTGAGTAACTTGTGGCTCCCAGTCTTATTTTAAAAGCTCCCTGTAAGTGTTAAGTGAGGCTTCTGGTAAGAGTAATCTACCCCTCCCCTGGCAAACCTACAGGGCATGGAAAAATAGGGGGAAGAGAGAAAAGGAGGTATGATAAAGAGAGAGAGAAAAGTGTGTGGTAGAAAGAGATAAAGAATGAGAAAGGGGTGGGCGTGTCTGCTTCTGGCTCTGGTTTTGGACCCAACCCACCGCTGGCATGCGCCCACTGACAGATTATTCTGAAAGGAATGTAATCCTTGGCAGAAAAAACACCATTGCCCCTGCTTCGACCAGACACAAAAGAGTATAGGGACAGATACATACCTTCATTGACTGGAGGTGGAGGTGGCAGCTGTCTATCTATAAAACAGGAAGAGATTTATGAAGAGGAGACAAGCATTTCTGCCATGCTTCAGGGGTACCTGGAAGAATCTGGCCCCTCTTAGATGGAGTCTTGGTCAGCAGAGGGGTTCATTGTGCTGTAGGAACCACTCACTCATATCAGTATATATATACACAGTGGTACGATGCGGGAGGCGCTGTGGGTTAAACCACAGAGCCTAGGACTTGCCGATCAGAAGGTCGGCGGTTCGAATCCCCGCAACGGAGTGAGCTCCCGTTGCTCAGTCCCTGCTCCTGCCAACCTAGCAGTCCAAAAGCACATCAAAGTACAAGTAGATAAATAGGTACCGCTCCGGCGGGAAGGTAAATGATGTTTCTGTGCACTGCTCTGGTTCGCCAGAAGCGGCTTAGTCATGCTTGCCACATGACCCGGAAGCTGTACGCCGGCTCCCTCGGCCAGTAAAGCGAGATGAGCGCCGCAACCCCAGAGTTGGCCACAATTGGACCTAATGGTCAGGGGTCCCTTTACCTTTAGCTCGGTTTAAAAACAGTCCGGTTTAAGAACAATTTGGTTTACAAACTCTGCAAAACCAGAAATAGTGTCCTGGTTTGAGAACTTTACCTTGGTCTAAGAACAGAATTTGAACAGTGGAATGGCACCGGTGGCGGGAGGCCTCATTAGGGAAAGCGCGCCTCGGTTTAAGAATGGTTTCAGTTTCAGAATGAACTTCCGGAACAGATTAAGTTTGTAAACCGAGGTACCACTGTATATATATATAGAGAGAGTTGCTCACTCTTCAGCTCCACGTGGGTGGAATTTGGTACTTTGTGAAAATGTTGAATTATTGAGAAATTAATTGAGTTTCTATTCCTAGCCCTCATGGTTGGGGCAACAAGTTTGCATTCCATGTCTAGACTAGAGTTCAGGGGACGAAATGCTTAAACGCTGCATGCCAGCATGTCTCTTATTCACGTCCCCCACCTGTTTAGCTCAGTCGTACACCAGCCTGCATTCTCTCTTCTTCACCCATGACCCCGCTGCTCCTGCCAACAAATCCCAAATCCTATAAAAAGTTGGCATCCCACTTGGAGAACAAAGAACCCCTTGGGAAGAGAGGGAACCTTCTTTTCTGAAGCTAAGATGACATGGACTAGAATTGACCAAATATGGGTAACTAGAGGAATGGCACCAAAGATAAAGAAAGTGGAAATCTGCCCAAAAACCTGCTCCGACCATAATGCGGTAAGGATGGAGTTGAAACTAACATCAGCTGGCTCCTTCAGATGGAGGATGAATGACACCCTATTTAGAGATGAAGAAGTGTATAAAAAGGCCCAAAAAACCTTGAGAGACTATTTTGAAATAAATATGAATACTAATGTAGAAAAAAGAGTAATCTGGGACGCAAGTAAAGCTGTCATGAGAGGGTTTCTGATACAACAGAATGCAATAAAGAAGAGAAGTCAAAATGAGAAGAAAGATAAAATTTTGGAGAAAATAAAAGAAGGTGAGAAGAAATTGAGAGCAAAACCAAAGTCCTAGGAGATTTTGAGAGAAATAAAATTGTATCAAGTACAATATATGAAAATGATGAATCAGGAAATAGAATGGAAAATCAAACAAATGAGACAAAAAACATTTGAATCAGCTAACAAATGTGGGAAATTGTTGGCCTGGCAAATGAAAAAAAGACAAAAATTAAATACCATCACAAACTTAGAAGTGGAAGGAAAGAGTATACATAACCCAATTGAGATTAGAAATTGTTTCCAGAGGTACTTTAAACAATTATACACACAAGGGCCACAGAAAGAAATGGACATAGACCAATTTTTGAAGACAAATGGATTACAAAAAAATCTCCCAAGAAAGTAAATTAATGTTGAACTATAAAATATCTGAACAGGAAGTAGAAGGTGCCATACAAAATATGCAACTGGGCAAATCTCCAGGACCGGATGGGCTGACTTCTAGATACTATAGATCTTTGAAAGAGTGGCTATTACAACCGTTAAAGGAAGTCTGCAATGAAATATTGGAAGGGAAAAGGGCACCAGAGTCTTGGAAAGAGGCGTACATTACACTTATACCGAAGACAGAGACTGAAAAGACTCAGCTTAAGAACTACCGCCCCATATCGTTACTTAATGTGGATTACAAAATTTTTGCAGACATTTTGGCCAAGAGATTGAAAAAAGTATTGATGGAAGAGATTCATAAAGACCAAGCGGGCTTTCTCCCGGGAAGACACTTGTCTGATAATTTGAGGAATATAATTGATATTTTGGAAAAACTAGAAGTGAACATAAATACTAAAGCAGTTTTGATATTTGTGGACGCGGAGAAAGCTTTTGACAATATCTCTTGGAGTTTTATGAAGAAGAACCTACAGGCGATGGGGGTAGGCCAAGGTTTTGAAAACAGTATAAGTGCAATTTATTCAGAACAAAAGGCTAAACTTATTGTAAATAATGTGGTGACGGAAGAATTTAGGATAGAAAAAGGGACAAGACAAGGTTGCCCAATTTCCCCATTGCTTTTTATATCGGTCCTGGAGGTTCTGCTGAACATGATTAGAAGGGACCGGTTGGTTAAAGGTATACAGGTCGGAGCCAAACAGTACAAATTGAGAGCATTTGCAGATGACTTAGTATTGACGTTACAGGAGCCAGAATCTAGTACCAAAAGAGTTTTAGAACTGATTCAAGAATTTGGTCAAGTTGCAGGATTTAAGTTGAATAAGTTAAAGACCAAGGTTTTAGAGAAAAATTTAACACCAATGGAGAGAGAGAGGTTTCAGAATGAGACAGGTTTAACAGTGGTTAAGAAAGTTAAATACTTGGGGATTAACATGACAGCAAAAAATGGGAATTTATTTAAAAACAACTATGAAAAATGCTGGGCTGAAGTGAAAAAAGATTTAGAAATTTGGTCAAATTTGAAGCTTTCACTGCTGGGCCGTATTGCTGCGGTAAAAATGAATGTATTGCCTAGAATGTTGTTTTTGTTTCAAACACTGCAAACTGTGGACAAAATGGACTGTTTCAAGAGGTGGCAGAGAGATATTTCTAAATTTGTCTGGCAGGGCAAGAAGCCTAGAATAAAATTTAAAATAGGAACGAGGTGGATTTGCCCTGCCAGACTTTAAACTTTACTATGAATCAGCAGCTTTTTGCTGGTTGAAAGAATGGTTGCTTCTTGAAAACACTGACATTTTGGATCTAGAAGGGTTCAACAATGTATTTGGATGGCATGCATATCTGTGGTATGATAAGGTCAAAGCACATAAAGCATTTAAAAATCACATTGTCAGGAAAGCATTGTTTAATGTCTGGATAAGATACAAGGACTTATTGGAAAATAAAACTCCAAGGTGGCTGTCACCGATGGAAGCAAAAGCTCTGAAAAAGCTCAATATGGAGGCCAAATGGCCGAAATATTGGGAAATTTTGGAACAAGACGGAGATAGACTGAAATTGCAGAGTTTTGAGAAATTAAAAAACAAAGTGCGAGATTGGCTTCATTATTATCAGATAATGGAGGCATATAAGTTGGATAAGAAAATTGGCTTCCATGTGGAAAAATCAAAATTAGAAACAGAACTATTAGAACCCAAAACTAAGATTTTGTCAAAGATGTATAACTTGCTGTTGAAATGGAATACTCAGGATGAAATGGTGAAATCTGCTATGATTAAATGGGCACAAGATGTTGGACATAACATAATGATGGCTGACTGGGAACAGTTATGGACCACAGGTATGAAGTTTACGGCATGTAATGCCTTAAGAGAGAATATTATGAAAATGATATACAGGTGGTACATGACCCCAGTCAAGCTTGCAAAAATTTATCATTTGCCCGATAACAAATGTTGGAAATGTAAAGAAACTGAAGGTACATTCTTTCACCTTTGGTGGACATGCCCAAGGATTAAGGCTTTCTGGGAAATGATATACAATGAACTGAAAAAGGTATTTAAATATACCTTCTTGAAAAAACCAGAGGCCTTTCTCCTAGGCATAGTCGGTCAATTGGTGCCAAAGAAGGATAGAACTTTTTTCATGTATGCCACAACAGCAGCAAGAATACTCATTGCAAAGTATTGGAAGACACAAGATCTACCCACTCTGGAAGAATGGCAGATGAAGTTGATGGACTATATGGAACTGGCAGAAATGACGGGCAGAATCCGAGACCAGGGAGAAGAGTCGGTGGAAGAAGATTGGAAGAAGTTCAGAGATTATCTACAGAAATATTGTAAAATTAATGAATGTTAGAACGATGTTGGATAGAAAGTAAGTGGTTTCCAGCTGTAATGCTTTAAGGGAATATGAAAAATGGGTTGTTAAGAGGTAAAAATCTAACGTTACTATTTTAAGACCAAAGACTAGGACAAATAAAGAGGGTAAGGATTTGCTGAACCAACAAACTGAATTGGAATACAAAAAAGGGAGGTCCGGGAAAAAAGCTAAGGAAAAATAAGCAATGGAAAAATTGAGTGGTTTTAATCATTTTTATTTTGTATTTTCTTTTTCTTTTTCATTTTTTATTGTAATATTTAAAAAAATATTAATAAATATATTATAAAAAAAAACAAAAAGTTGGCATCCCTCTTGGGGGACACAACTTTGTTAACGTATTCAGAAACATTTATCTGAATGTTTATTGTTGTTTTACAGGTAATTTTACGGGGGAAGAGGTGTCAATTTAGCATGGGGAAATGGCTGGCAGGGAAAGGGTTAAGCCACCACTTTTTGCTCAAAGATGCGCTGCTCCCCACACTGCTTCACATCAGAAAAAGCAGCCACTTTTTCTCCATTTGTTTGTAGTGTACGATTTGTCCCTGAGTTGCAAACCCTGCAGACATATTTTCTTACAGCCGCCATTTTGAAAGAGGCATGACACCTACCCATTCTCTGGTTCCTCTTCTGAATCTTCTCTTCCACCATTTGTTGAAAATTGTATGCCTCATTCTCATCGGCAAAGTTGAGCCCCACGTTGCACTCCTGAAAGCAATCCCAAGTCAAAACCTCTGGGGAATGGGACCACGGCCGTTCCCATGGGAACAACCCTATATGACTCCAGCTCCTTTAACAAAACTGTCACACAGCTCAATGCACATCCGAAAAAGGGAGCTGGAGTTTCCCCAAGTTTACATTTATTTATCTATTAAAATATAATTGAATAACTTTTACATTTTGAAGGCTTAGTTAAAAAACAACACTAGATGTACATTTGAAATTGTGACTTTAACAACAAAGTGGAAAATGCTTTCATCTCCACATGCTAACTTTTCTTGCATACAACACAGTAGAATGTGCAAATAAAAATGCTTGCTTTATTTTTTCTGATGTGCTTGTACTTCTTCTCTGCAGCCTTTGGCCTTTCCCTCCAGCAGAGTCACAGGACATTTTAGGAATCCTACACACAGTGCTTTTTTACTGGGGGGGTACGCATACCCCTAATCATTTTGTGAATCTTTGTACTTTTGTCCATTTACTGTATTTATTTCCCCTGATTTGAACTATAAAATGGTGGTTTTCTTGAGTCAAAATGAGAGTACCCCTAAACATTTTTGAATAAAAAAAGCACTGCCTACAGATATATGCACATATTCACATACCCACATTTTCAACAATCTAAAGAGCTCTCACATGGAAGAGGCTTGCTTTCTCCTGCTCTGGAGGTTAGGACCTGAGTCAATGGCATCAAATTACAATAAAGGAGACTCTGACTAAATATCAGGAAGAACTTTCTGACAGTAAAAGCTGTTGGATGGTGGAACAGACTCACATCAGAAGATGGTGGTCTCTCCTTTCTTGGAGATTGGATGGTCACCAATCTCCAACCAATCTCCAACTAGATATATGATCTAGTTGAGATTCCTGCGTTGCAGGGGGTTGGATTGGATGACCCTCAGGGTCCCTTGCAACTCTACAATTCTATGAGTCAATACTCACATCTCCTGAAAAGGTGTGGAAATAAGAGGTGGGAGCCAAGTAGACCAGCTGGCTGCACAATTCCTGCTCCCAGGTCATCTTCCTATCCTGAAACAAAGGAGCAGAGAAGGGACAGAGAAAGCAATTCCCCTTAATATGATGCATTTCTGTACATTATTTCCACCAATATATGCATTTTTATGCCTCCTTGACCCCAGTATGTGCATTTTTGTATACATTACCGGGCTGCAGAACTGCATTGACAAATTCAAATAAGTGTGAATTTGGAAGGCTAGCTATAGTTTGTTTGGAATCTTGTTCCAGAAGCTGTGAATTAGGTACAGTAGGTTGACCTTTAAATAAAAACTGAATCAAATGTGTCCCCTGGTCTTCTTTCCCTCTTGTGCCCGTGCCATTCAGACCTGGGCTTGTGGCTAAACCTTCTCTCCTCACTAGCATTTGTTGTGAGGTTAGGCCCCGCCCCCGCTTGGAGATAAATTAAGACACATGGACACAAGTATTTTAGGTTAATGGGTTAGAAAAGGCCATAACTTTGTTGGTTACAGGATGTGAGTGGTATTGGCTTAAGCATTGGATCAAACAGGCTATACTTGACTCCTGCCCATTCTGCAAGGAGTCACACAAGGGTTAACAACCTGTAGGGGGAGCTTGTTGACTAGAGGGTCGTGCCATGGCCCTAGCCACCACCTGGGCATCGGACAGGAACCATGATCGCCAGATTCCTTTAACAGAATACCCTTCAAGGGTAAGTGATGGCCACAACCTCCCCTCCGACACACAACACATTTTCCAATGCCTAACAAAGTTGTGACGATTTGCTACGAGGTAGGCGAAGAACCAAGTGGTTGGTGCCAATCTCCCAAGTGGAAAAAAATTCCTTCCCAAAATACAGATGTGCCTTCACACTGGCCAGATTGGATGTGATGCCCTCTGCCATACTTGAGGGCAGGTACCAAAAGATTCCAACTGAGAAACAACTCTGCCCCTGCGGAGATGGCAATCTGGAAACAGTTGCTCATGTTCTCCTGTCCTGTCCCCTTTATAAAGATCTGAGGAATAAGATCATCACTCCACTTTTACTTACCATCCCAGGCCGCCCATCTGAGGCCACATTGTTCTTTCTTTTATCAGATCAAAACGATCAGACAACAGCAAAGGTTGCTAGGTTTATCGAGGGTGCAATGAGATTAAGGGCCACTATCTGAACGATAATCTTGGTCATCTGATTGCCATTTTTACCCATTGTTGTCTTTTTAATTGTATATGTTGCTTGTTTTATGTTGCTATGGCCGTTGGCTAATGCAAATAAAGTTTATCTATCATCTATCTATCATCTATCTATCTATCTATCTATCTATCTATCTATCTATCTATCTATCCTACCAGGCCCCTTGGACAACCAAGGCGACCAACCAAAGTCCATAGCAAGGTCAAGAAATGAAGCAAAAACCTAGGAAGCCAGGAACAAGCAGGGAGAGTCCGTATGCCCGCAGTCATTCAAATACGGCTAAACCATGCCCCCACCCAGCCATATTGGCTGGCTGGTGGGCATGATGCGGGCACAGGACTCAGTGACACAGGGGGCTTGGTTACGCCCCCTGCGAATGCGGGCAGCGGTTCCCGCTCACAACACCTCCCCTCCAGGAAGAGGAGAGGCTCTGTGGACTTGACATCATTTTATTCTCATGAATGAGCTCCAGGTGCTCACACCTGGAAGGGTGATAGGATGAAGGGCAAGGTCACAATGGAGCCAGGGAATTGGTACCTTCAAATCATAGAAGCGCATGAAATAGGAACGTCTGGGGTTATCCTTCACGAAGCACAGGACCCCGCAGCCTTGCTTGGACCAGCTTCTGCTGCCTTGAGGCAAGGCCAGGAGGAGTTGGGCCACAGTTGTGACCATGGTCTAGCGGGAAAGAGCAAACGCATGTTAATGATCTACCTGTGCCAAGGATGCCATGCCCAGGCACTGTAAGAGTCTCACGCCTCCTGCAATTTCCTACAAACCACACCAAATCCCTAACCCAAAGATGGAGAACCATAGACCAGGGGGTAAAATCAGGAGCAGATTTAGGGCACTGTGAGCGGTGCAGTTAGAGGGCTTTGAGAAGGACTTCTTCTCCCAGGATCCAAGTCGTGTTTTGTGGAAGTATTATATTTTGGAATCAAGGAGGCCAGGACCCCTGTTTCAATATAAGGGCAGGTCTCAACTGGATTCAAACCACGGAGGAGCCATGAAATGGGGGCCTGTGAACAGAGGCAGAGCCAGGATTTTTTTGGGGGGGGGCAAACATTGTTGAGCTTTTTTTGTGAGATCATGAGTAGAAATCCCCCCCCCAAAAGAGGATGTTACTGGGGGGCAGGCTTGTGGGGGGCAGGGCAGGACCTCAGTGAATTGAATATTTTTAATGCTTTTCAAAGATTTTTTAGGATTCAGGGGGAGACAGCTGCCCCGACCTGCCCACGCCCAGGCCTGTGAAACTTTCCTTGGGACTCCACTTCCCATCAGCCTCATCCAGGGACGTACCTTGAAGGTTGTTCCCTGCCAAGGGTGCAGGCCAAAGGAGGAGCAAAAATCACACCTCTCTCCCCCCCCCCCCCAGCTTGGAGTGGCTAGGAGGAGCGTGTTGTATGATGCATATCTCAAATTAAGTGATTTTTATCTTGTCACTACAGGCCATGAAATATACTCGGAGTCAAGAGTGGATTTCATGCTCTTTATTCAGCTTATAATGGTGAGGATGAATGGAAGTTCCCCCAGAGTGTCTGCTTTATATACATTATTTACACAATGCGCTTCACGTGATTGGCTAATTCCGGGATTCTCTTGTAAGCCAATCAGGTCGCGGATTCACTTCCACCTGGAGCTGGATTGGGTGGCTCCTGTGGACCAATCAGACTGCTGCATTCTGAATCCTATTGTTCTAGGACCAATCAGACTGCTGCCTTTTGGATCCTATTCAACTCAGTACATAAGAGGTCACATATCTGTTTGTGGATAAGGATATTCCCCTTCATATTTTGGTCCAGTATTTTTGAACCAGGTGAAAGGGTCTATTCTGAAGGCGGGTTTGACTGCACGATGGGGCTGTCTGGATGTCATCACTGCCCAAACCACCACACTGGGCCTCTTGAGGAAGTGGTTTTCTTCCCCCATTTCCTGCAGACAAGGCAGCCTACAAACTACGACCTGCAGCATTCTCACTTTACAAATCAAGCGATTGCTTCATAGCAATACCTCCAGTCTCTTCTACACGGAAGGTGAGAGAGATTCAAGATGCCGTGAGAAATCAGGTTTTCGTTGAGCTTCCCAAGCCTAGAGCATTGCCATCTGCTGGTTTCAAACCACCCCGACCGGGGCATCTTCTTATTTCCAAAACAATGCTAGTCAGTTACCAATTTACGTCTGCATCAAGAGGCAGGAAGTTCCGAAGTGTAGGTGCTGCCACACTAAAATATTGATTTCTTACAAATATGGAATGAGTATTACGTGGCACCTGTAACAGAACCGGTTCCAGAGACTGAAACTCTGAAGTGGGCATTTGTGGGATGATGGGGTCTCCCCCCCCCAGAGGTACTACCCCTCCCCTACCCCACCCCCCACTTCCTGACTACTCTCTTACTGTTTGTCATCATTTTCTAGCATTTTCTCATTTATCCTCAAGCCAGTGCAGAAAGGGAAGTCAAGCTGAGAGGGACTGGCCCCAGGCCGCCTGCTCCGAACCAAACCCAGGGGTCCTCTGCATTGTACCACTTGAATCCCCCCCCCATGTGGCAGTTAAATCCCAGCCCACAACCACCTGCCGTCCTTGTGGCAGCCTCCTCCCTCCCCTCGACTCTCGGGAAGTTCTGGCTTCTGCTTCCAAGGCCCTTCCGCCCCTGTGAAATGACAACAGAATTACCGTGCACTTTCTGCCCAACAGTTCAAAGACCTGCTGGTTCTCATGGTCCTCAAGGAGGGAGGAGGGCACGTTCTCCTGCTGCGTCCGGGCTGCTGGCTTGGACCTCCGGCTCATCCTGGCCCTGCCAAGATGCCTCGGGGCTCTGTGTGCTCCGATCTCACCCAGAGCAAACTTCCGCGTTGCGAGGGCTTTTCAACAGGAAGCTCAGAAACCACCGGGTCACACGCATGCACACACACTGAGCTGGGTTCCCCATCTGGCTGACAAGGCCCAGCCGCAGGGCCAGTCAGAGGAGGGCCCCGGAAGCCCAGATACGTGGGCAAAATGTGACAAAACGATTTCACCCGAGAGCTGCGCATTAGTGCATCGGCCCAGCAAAAGACTAGAGAAGCATTTACTCAATGATAATTTAAAAAATCAAAAGATTTCCTTCTCTCTCTTTTTCGGTGCCTTGTTTTCCTGTTCCCTTCTTTATTATCATTATGGCTAGGGCAAGTCAAGTAACCTTTATTGGCATCACATAAGAACATTCAGAATAGATAGGCCAGTGCGATCTTGATGCCACTCCAACGGCACAGTCACCCGCCAAAGGGCAGAAGAGGCGAGCAATCCGCCTCATCTCTGAGGGTTTCCAACAAGGGCAGGATCCTGTAGCATACTTCGGCAACAAAAAATCAAATAGAGGAACTTAGCCACTGTCTTGGTGAGCTCCTGGTCTCTCCCCTGTAATAAGAAGCGCATAACCTGTCTCTGGTTTCCATGTTGGAATACATCGATGGTCTAGAAATTGTTGGCAGAGATCGTCATACATTTTTTATGGCTAGGGCCCTCAAGAGCTGGAGGTGGCCTGGGTCTCCCTGAACCTCTTGAGAGGGCCTGCCCAAAGCTACCCAGCAAGATTGAGGCACAAATAAAGAAGCCAAGCCCAGTCTCAAATCTTCCATTCTTGGGCAAGGTGATTGAGTGGGTGGTTGCTGAACAACTCCAAGCACGCCTGGAGGATGCGGACCATTTGGATCCCTTCCAATCGGGATTCAGGCCTCACCATGGGACTGAAACTGCCTTGGTCACACTGGTTGATGATCTCCAGCGGGCTAGGGACAAAGGTGAGAGTTGTTTCCTAGTTCTGCTGGATCTCTCAGCGGCCTTTGACACCATCAACCATAACATCCTTCTGGACAGTCTAGAGGGGCTGGGAGCTGGGGGCACTGTTATACGGTGGTTCCGCTCCTTCCTCCTGGGCTGTGTTCAGAAAGTGGTGGTGGGGGGATGAGTGTTCGGACCCCTGGGCTCTCACTTGTGGGGTACCTCAGGGTTCTGTCCTATCCCCCATGCTTTTCAACATCTACATGCAGCCGCTGGGAGAGATCACCAGGGGGTTTGGGTTGGGTGTTCATCAGTATGCAAATGATACCCAGCTCTACCTCTCTTTTAAATCAGAACCAATGAAGGCGGTGAAGGTCCTGTGTGAGTGCCTGGAGGCGGTTGGAGGATGGATAGCGACTAACAGATTGAGATTGAATCCTGACAAGACAGAAGTATTGTTTTGGGGGGACAGGGGGCGGGTGGGTGTGGGGGACTCTCTGGTCCTGAATGGGGCAACTGTGCCCCTGAAGGACCAGGTGTGCAGCCTGGTAGTCATTTTGGACTCCCAGCTATCCATGGAGGCGCAGGTCAATTCTGTGTCCAGGGCAGCTACCAGCTCCATCTGGTACGCAGGCTGAGACCCTACCTGCCCGCAGACTGTCTTGCCAGAGTGGTGCATGCTCTAGTTATCTCCCGCTTAGACTACTGCCATGTGCTCTACGTAGGACTTTGAAGGTGACCCAAAAACTACAATTAATCCAGAATGCGGCAGCTAAACTGGTGACTGGGAGTAGCCGCTGGGACCATATAACACCGGTCCTTATAGATCTGCATTGCCTCCCAGTACATTTCCGAGCACAATTCAAAGTGTTGGTGCTGACCTTTAAAGCCCTAAACGTCTTTGGCCCAGTATACCTGAAGGAGCATCTCCCCCCGCCCCCCGGCCATCATTCAGCCCAGACACTGAGATCTAGCTCCGAGGGCCTTCTGGCAGTTCCCTCATTACGAGAAGTGAGGTTACAGGGTGTCCGCCCTGTGGAATGCCCTCCCATCAGATGTCAAGGAAATAAGCAGCTATCCTATTTTTAAGACATCTGAAGGCAGCCGTTTAGGGAAGTTTTTAATATTTAATGCTGTATTGTTTTTAACACTCGATTGGGAGCCGCCCAGAGTGGCTGGGGAAACTCAGCCAGATGGGCGGGGTATAAATAATAAATAATAATAATAATAATTGGTAAAGATGAAAGCTGTGACCCAGACTGTGTTCATTTACAGCACACACACACACCCATTCGGACAAACCTTTAGGAGTGGGAACAGAGGCACTCACACCTGACCTTCATCCAGGCAACTGAGAAGCATGATCTAGAATTCAACACATCTGCAGCCAGGGAGAAACACTCAAGATCATATGAACCTGGGCTTATCAAGGATGTGGCCTGGGAAGAGTCTCAAGGGGCACTTTTGACCCCTGAGCCCCTGAGATGCTCCACCTCTACACCGTTCTATTTAGATTGCTGGTCTTAACCTCTGAAGCCCTCATTGGTTGAGCTACTTATGTGCCCACCTGCATTTGTACCTGTACCATGCTGTCCTCTTCGGATGGCCATCCCCTTAGATCCATGAGCTGGGTGACCATGGGGGGGGGGTCTTCTCCATGGTAGCTGCATAGACTTAGAACTCCTTCTCAGCAGAACTGTGGCCGAGGGCTACACATCAGGGTCAGCAGGCCTTAAAAGACTTGTTTCGGATGGCCTTCCCCCAAGTCATTTTTGTTCCTTTTGCTAAATAGAGGCTGGGTAGGTCTTATTCCATATGTTTTCTGTAATGGTGGGTGTACACACTAATAATAATAATAATAATTGCAGTTTTGACTGAGGTAAACTACTTTGGATGGGCATTTGCCTAGAGAAGCAGTGCAGAAATATTTAAAAATAAAATAAATAAAACAAATTCCCTGATATTAAAATAGGAAAGACAGCACAAAAACAATGTACTCTTTCCTCCTGCCTCCTTTGTTGATTCACAATGGATGTATGAGCGAATATGATTGTTTGCATGTATAAATTACATGTGCACACATGTACAAAAGTCTGAAAAACTATTTTGGAAGGTCGTATACCTAAAAGGCAGTATGTAAACATTAAAAATAAAATAAAAAAACACATACGTAAAAGCATTCAGACTGCCTCAATGGAAAGTCAGTCATTCTTTATTGAATTCCAAAATTATACAAATACTGTGTCCTTACATCCATTTCACATTTTGAATTTGTGTTCCCTCCTCCCTTAAATCCAAATCCCTCCCCTACCCCCAAGCAGAAACAGAGCCCTTGAGTCTACGTAAAAAACTTCCAGAGATTTTCAGACACGGGGAGAAGGGAAGGACAGAAAGTTAAGAGGTCACCTGGACGCGAGTGGGGAAGGTGCGTTTGTAGTGAGATATACGTATGAAGCTGGGAGAAAAATAAAGGCGGGGATCTGAACAGGTAAAGTGTGAGAGAGAGGCCTATCCCATCAATGGTACAAATGGATCCTCCATCCGGGTGATTGGCTCAGTGGAGGTGGATGCTCTCAGACAGGTGCCCTAACTAGCATTCTCCTTGCTTCTGGTCCCAGTCTAACTAGACCTGGAAGAAGGCAGCAACTACTATCTAGGCCAGAGGTTTTCAACCTTTTTGTGTCTGCGGCTCCCTTGACCAACTACAGTGGTACCTCGGGTTAAGAACTTAATTCGTTCTGGAGGTCTGTTCTTAACCTGAAACTGTTCTTAACCTGAGGTACCACTTTAGCTAATGGGGCCTCCTGCTGTCGCCGCACTGCAATTTCTGTTCTCATCCTGAAGCAAAGTTCTTAACCCGAGGTACTATTTCTGAGTTAGCGGAGTCTGTAACCTGAAGCATCTGTAACCTGTAACCTGTACGTTCTTTCTGTTGCACCCCTGTGAGGTTCAGGAGCCCAGTTCTGTCACCCTTTCCCTGCAGAGCTGGCAGCCTCTCACCCTTTTTCAAATACCCTCCCTTGTGGAGGGTTCCCTCAGCCTCCTCTCCACTCTCCTTGGAAGACCTCTGGGCAGCCACTGTCACCGCCCTTGGTCTCTGAGCTGCCCCATCTGCCCCAAAGAGAGGTGCCTTCTCACACTGCCCCACAGGAGCCTGGGAAGAGGATGTCCCCTGCCTTAGTGGCTCAACAGAGACTGGCCAAAGGTGAATGTGAGGCCAGCACCTTACCTGGGGAGGCAGCAGTGGGTGCTGCCAGGCCTGCAAGGTGGAAAGGCTTCCTTCAGCACCAGGCATTCAGCCTCCCATGCAGGCCTTTCACACAGCAAGCACAAGAAAGGCCAGTGCAGCCACTGCCTGCCAGGCGTCCCATTTCTCTGCCCATTCCCAACAGCAAGGGCTGGTGGACTGGCTGAATGGGCTCCCTTGCCCGATTGCTTACTCCGAGGCTGCCTCAGCTCCTGGCAACCAGCCCCCCCGGCCAGCCCCAGAGGCACCATTCGCCTGGGGAGCTTGCAGCCAGGGCTGCTGCAACAAACAGCTGTGCAAGCCTTTGAGAGGCAGAGAAACAAGAGTAAGGTTACCAGATTTTTTCAATGAATCCAAGGACACTTTTCAACTTCAGTGGATTTTGTATGGGGACTGATTTGTAAATCCAGGGACTGTCCCTGGGAAACAGAGACGTCTGGCAACCTTAAACAAGAGGGCATCAGAAGAGGGAGGGAAGGAAAGAGGGACGGAGGCTAGTGTTGCCCATGGCACCCCTGACCACCATTCAAGGCACCTCAGGGTGCCACGGCACACTGGTTGAAAACCACTGGTCTAGACAACTGTGATAGGCTTCTTCTCTCCTCTGGTGTTTCAAAATGACCATCTGGTGGACTCAGCAATGGGATGGCGAACACCTCAAGGGCAAAATATACAGCACTCCTCGGGTGAAAAGAGACATAGGTTTCGGGAGGCCTCTAGGTCACCACTGGGCACCTAGAAGTAGCAGTGGCATGGCTTTTGAAGCGATGCAGGATGTGTTCCGCAATATATGTCAGATGAAATCAGGTAGACTATGTTGTGTGGACAAGTAGCTCCCCCTTGAGTGGGATGGACAGCAAGCAGCCATGGTTACCACGGTTTCAGGAGAGGACACCACTTGTATGGAAATCTTCACTTCAAAGTGTGCATTTCCAAAGCTCACAAACACTGTACAGTTTCAGGATTTCAAAGCTGAGTATACATACTAGCAAACATGTGTGTAGTAGATCAAGTACTGTAACAAGTTTCTGTTAAATAGGTCCACATGTTGAGGTCATCTGATAGGAACAGTACATACAACTTAACCCGGCCCAAGGCATCCGTTTTACTGTGCATTCATTATTATTTGTGGTTGTACAGAATCAATACTGTGTGTGCCTGCAAAAATTTTGGGGTGGTCACGCTGCTTCATTTCCAATCAGTGAGTATCCCGTAACTTCCTGCTGAAATCCCACAACTGTTTATACCACAACTGATGTGTTATAGGTTATTTGTGGCAAAAATGTGGTTGCGCTGGGCAAGCATCACGCAAGAAACTAAAGCAGGAAAAATCCACTGTTAATGCATTACTGTGTCAAGAGCATGCAACAGAGCACACCTGTGATAAAACGCCCATATGGAGGGGCTCTGGGTAGACAGAGGCAACCTGTGCACAAAGGAAGTGAAAACAACACAAACTGGAAGGCAAACTCAGAAGAAAACCTCTAGCCAGAACACCCATTTGCTAAAGACTGCCCCAAATAAAAGTATATTGTGGAGGTAAAATGGAACAGGACAGGTAGGGTGCCCACAAGAATCGACAATTCTTATCACTGTATGAGAAGATCCGTGATAATTATACTTCTACTTAGAAGCTCTGTCCCCAGGGACGCTTTGCAGGTGGATCACAGAGTTGTGGGCTCTTTCAGATCTGGAAAGTACTGTATTTTTTGCCCTATAGGGCACACTGGCCCATAGGGCCCACCTAGGTTTTTTGGGGGGGGGGATAAAGAAAAAAAATTATTTCCCCCCCAGGCGCGGGGCTGGGGCGGGGGAAGCCCGAGCTTCCCCCGACCCCAGCCCCCAGAACAGGCTGCTATCCACAAGCCTTGGGAACCCGGCGGGAAGTCCCACTGGGCTCCCAAGGCTTGCGGAGAGCTGCCCGAAGTGCGCTCCACTGTGCTCCCCAGGTTTCGGGCTGCAGGCTGCTGTCCGCAAGCCTTGGGAACCCGGCGGGAAGTCCCGTGGGCTCCCAAGGCTTGCGGATAGCTTCCTGAAGCCTGGAGAGCGAGAGGGTTCGGTGTGCACCGACCCCTCTCGCTCTCCAGGCTTCAGCGAAAGCCTGCATTCGCCCCATAGGATGCACACACATTTCCCCTTCATATTTGGAGGGGGGAAAGTGCGTCCTATAGGGCGAAAAATACGGTAGTTTATGTGCAATCCTATGCAACCATACTTAGTAGCAAGTCCCTTGGAACTAAATGAAGCTTACTTCACATGCACAAGACTACCCTGTTAACCTGGGAATGGCCAGTCTTTCATCATTAGAGTTCTTGTACAGTGGTACCTCTAGTTAAGAACGTAATTCGTTCTGGAGGTCCATTTTTAACCTGAAAGTGCTCTTAACCCAAGGTACCACTTTAGCTAATGGGGCCACACTATTTCTGTTCTCTGTTCTGTTCTCATCCTGAAGTAAATTTCTTAACCCGAGGTACTACTTCTGGGTTAGTGGAGTCTGTAACCTGAAGCGTTTGTAACCTGAAGCACCACTGTACTTTTAAAAAGTTGTGTAGGTATTTTGGCAGATATAGCTGTCCCGGCTTTTATAACATCTGAGTATGCAAGAAACCTCTGATAAAAACCCCTCCTTCTGCAAGTTGTAGGAACCCTAATATTGCTAGCTTAATCATTTCCGATTTAATCTAAATCCTGTATTTGTAAGCTCTTTGTGGCAGGGACCTATTTTATTATTATTATTGCTTAGGTTACACCAAGTACATTGATGGTGCCATGTGAATAGTAAGTAACAACTTGGGCATACATGTTATGCTCACAGGAATAGGACGAAGACTGAAGTCCTAAAGAACAGGACTAGATATCAGGGGCTTAAGTTACAGGAGGGTAGATTTTGGGTTAACATTAGGAGAAACCTCTTGGACGCAAAAGCACTTTGACAATGGAACCAATGGGGCAGGCTCTCTGGCTGGAAGTCTTCAAGCAGACACAGTCATCTGTTAAGAGATGTTCTAGATCTCTGGATTTCCTACACTGAGCAGAAGATTAAATAAGGTCTTCTGCAATGCTTATGATTCTTAAAAAGTCCCCCCTCCCCAAATTAGGTATTATAGCAGCAGGAATTACATGGCACGTCATGGTATCTGTTAAGAGAATGCACAACTCTAATGAAATTGAGTCAAGACTATTGCGAAATGATATATAATGAGATTAAAAAGATGTTCAAGTTGATCGTTTCCCAAGAAACCCAAAGCTGTTCTTTTAGGAATTATAAATAACGATGTATCAAAAGAATTGGCTAACTTATTTATGTATATAACAACAGGAGCACAAATATTGTATGCCCAAAGACCAAAGATAGAAAGAAGGAGAGGTTCCAACAAAGGAAAATTGGCTTTTGAAAACAATGGAGTATGCAGAACTGGCAAGATTAACAGCAAAGATTAGAGACCAAATGATGGAAAATTCCTTGAGGACTGGAGACCTTTTGTTGAGCATTTAAAGAACTATTATAGCAAGATGAAAACGCGAGCAGGACTTGAAATATGAGCATCAGCGTTAATTATTGAGATAAATAGGTTAAAATGTATGCATTGAATAGGATATGCGAAATATGCCACATCTAAAGGTAAATATTGAAACCATGGAAGGGGAGGATGGGAAATCAATGGATAATTTATGGTCTTTTTTGTTTTGCTTTTTTCTTGCTTTTTGTGTGTGCAAAATCAATAAATAAGATTTACCAAAAAAAGAAAGTGAGACAAGACCATTAAACTAAGCCACCAAAGATCTCAGTTCCCAATCTGTCCAATTAAAAGAAGAAGAAAAGCTAGAAAGAAATAGAAAATAGAAAATATTGAGCTCCCAAGATTGCCGTTAAGTTAATGGAGGCAGGTAAAAGAAGCAGATATAGTTTAATGCATCTAAAACATTGGTTTTAGATATGTTACTGATGGCTTATTATGGATGATAGAGGAAACGTGGTCCAGGGGAGATTTATCATCATGTACTATTTTCAAATCAAGCCTGGGAACATGTGGTGATAGGCTTGGGATGGGGTATCTGTCCCCAACTCCCACCTACTCCAGCCAGTAAGGGCAACCATCGGGGTGATGGGAGTTGCAGTCCAGCAATGTCTGGTTTGCCATCCCTGAGATATGGTGACCACCATCTCCACAGTACAGTGGTACCTTGGGTTGAGAACTTAATTCGTTCCAGAGGTCCATTCTCAACCTGAAATGGTTCTTAACCTGAAGCATGCTTTTGCTAATGGGGCCTCCCGCTGCCGCTGGCATGCAATTTCTGTTCTTGTCCTGGGGTAAATTTCTTAACCTGGAACAACTACTTCCTGGTTAGTGGAGTTTGTAACCCAAAGCGTCTGTAATCCAAAGTGTCTGTAACCCGAGGTACCACTGTACATAGAAGGCAATCTGCTAGCCACCTTCAAGTATTTGGAAGGCATGAATTAGTTCTATCACCCATAGATGATGAAATTAATTTGTTGCCTGTCACTCCAGAAGGTAGGATCCAAACCAGAGAATTCAAAAACAAAAATGAGGATTTTTGACTAAACGTTAAGAACTTCCTGACCATACAAGCTGTCCCCATGCTGCCTTGGAACATAGTGTACTCTCCTTTCTTAAGAGGTTCCAAAGGAGATGCAGGACAGTCACTTATCAGAGGTGCCACAGCAGTGGATTTCCTGCATCACACTGAACTAGATTATCTTTTGAGATCCCTTTCAAGTCCATGATTCTAAGTGGTTACCAGTTGCGGCTGCTGACCAGCCTTCACAGATTGCCACCCACCAGCAATAGCAAGGCACGGCCACAACTAGTTCAACACTCGCACAACACCACTCAAAGGAACATTAATACATGGAGAAATAAAGGAAGCGTTGTCACCATGGTAACGGCAGCATCCTTGGGTACTGGCACGGAGGCCAGGATGATTTCTGATATCTGTGTAAAAAAGGGGTGGACAAATGAGGAGGAAAAGACAAAATAAATGGAGAAGAAAGAAGAGACAGGACACTGAAGTGGAGAAGGTTCCAGATCTAGAAAACTGCCCTGGCACAGTTCTTCGCCAGACGGGCAAAGGGAATTCGACAGAAGAGGATGGAAACCCAGTTTCCATTTCACTGCTTCATTTCACCTTGACGCTAAACGTCCAGTGTGTAATACACACTGGGCGCAATCCCCTTTCCCCTCTGGCACACCGGCAGAAATGAAGGCTATAGTTGGTAATTTGCTGCCTTTAAAACACCACTGTCTGAGAACGGCCATGCCACCCCGTAGGGACTGCTCTGACCCAACTGGCAAAATACATCGGGGCTCTAGCAGGCTGTAGTTCAGCTCTCTGCTGTGGTTTTGCAACAAGGTTCAAAGAGAAAATGAAGAAAGGATTCCAGGCTGGAGGAAAGGGTGCAGGAAGAGGAGGAAATGGCATGGAATGGGGAAATATCATAAGGTATCGTATTTTTCACCCTATAGGGCGCACTGGCCCATAGGGCGCACCTCGTTTTTTTTAGGGGGGGGGAAATAAATAAATAAAAATTTATTTCTGACCCCAGCCCCCAGAACAGGCTGCTATCTGCAAGCCTTGCGAGCCTGGCGGCAACTCCCGCCGGACTCGCAAGGCTTGCAGACATCTGCGCGAAGCACAGGGCGCCCTCCGGAGCGCGCCCCGTGCTTCGGGCTGCAGGCTGCTGCCCGCAAGCCTTGCGAGCTCGCGGGAACTCCCACCGGGCTCGCAAAACTTGCGGATAGCTTCCTGAAGCCTGGAGAGCGAGAGGGTTCGGTGCGCACCGACGCCTCTCACTCTCCAGGCTTCAGCGAAAGCCTGCATTCACCCCATTGGACGCACAAACATTTCCCCTTCATTTTTGGAGGGGGAAAAGTGCGTCCTATAGGGCGAAAAATACGGTACTTACAGGCTGGTGGCTCTCAACACTGACCAAGCACTTCTGCTTTAAGCTGCATGCAGAACTGCAATGGGCTTCCCGTGCTTTGGAGGGGGAGGAAATTGCAATTTCTGCGCATGTTCTGTTTACACCTAACACAACCATACAAAAAAGGGAGCAACAATTCACCCGAGAATAGCATCTTACAGCAATTGCCTCCAATTGATTCTTGAATCATTTTTGTAAAAGATACGGGCTAAAGTGCTTTGTAAAAATTCAGCGTCATTGCAAGATCACTTCAGTGTTATAAAGTAAGAAAAAAACTAAATTAAAAACAACACCAAAGAAATCAAACGGCACTGAATACGAAAAGGAGAATGGCAGTGTGTGGCGTCTGGTTTTGTTTTTAAAAAACCAACAACACTAAAGTACCTTTTTCATTTAAGTGCTTTTGCGTAACTATTTTAATTTTTTAAAAAGAGCATAGGCAGAAGGAGCAAATTAGAAGATTGACAGCTGGCTAAAATGTCACAGACCAGAAAGGTCACAATGGCATCTTTATAGCAGGTGGGAAAATAGTGCTTAAGGTGATCCGCAAGTGTAAAGACTGCCCTACAATCCTGTTTTAATTTTTTTTAAAAAAACTGTAGTCTGAAAGAAGACAGAAGGAAGTTGCATAGGTAAAAATTGCAGAAGGAAGACAATTTGACGATGCCATCATGTAGATTTGCCATGAAAAGCTCGTAAACAAAGGTCCATACTAAGGTCCTAATACGGAAATACCCGTAGCGTAAACATTTCTCCTTGGTTTGCTTGAATTGTCCATCAGCCGGACCTTTTCATGCTCACTGTACATTAGTGTCAATTGTAATGCATTGTGCTGCGGAAAAGCTGCCTCAGGAGCCCTGAAAAGGGCAAACGAGAGAAGCCCCAACCTAATGTTAGGATAGTCAATAGTGTAGCCCAGGGAGTTTTCCAAAGGGAATCAACCTGGCAGCATTTCAGTATTAAGAAGAATTAATCTTTCCTGGGTGGCCTTAGGAGAAATCCAACATTGCTCTGCAAGAGGACAGCACAAGGACCTTCTCCTAAGCAACGAGATGAGGGGACTCCACCAAGCCAGTTCCCTCCTGCTACCTTCAACACCTTGTTTCCAAACCTCCTGCTGTAACACCACATCCACCTAAGAGCTGGGAAGAGGGTGCCCAGGAGTCCAGTCTGCCCACCCTCCCTCGTTTCAACACCCCAGACCTCGGGCCTATCAGGAAAAAAACAGAAACCCTGACACCAAGTATGACGACACCAGGGTGGTTATCTTTGTAATCTTTGGTCTGGTAGCCAGGTCCAAATTAGGTCCAAATTAGGTCCAAATTAGGTCCAAGTTAGGTCCAGGGACCCCTGACCATTAGGTCCAGTCGTGGCCGACTCTGGGATTGCGGCGCTCATCTCGCTTTATTGGCCGAGGGAGCCGGCGTGCAGCTTCCGGGTCATGTGGCCAGCACGACTAAGCCGCTTCTGGCGAACCAGAGCAGCGCACGGAAACGCCGTTTACCTTCCCGCCGGAGCGGCACCTATTTATCTACTTGCACTTTGAAGTGCTTTCGAACTGCTAGGTTGGCAGGAGCAGGGACCGAACAACGGGAGCTCACCCCGTCGTGGGGATTCAAACCGCCGACCTTCTGATCGGCAAGTCCTAGGCTCTGTGGTTTAACCCACAGCGCCACCCGCGTCCCTAGGTCCAAATTAAATATGAGCAAATAAATTAGATTGTCCACTAGGGGCACCGTTGGCTTTTGGCACTCCAACTTGGGGCCACAACCCCCCAGGCACAGCGGGCATAGTTGGTACCAGGCAGAGGAACAGAGAAGTGAGGTGGAGGCTCTGCCCCCATGGCAGCAAAAAGAGCAGGAGCCCGTTTGCATGCTTGGCAACAAGACACAGGAGACAGCCGGGCACCACTGCTGCAATGACAAAAGAGGGACGCCCAGAGTATCCTCCCGTAAAAGCAACGATGACGAAATGCTGAGACAGACAGAGAGCGTGCGAGAGAGCGCTATTATCCTGGACCCACCCCCGCCCCCCACAAAAAAGTGTAAACCCAAAACTCCATGCAGTTTTCTTGTGACAAGCAATGGCTGGCCACGGCCTGACTGCCAAAGAGGAAAAGAAGGCCAGGAGCTCTGTGCTCCTACCATAGGAGCTGAAAGCATGTAACGGTCACTTGTGTTGTCATAGCACCAAAACTGACCAACGAGGAGAGCTTATGCTAGCTCCGTGGCAACGGGCAGCCTCTTTCTGATCACCTGTTTCGTGGCCCCAGAGCCCAGAAGGACCAAAGAGAAGCTCCCCACCCATGCCGTTCCAGGTTACTTTGTCATGACCACGAAGGGTTCCTTCCGTCACTTCCCCACAGCGATGGACAGGAGGTGTCGTTCCAGGATGAGCGAGGGTGAACAGGAGGGGGCAATGGCACGTCTCTGTCAGGAAATGGTCCTCCCTGGTAAGAACCACTGTGTCTTTGGGGGGACGGAGGGGGTTAGTGCCCCACTCCGCTGCTCTTCCCTGTCGTTACCCAGTCGACAATGATGAAACTCAGGCTCATCACCATGAAAACGAAGCCAAGGGCAGCAAAGCAGGCAGCCTGTGAAGGACAAAGAGGAAGGCATGATACCCGCCGTCCAGTTCCAATTACTGTATTTTTCGCTCTCTAAGATGCACCAGACATAAGACGCACCTAGTTTTTGGATGAGGAAAACAAGAAAAAAAATATTCTGAATCCCAGAAGCCAGAACAGCAAGAGGGACCACTGCGCAGCGATCCCTCTTGCTGTTCTGGCTTCTGGGATAGCTGCGCAGCCTGCATTCGCGCCATAAGGCGCACACACATTTCCCCTTACTTTTTAGGAGGGGAAAAATGTGTCTAATAGAGCAAAAAATACAGTACCTTGCAAGCTTCAGTGGGGAGAGAGGGAGGGGCTGCATGTTCTAAATAGGGAGGGAAAGAGGGGGCTATCCCCCTACTTGGAAATGAGTATCCCACTTGCCATGTTAGTTCTTGGATTCAGCCTCATTCTACCTTTTATATGGTACATTCTACCTTTTATATATACCTTTTACATGCCTTACTACGGTGTCTAAGGAGTCTCAGAGAGACTTGAAAACCAGCTGTGATTTTGTTGACAATTGCTAAAATGATTTTTTATGGGCAGCTAGAAGGAGTGGCAGACCAATTGCATGTCTTCAACAAACTAGGCTTGGAAGTTTCATGGGTGAACAGGTGTCTCCCACAGCCTAGAACCCCCAAGCTGTTCTCTTGCTACCTTAGCTCAATCTTAGCTTGAATCCCCTTCCTCTCTACCTAGCATAGCTGTAAACGTTTCCCTTTTTTAAAGGGAAATTCCCTTATTCCGAATAGGATTCCTCGCAAGAAAAGGGAAAAGTTGACAGCTATGCTACCTATTCCCTTCCCTTGTATATCTTTGCAAACTCATCGACAGGGCTTCTCTCTCTCTCTCTCTCTTTTAATGGAGGTGAACTGTCTGAAAAGCAGGATACAAATAAACGCATTTTCAGCCAAGAAAAGCTTGGAACAGCTACACTTTCACCTGGCCTCCCATGGGCTCATCTCATCCTTGACTGAGCTCCTGTCCCCATTTCCTTTGGCTTACCACGTTGAACCACTTTCCCTTCCCTCTAATGGGGCCTCTCACATTCCCATCCACCGGCCAGCATCTGGTACCTGGATTTTGGATCTGGATCTCAGAGGCTCTTTCTCGTTGGGGATAATGCGGATGTAGAAGATGCTTGGGAGGATGAAGATGAGGCTGGGGGCCGACGTGGCTCCTGAGGCGGGAAGAGTCAGAAAAGGGAACATATTCTTGGGTATCCTAGGTTAACATCTCTGCCATACATTCAAAGCAGCATCACATCCTGATTCTGAGTCTGATGTTGGTGATCAAAGGATCCCTGAATCAGAGTCTGGCAGACAGTAGCCCCTGAAACCGGGTTCTGCAGCACCAGGGCTCTCAAAGGCACATTCCACCCCCCCCCCCGCGAAGGAACCAAAGGCTTCCCATGTCACCTTGCCAGTCGAACAGCTCAGGGAGCAGACCACACCAAGGAGCAAAGAATGAGTCCCAGTCTCCAGGTCAGAGGGTCAATCCTTTAAGAGACTCTCCAAAACAGGACACCATTCCCTCCCCGGCACGATCTCAAGAAAATCACTCACCCCACCCGCTCCAACAATCTACACACACTTATTGGCACAAAAATGGAAGCAAGAAGAATTACCGACGAAAGAAGAACGGCGGGTGAAATTAATGGACTATGCAGAATTAGATAAATTAACATGAAGGATTCGAAACCTACGGGACCAGAGATTCTTAGAAGACTGGAGTAAATATATGAACTATTTGAAAAGCAATTGTAATGAACATATTACGCTAGTAGGACTGCAAGAGGTTCTGTAAGGAGGACTATTTGAAATATTGCAAGAAAGACTATGAGGAGAATTATTAGTTAATGATAATTAAGAGTAATAGAGAAATTAAGAAATGCAGAGTAAGTGATAAAGAACGGAAAATCATCAGAGGTTGTTGACGGAAGCATAAAATGTTGTATAAGGTAAGAAGTTATGTTAAATGATTGTTGGAAATGATATGTTTATATATAAAAAAAACAATCCAGACACAAATGCGAGGTTCCCCATCCACAAACTCTAAAACTCACTGCCGCATGCTAAACCCTGCTCACTTCCAGGCACCCAATATCCAGTTTTTAAAAACAGCTTGTGAGGTTGCTGATCACGTCATGAATGTTAAGGTGAAGCCCAGCCCCGAGCCCCTCTGCTACGCCTTCCTAACACAGGTCATACATACCAATGACTCCAAAAATGTCCTTGATGTTTGGCACGAAGATGACAAGAAGGTTGACAATAACGAGGAGGCAGCAGGCAATGATGACATGGCGGACCCAGCTGAAATCCTTTTTGTGAAACAGCAGCTGCTGGATGGCCCTGCGGATCTGTGGTGGGTGGTGGGAATGAGAGTGTGAGCTATACTGGGCAAAGAGGCACTAAGGGATACGCAAGAGATCTCTGTCACTCGCTGTTCAAATGCAAGTCTCCAAGGTTTTTAGCTTTATCTCTCTGCCACGGCAAAAACAACCAATAGCCTGTTACGGCGCCTTATTCCAGGATCAATATTAGCCTTTACAGGGCACTGGGTTGTCTTTGCTCAATGGCAGGGGCTTTAATAGCTGCTCCCATTTATTTTTATGTATTTGCAAAGAAATCCCTGTACTGTCAATGCCTAGATACACATCATGGTAGCAAACAACAACAATTAAATTACATTGATAAAACAAATACAGAAAGCATCAATCGAGCAACAGATCAGATCAGCAGATCGACCATAGCTGGATCACCTCTCAGGGAAAGCCTGGTTTAAGCCAGTGCCTAAATCAGATGTTTGAAATCTTCTGGCTCCCCGGATGTTGCTGAACGACAAGTCCCATCAGCGCTGACCAGCTGGAGTTGGTGGGACTTGTAGTTCAGCAACAGCTGGAGGGCCAAAAGTTGCCTCATTCCCAACCTCAGAATGCTTCTGACACTGAATTGGGATGGCAGAGAGAGAGGAAGGGAGGCAGACTGGAGAAACTAACTGCAGGTGCTTTGGGGAGGAAAGCCATTTGACGCTGCAAAAGGGGATGAAAAAGGCAATCTCTTACCGGGAACAGAACCACAGGCACCGTGAGTGTCACAGCCATCAGCACAGCCAACCGCACAGAGAGAATGAGCTTGTCCATGGCGTCAACTTTGATATAAGTGTGCAGCATCTCTGCTTCAACACTCTCTGCCAGAAAGGAGAAGAGATATACTCATCAGTCCGAGAGGTGGCGGACGTGAAACGACAGGGTCTGGGGCCAGATGGGAGGGCTTTTGACTGGGACTTCAGAAAGGTCCTTAAAAGGGTACTTTAGGATGCCATTAGTTCTCAAGCTGGCAAAAGATCTTGAGCTGGAGACAGGAGTGACATCGGGGTGTGGATTCAGGCTTTGTGCCAGCATCAATCTTTGGCCAGGAAAGGAAGAGATGTAGCGCAACGAGAGAGAGGGCGTGTGCTTTTTATGCACAAAATCCCAGGTTCAATCCACATCATCTTTAGGTAGGGCTGGGAAAGACTTGTCTGAAACCCTGCCAAATTGTTTCCAATAAGACTTCCAACATGGTGCCCAAGTTTGCCAATGTGCCCACCAGCATCTCCCATGGAACCCACAACAGGTGTCCATAAATACCCCCTCAAAAATCCACTGTGAATGACAGTTCACTCTTCCTGCTCAGCCTCTCCAATGCTGAAGCCTTTATGTCACACCCGTGGCAGCCATTTTGTGTCATGCACACCCCACAGCAGCCATTTTGTGATAAATATACTGTGTCCTCATGACAGCCATTTTGTGACTGATGCTCGTGACACTTTCTTGAAATTCCAAGTCTGTTCCCTGGCATAAAAAGGTTGGCCACCCTTGATGTAAACAATGCTGAACCAGACAGACCAATGGTCAGACTCAGTATGAGCCAGTCCGGCCAGGAAGCATCTTACCGGGGGGGGGGGCAGAGCGCATCATGTGATACTCCTAGACCAATGAAAAGTTTTCATGTCAGTCTTGTTCTGAGCCAATAAAAGACTCTACTTTTTGTGCTACCTAAAGATTGCTTCCCATCTGCCTTGCCCCCAGCATGACAGGAGTTGAACCAAACAGGATCTGCACACATTCCCTTAGGAATTTTTTTTATGACAGTTGCCTGCATGCTCAAAAAAAGAACGTGTACACCTTTTCTTTCAACTTGGTTTGCACAAAAAACATGCAAGTGCAGGAAGACCAACCAGTTGTGCAACTCATTTTTTATTTTGTATCCGATATACAGTGGTACCTCGGGTTACATACACTTCAGGTTACATACACTTCAGGTTACAGACTCCCCTAATCCAGAAATAGTACCTCGGGTTAAGAACTTTGCTTCAGGATGTGCTCCGGCGGCGCGGCGGCCCCATTAGCTAAAGTGGTGCTTCAGGTTAAGAACAGTTTCAGGTTAAGAATGGACCTCCGGAACGAATTAAGTACTTAACCCGAGGTACCACTGTAATGTTCTAGAAGTGCATCCTATCATGAGTGTACCGTTGAGTGGGGAAGTTATTCTGTGTACACTATACAGTGGTACCTCGGTTTCCACACTTAATCCATTCCGAGAGTCAGTGTGGTGTAGTGGTTAAGAGCGGTAGTCTTGTAATCTGGGGAAGGTTCGCGTCTCCGCTCCTCCACATGCAGCTGCTGGGTGACCTTGGGCCAGTCACACCTCTCTGAAGTCTCTCAGCCCCACTCACCTCACAGAGTGTTTGTTGTGGGGGAGGAAGGGAAAGGAGAATGTTAGCCGCTTTGAGACTCAGGCGGGATATCAAATCCAAACTCTTCTTCTTCTTCTGAAGTCTGTTCTTAAATTGAAACTGTTCTTAAACTGAGGTGCGCTTTCCCTAATGAGGCCTCCTGCCGTCGGTGCCCTTCCACCGTTCGGATTCCGTTTTTAGACTGAGGTAAAGTTCACAAACCGGGACACTACTTCCGGTTTTGCGGAGTTCGTAAACTGAATCGTTCGTAAACAGGACTGTTCTTAAACTGAGGTACCACTGTACAGCAATAGTAAATTAAATACAGGCCCCACCCCCATTCCGTATTCTTTCAGGTCCAAAAGGACCTGTGCATCAGCGATTGCGCATCAATTAAATGTGCCTAAAATGGTCACCACCTGCAACTAACAAAGTGTTGCTGTTTCATGACCCTTGAAGTCTGATGCTACTGCACCAGTCTACCTCATAGGAGGGACGGCTCTGTTCGCTTCTCTGTTCCTGTGCATGAAAGATAATTAAATGGTTTGTCTCCCATTATTACCTACTGAGGGAGGTTGTTCCTTACCGTAGAAAGTGAGGTAGCCAAAAATGGCGGTCAGCAGGTACATGACAAACATGGCGAGGATGGAGACATTTGCTACATTCTGCATCCGACGTTTGGAGGCCCTAGGCAAGGCACAGAGAGTTCACGTCTACTGTTTATAACCTATATTTAGCCCCAATCCCTTTTCAGAGCGGTGTGGGGTAACAGAACCTAGGATTTCTGGCTCCCAAGCCCTTGCCAGTCAATGGAGATTTGAGGTCTATCCCATTCAAGATGGAAACCCTCAGTCAGTGCTGGTCCCCAAGCACCAATCAAAATGCAGCACGCAAACACAAAAGGTTCCCCCTCCAAGACCTGAGAGGGTATCCCAGAGGCCTCTGGGGCAACCTCTCATTTCCCAAAGAGAGGGGCGCCTACCACTTATTTGACCTGGGGACGATGACTGGCTGGATTCCAAGTGGGTGTGGTGATGTTTTATGATGGCTGGGTGGGAATTCAACCCCCAGGCAGTATCCCGGGTTCAAGAAGGCTGTCCTTGCTCCCCTGTGATGTGCTCCTCCTATTCCAGCCCCCTGCTTTCCCCCA